>NC_056737.1:1776245111-1776540111 GCF_019279795.1 Protopterus annectens
AATTTAGAAAAGGAGAACTGAAAAATCATAGAGATCCCCTGGATCAGCTTGCTCCTTTCATCACATTTTTTGATTACATCTGCAGTGTAGGGGCCAATTTAAAATCATATGGGAGGTTCGGAGAATGCAGTCAAGCAAACCTTAAAACAACACCACTGGCCACAGCCTTGACAGAAGTATCAACAGAATCATACACATCCTTCAAACAATAAGTACTGACCTGTACAACAGAAGAAATTAGAAGTTATATACTTCCCATAATTTGGCATCTGTGCTGTCCATTTTCATTCTTCCTCATTTACAAGACTTTGCATCCAAATGTCAAGCTCCTCCCTCTATCTATAATGCTCTAATTCATCCCCAACTCCTCAGATTGAGTTTGCTGCCTTACTACCCACTGTATTATACAGACAGACCAAAGCAAGTGACAGATGAGGCTCAAATCAGGAACATGAAGGTTCCTATAACATCCAAAGATCCTTCTAGGAGTGACAGGTCCAGGGATGGTTGGGAGGGAAGGTGAGGAAGAATGAAAATGGACAACACAGATGCCAAGGTATGGTAAGTACATGACTTCTAAATCTGATGTAGTCCTTTTCATTCTTCCTCATAAATGGGTCAGAGTTTCCAGCTACATAACTCTTGGGAGGCCCTCAAGGAAGGACATGCTGAAGCACTGTTGAACTGAAGGAAGCTCTGCTTCTGGAGACAATGTCTAATTTGTAATGTAAAAAAAAGGTACGTGTTTTTGACCAAGTGGCTGCAGCGCAGATGTCGTCAATAGAGGTTCTTGAAGAAAAGGCAGATGAAGTAGCCATATATCTTGTGGTACGTGGTCTAGGCAAATCCAAATCTTTCTGGGACTATATCAGTGAGATACTATCAGTAATCCAGTTTGCCAGAATAATTTTGGCTACTGCCTGACCCAAGCACTTAGGGGAAAAGGATACAAATGGCTGATCAGACCTCTTGTACTGTTTCATTCTGTGAAGATAAAAACATAACTGCCTGCGGGTGTCAGAAAGGTGCAGCATATATTCACCCTTATTAGTAAAGTTTGGAAAGAAAACTGGTAACTGCATGGACTGGTTAATGTTAGTCTCAGTGGCCACTTTAGGAAAAAAGGAAGGGTTTTGTTCATAGAGACACCCTATCCTTATGGAAAATAATGTAAGGAGGCCTAGCTGATGAGGCCTGGTGTTCAGAAATTCTTTTTGTTGAAGTGATAGCTACCAAAAAGATTTTCCAAGGAAGAAACTTCATGTCACATTTGTCTGCCAGTTCAAAAGTTTTCTGGGTTAAGCCCTGAAGGACCACCATTAAATCCTAAGGAGGAGAGGGATACTTTATTGGTGGTTTAAGGAGGAAAACTCCCTTCATGAAAACTTTACATACTCTGTAAGAAGTCAGAGTGGTTCGTTTCCAGGATGGACCTTGGATATGGTTGCTAACTGAAGTTTAATAGTAGAAAAACTATCCCCTTCCTTAAAAACGATGGTGTGAAAAAGAAGAATGGCTGAAATAGGTGCTGAAAAGGGGGGTCAATATTCTCTCAGAAGCCCATATAAAAACTCTTTTCCATTTGCTTCTGTAGACTTTCTTGGTGGAAGCTTTCTGGGAGGCCAAGATAATGTCATGACCTGAGGAAGCAAGCCTGGACCATCTTACTATCAATGGAAGTGGAGAAACCATGGAGTCAGTTTGAGGGCTTGGAGACTGGAATGCTGAATTCCCGGTGGATGAGATAAGAGATCCTGAGTGGGCCCGAGTCTCAATGGAGGATATTTCAAGTGAGACCAGAGGAAGGGGAACAATACCTGTCAAGGCCAGAAGGGGGTAACGAGGATGACTGAGCTCTTCAGCCTGTTTGCTTTCTGTTGAAACTTTGGAATCAGCAGTAGAGGGGGATAAGCATAGAGGAGATCAGGGGGAGGCCAATTGTGACTTACAGCATCCCTCGGTGACTCCCCCAAAGTGGAGGATCAGAGCAAAGTACTTGATGCAGTTGTTGTTGAGGGGAGAGGAAAATAGGTCACAGCAAGGCTGGCCCCAAAGGCTGAAGATCATATTCGCTGCTGTTTGATTAAGGCACCACTCGTAAAGAATCAGAATGGAACTGTTGAGTCTGTCAGACCTTTGGTTTTCCACCAGTATGTGCATTGCAATAAAAAAGCTGTCTGAAGAGATCACCCATTCCCATACTCTCATGACCTCTCTGCACAATGGGTAGGAACAGGTTCCTCCTTGTCTGTTGATGTACCAGACTATTGACATATTGTCCATATGGATTGCAATAGTCCCTAGAGGGAGAACCTCTTGAAAGGTTTGCAACATTAGTAAGACTGCTCTCACCTCTAAGACATTGATATACAACTTGGTCTTGAGGGGGACCACGTATCTTGGACCATCCTTCCCATGAAATGCCCCCCCCCACACCCATTGGGAAGTGTCTGTGGCTATTGGTGAGGAAGAGAAAGGTCTGTCCAGAAACAGGTCGGCTGACAGGATCCACCAGTGAACATGACGTTTGCAAATTGGGGTGAGTTTTATGGGAAATGCCAGGGGCTAGTAAAGAAAGAACCACTGAACTGCCAGTTTCCAAGTGTCCACTGAAGGATTTGCATAAAGAATCTTGCTAGAGGAACTAGAAGAATGGCAGTAGATATTGACATGACGTTTGCAAATTGGGGTGAGTTTTATGGGAAATGCCAGGGGCTAGTAAAGAAAGAACCACTGAACTGCCAGTTTCCAAGTGTCCACTGAAGGATTTGCATAAAGAATCTTGCTAGAGGAACTAGAAGAATGGCAGTAGATATTGACACAAGTGCTTGTAACACTAGTTTTGCTGGAGGAGACGGATGAGACAGTAAGTCCTGCACCTGATTTCTCAAAGATGTGATGCAATGAAGAGGTAACAATGCCACTTGAGTCATAGTATCCGGTTGGGTTCCTATAAATTCCACAGTCTGTACAGGAGTCAGCTTCGATTTGGCAAGTTTTATTGTAATGCCCAGGAAATTGGAGATCTGAAGCAAGTAATTCCTGGCTTGTAGAAGTTGATGCCTGGTTGGGGTGGTGAGGAGCCAACTGTTGAGATAGGGAAACACCTGGAATCCTTTGAGTCTCAGGTGAGCTTCCACAACTACCATGCATTTGGTGAACACCGGGGGGGGTGGGGGTTGTGGTGGTGAGTTCCAAAGGCAGTGCTCTAAATTGGTAGTGATTTGCTCCCAGCTGAAAGCGCAGGTGTCTCTTGGAGTGCCCGTCTATTCTGATGTGACAGTACACATCCTTGAGATCTATAGAGCACATCCAACTGTCCTTGTACAGAACAGGCAGGACAGACTGAACTGTAACCATTCAGAAAGTATTGTTGTGTAAAATCTTACCATAACTTTACATGCCCTTCTCTTCTACATGCTGCTGTATTCATAACACAAGGGAGTCTGCCTCTGATAGACTCTCTTACGTCCGGCTATTTTAAAAACAATAGATGCTACTGCTAGGATGTGTGTGATGTCCCACGTCTCTCTCTGTGGATGTTAGCCATAAACAGATGCCGGGTACAAAACAGACATCAGCATGCACCTACCTCACAAATGAATGCAGCTGGAATCAGCAACTACAGAATGGGTACTCAGGAGTCAAGCAAGTGCAAGGAGGAAGGTAGAGTGGGAAACTATATTGCAGCATGTACAAGAGAAGGACATCTAAAGTTATGGTTAGACTTTACACAATACTATGTCCTTCTGTTTATTTGCTGCTGTATTCATAACACAAGGGAGAGTGCAAAAGCTCCTGCATTAAGATTTGGATGGAGGAACAGAAGCATGTTCCACAAAACCCATGAAGGATGGCTCTGGCAAATCCTTCTCTGGCCCTAGAAACAATGTCCAACTTGTAGTGTTTGGTAAAGGTATGGAGAGAGGACCATGTAGCTGCTTCTAAACTGGCAGCTGTATCCAGACCCTTGAAAAAGGCTCCAAGGAAGGATTCTGCCCTAGTGGAGTGTGCCTTTACTAGGAAGGGAAGCCTTCTGCCATGGGCTCTATAGCAAAGGTGATCATTTTAGATATCCAAGAGGATATGGTTTGCTTGGAAGCAGGGTGTCCCATGGCTCTTGGGTGGTAAGACAGAAAGAGCCTATCCAATTTATGTATGGGTTTGGTCTTGACCAGATAGTATCCAAGTTGTCTGTGAGCATCTAGGGAATGTAGAATCTTTTCAGCCAGGTTTTGGTGTGAAGGATAGAATGTGGGTAGATTGATGGGCTGATTCAGGGACAGGTCATGGACCACTTTGGGCATAAAGGTTGGACTGGTGCGCAATCACATCCTGCCTTTGTGGAAAACGGTAAAAGGATGGGAGGTCATAAGAGCTTGTAGTTTTGAGATCCTTCTGGCTGAAGTAATGCCCACCAAGAGTAAAGTTTTTAAAGTACAATGTTGGAGAGAACAGTCTTTCGCTGGCTCGAAGGCTGGCAGTGTCAATTTCTCCAGTACAAAGTTAAGATCCCAATGAGGCCGAATGGAGTTCATTTGGGGGTCTGAGGTGCAGAACCCCTTTTAGGAAAAGTTTAACTTCCAGCCAAGAAGCCAAAGGAGATGTGAGAGGCAGGCATGCTGAGATGGCAGATAAATGGGTCTTGACAGAGGAATAAGACAGTCGAAACTTCATCAATTCACACAGGTAGGACAGGACCACTGGAGGGTCTATAGTTGTGTTTTTGACACCAGGCAGAAAACCTCTTCCACTTTGAAAGATATGATTTTCTGGTATTTGATTTTCTGGCCTCCTGCAAAACCTGAAGCACATCCTATGTGTAAAGGTGTCTAATGGGAATCAGTGCCCTATCACTCCCACTGTAAGGCTGAGTGGACAGGTGTGGGTGTATGAGTGTTCCCCTCTCCTGTGTGAGCAGGTCTATCCATTGGAGTAACTTGTGGTGATTGTCCTAGGCTAGATGGAGTAATAGGGGGAACCAATGCTGTCTTGGCCAATGGGGAGTCACCAACAAGATTTGAGGTTGTTCTTTCTGAATTTTCAGCAGAACGTTTTGTATGAGAGGGAAGGGGGGAATGCATAAGCGTAGATCCCCTTCCAAGGGAATGAGAGAGCATCCACCCTCCATGCTTTAGGGTGCAGTACTCTGGAGCTAAAGGTTGGAAGCTGTTTGTTCATGGGGGATCCACATTTGGAATACCCCATCAATGGACCAGGTCCAGAAATACATCCCTGTTTAGCATCCTTTCTTGAGATAGAATCATGGTCCTGCTTAGAGTATCTGCCATCACATTGCCTGCTGAGGGAATGTAGACAGCTTGGATGTTGACTTGTCTGTCTAGGGTGATTTTCCATCCCTGCAGGGCCAACCTGCACAGGAGGTAGGACCTTTTCCTCTCCATTTGTTGATGTACCACAGCACAGTGGTATTGATATTGATGTGTTCTTTCTGTTGAATGAGGGCCCGTGAGTTTCTCACTCTCCATTCTCCCAAGGTTGCCCCCCAACCTGTGTCTGAAGCATCTGTGAAGTCCTGTTTGGAGGGCAGGGGTTGCAGGGGCAGGCCTGTGTTGGCCTTTATCTGGGCTATCCACCAGTTCAACTCTCTGAAATGGCATGGGAGCATTGGAATCATGAGCTCCAGGGGGGGGGGGTGCAGATGCTGTTTCCAGGCTGTTCTCAAGTATCACTGGAGCTTTCTCATGGGAAGTTTTGCCAGGGGGAACCATGGGGATGGTGGAGGCCATGAATCCCAGGAGCCAGAGGAACTCCCTGGCTGACATGGGTTTTACAGGGAGTAATTCCTTAAAGTAAGTAATGAGAGACAATTTTTTTTCTGGGAGAAGACAGGCCATCATTTTTTCTGTTAGGATCTTGCACCCCAGGAACACAATCTGAGAAGGAATCAGGCATGATTTTTTGAGATTTATAGTAAATCCCAGACTTCTCAGGATGGAAATGGTGAAGTCTAGATGTTATAATACCATAGGAACTGACGGGGCCTGAATCAGGATATTGTCTAGGTAGGGGAAGAGTTGGATTCCCTTTGTCCTGACAAAGACCATGACTGGTGCCAAGCATTTTGTAAACACTCTTGGGACCATAGAGAGATCAAATGGCAAAGCACAGAACTGATAGTGTGTAGAAGTCACTGAGAAGCAGAGAAATTTCCTGAAGTGGGGATGGATTGGGATGTGTAAGTAGGCGTCTTATATCCAAGGATACTAAGAAGGTCAGGGGGAGAAGGATAGCAAGAGTGAGCGTCTAAAAGGAGGGAACTTGAAGGAAGGTGTTGAGATGGGACAAATCCAGGATTGGTCTCTGTGGACCTTCTTTCCTGGTAAACAGGAAAATCTGGGAGTAAAATCCCTTTCCTCTTGTATGTGCAGGGACTTCTTGATTGTTTCCTTGATCTAGGAACTCCAGAAGAACTGAGGGGAAGGAAGGCAGTTGTTCTTGAGGGGTTTGAGGAATGCCTTTGGGAGTAGGTTTGGTCTCCCATCTCATGAAGTATCCCTGTTTTATTATAGAGAGGACATAAAATGTTTGGGGTAACCTGATTCCAAGCTCATAGGGAGACAGAGAGAGACACACATAGAAAGTGTGGGTGTTTGGATCCAGAGCCTGGCAGTCACAGGCTACCAGGCTTACTCTGAAAGGGCTGTTTGGTAGCAGCAGTAGAGGGAGCCCTGGCTGAGGTCTGTTTCCTGGAGTCCTTTTTGCTTTTGGTTGGCAACTGTCTGGCAGGCCTTCTCACAAAGGAGGTTTTGGTAGGGTAGTTCCTTTGGAAGCGTGGGACCGAAGAAACAAAAATGTGTCTCAGATCCTGTAGCTCCTTACCCTTCACTTGGAGGGCCTTACAAAGGTCAGCAGCTGCTGAACCATATAAATCTTTATTGTCTAGGGGTGCATCCAAGTGTTTAGACGATGTCTTCAGGGAGAGGCTGCAACCTAAGCCAGGAGTATCCCTTAATGACCGACCCTGAAGTGGCAACCCTAGATGAGGCCTCTTATGCATCACAACTGCACTTAATACAGTGCTTGGGTCACCTGAGTGCAGGAATCCAACAGGGTAGGTATTTTAGCCTTGGCTGGGGAGTCAGGGAGGTCCCCCAATTGTTTTGTCACATCAGCTAGCAAAGCCAGGGAATATTTGGCCATGTGGGTTTGGCAGTTAATTGCTCTTACTGCTAGGGTAGCAGAAGTGTAGACCTTTTCCCCTAGGTGCTCCATTAACTTACTGTCCTTGTCAGAAGGCAGGAGGGAGGTGGAAGGGAGTAGCTTAGGAATTTTGTCTGTAGCTACAGCAATGACTGAAGGGTCTGCAGCAGAAGCTTTATACAGGAATTTAGAATCCTCAGGGACCTTATACAACCTGTCTGGGCATTTGGGTGTAGGAGGTTATGAATCACAGTTTTTGGAGGCAGCCAGGAATGCATCCAAGAAGGCAGGGTGCACTGGAGGTACAGCAGACAAGTTGGGAGACTCCATTTGCAAGAGGTCATAATACCTCTTCTGGGTTTCTCTGATCTGATTGCTGTCCCACTTGAATTCTTTCATTTAAGCAATGGTTTCCCAGAAGGGGATATCTTCTCCTGGGGAATCTGTGCCATTGGACTCCAACTCTGGGAAAGTGCACCCCAGAGAGGAAGCAATTTGTGAGGTGTAAGTTAGCGCTTCATTCCCCGATGAATCCTCTTCTTTGGATGAGACATCTGGAGCAAGTTTACCTTTGGGGGTAGATGCCATAGGGACCTGGCGTAGGGATAAGAAGGCATTTAAATGGCCTTGTGTTCCTCGCTCTCTAGTCTCCTAAGGTTGCACCCCACCCTGTGTCTGATGCATCTGTAAAGAGATCCTGGTTGGAGGGCAGTGGTTGTAAGGGCATGCCAGGATTTGACTGAATCTGGGTTATCCACCAATTCAATTCCCTGCCCAGGCATGGGAGCATGGGGATCATGAACTCTAGGGTATCTAGGTGCTGCTTCCAGATTGTTTGCAAGTACTACTGGAACATCTTCATGAGAAGCTTTGCCAGAGGTACCATGGGATGGTCGAGGCCATGAATCTTATGATTCTGAGGAATTCCCTGGCTGAGATGGCTTTGAGAGAAAGAATTTAAGAGGCGAGAATCACAATTTTTCTAGGGGAAGGCAGGCCATCATCTCGCTTGTCAGAATCCAACATCCCAGGAACACCTGATCCTGTAAGGGCATGTATCATGGATGATTTTTTGAGGTTTATTGTAAATCCCAGACCTGTTAAGAGGGAGCAGGTAAAATCCAGGTGTTGTAAGGCCATGGTACTTGATGTAGCCTGAATGAGGATGCCGTTGAGGTATGGGAAAAGTTGTACTCCCTGTGCCCTGGTGAAGGTCATGACTGGAGCCAGACATTTTGTAAATACTCTTGGGGCCAGAGAGACCCAAATGGTAAAGCACAGAACTGAAAGTGTGCAGAATCCACGGAGCAGTGGAGGAATTTTCTGAAGAGTGGATGGATTGAGATGTGTAAGTAGGCATCCTTTATATCCAAGGATACTAAGAAGGCCTATGGAAGGATCAGGGACAGAAGGGTAGGTAGGGAAATTATCTGAAAGGAGGGAACCCAGAGGAAGGTGTTGAGGTGTGATAGATCCAGGATTGGCCTCCAGGGACCTTCCTTTCTGGGGACCAGGAAAATTCTTGAATAAAACTCTTTTCCTCTTGCAAGAGAAGGGACTTCCTAAATTGTTTCCTGAGTGAGAAGTTCCTGCAGGACTGGGAGGGGGAGAATAGTAGTTGATCTCGGGTGGTGGTTGAGGAATGCCTTTGGGAATATGCCTGGCCTCCCAAGTCATGAATTATCCCTGCTTTATGATAGATAGCACCCAAGAGTCCAGGGTAACCTGCTTCCAAGCGGGGAGGGATACAGAGAGATGCATAGAGAGAGGGGTGTCTGGGTGAAGAGCATGGCAGTCACAGGCTACCAGACTTCCCCTAAAAGGGCTGTTTGGAAAAAGGAGTGGAAGGAACAGACCTAAAAGGCGGTTGTTTCCAGTGGTCCTTTCTGGTTTTAGCTGTCATGTTTCTAGCTGAAGACCTCACAAAGGAGGTTTTTTCAAGATAATTTTTATTTTACATTTGTTGACCGGGATAGTCCGACTGGATACATGTCCATTTTCAGCGGATGCCCGGGGAGAAAAGCTCCAAACATACAGACAAAAACATACATGCATGCTAAGGGTATTACAAAGTCAGAAAGGTTTGGCATTCAAGAGGAATGCACACTTTTAACAGGGGAGAAAAGCTCCAGTTGTGCAGATAAAAAATATATATACATGCCAAGCAAATATTACAAAATAAGTAAGGTGTGTCCCACTAGAGGGATTCACAATTTTAACAGTGTGTAGTTGTTGTTGTTGTGTCTTTCGGCTTTTTCCGGTTAGGGGTCGCCACAGTTGAGCTCCGGTCCGCTAATGATTGGTAGTTGATTTTTACGTGCCGAGTTACCAGCCCTGATGCACAACCTTCAACCAAGGTACGCCCATTCACGCATGTCTCCACGCAGAAGACGCTCTAGCTGAGAATCGAACCGGACAGCGTCTTACTATGAGGCAACAATGCTACCGCAGCACCACCACCACGGTGACAGTGTGTAGTAGAATATAAAAATATTAAACAGGTGGATTACAGCAACAATTATTTACTAAGTAATGTACAGAACAAGAATGTCACTGCAAGCATTTGTGGACAAGAAGCTAATACAGTAATGTTAAGTTAGGGAGTTGTTATGGAGATTAATCGGGGTTGATACATGGACAGAGCCAGTGCCTTTTATAATACTGTTTGAGGCCTTTTTTAAAGAGGCTTAGAGAGGGTTCCAGGGTAATGTCCGCTGGAAGTAAGTTCCAAGCTTTGCCAACAGAGCTGGCAAACAGGGAGTCTCCAGCTGAGGTATTCGCTTTGAGTGTTTGGACTAACAGCTTGTTGGATGAGTGTAATGGTCTGGAGTTATTGTATGGTTTTATGATAATTAAGTGCGGGGGTATTTTTGGATTGGTTGAGAATATTATGTGCTACTGTTAGCTGATTGAACAGAAGTAAACTTGGCAGTTCTAGCCACCCTAGGAGATTGAGGTTTTGGCAGTGATGTGTCCTATATGTTGATCCGGTAGCGAATATGGCACTATGGTTGTAACAGTGAGAGAGTTTGGTAAGCTCTGATTTGTTTAGGTCACAGAGTATAGGGGAGGCATATAGAAGGGTAGAGAAAAGATGAGAGTGGGCGATAGCGATCCCAGCTATTGGGGTTAGAAAATGTTTATTTCTATATAATGAACCAAGCTTCTTATTGATGGTTTTGATAGTCTTGTTGATGTGCAGGTCGAATTTGAGATCATCAACTATTACCCCTAAGAGCTTAGTGTGGCTATCTGGTGAAATAGAGGTACCATTGTTTGATGTTATAGTAAAGGAAAGTGGGGTAGACCTACACGTGGGGGTAAAGAGTAACAGTTTGGTCTTATTGGGAATCAACAGAAGACAGTGATTAGAGAGCCAATTTTCAACCGTGTTAAATATATGCGGGGTTAAGATTTGCAGGGCTGTTGGGGAGAAGGCTGAGCATATCAGAGTGGAATCATCTGCATATTGGATGTAGGTTGCATCTGGGATGGCAGTGTGTAGGTTATTGATAAAGACAGAAAAGAGTAGAGGACCTAAAATACAGCCCTGAGGAACTCCAAGGGTGAGAGGTAACAGGGTGGATAGTTTGCCCTGCCATAGTACTGCTTGTTGTCTACCACCCAATATAGGATTGGAACCACTCTATAGTATGGTTGTCCAGGGAAATAGATTTCAGAAAGTGGATGAGTAATTGGTTGACCATATCAAAGGTCTTTGAGAGTTCTAGGAAGAGGGCTGTTGATAGCAAATTATTATTTCTGTTTAGATTTATGGCATTGGTGAAGGAAAGGAGAGCGGAGGTGGTGCTATGATATGGCCTACAGCCATGCTGACAGCCAGTATTTGGTTCTGAATGAGATGGTACATAATGTGTTTGTGGACACACTTTTCCATTATTTTGGCCAGTGGTGAAAGAATGGCGATGGGTCTATAATTGGATAATTCTGTAGAACTTCCACCTTTGTGGAGTGGGATAACATGGGATATTTTCCAGATGGGGGGATAGAACAGACTGTTAGGGACCTGTTGATCAGGATAGATATGGGAAATGCTATGGCATCAGCAGCAATGTTTAAGAACTCTGCTGGGAGAAAGTCAGCAGACAGGGTGGTGGGCTTCAATTTTTTGATTAGGGATCGGATTAGAGTGGTAGAGACAGGTTGGAAGTTAAAGGGGGATAAGTAATGGGTGTATTAGTGGTGGAGTTAAGAGTGCATGGGAGTGAGTTGGTTAGCGAGAGACTGGATTGTTTCAGTGAAGAAATTATTAAAGGCACTAGCGATGGTCTCAGAGGGGTTTTGTGTGTAGTTTGTTGGGGTCGGAGTGGTAAATTGTCCTGGATGAAGAAGCTGGTTAATACCTGCCCAGAACTTTTTGTGATTGTTTTGTTGTTTTTGCTGCAGGTTTTAGTAGTAGCTTTGTCTTGTTGAATGGATTTTTTTGTATAATTCCTAAGCTGACAGTATTTTAGTTGGTCGAGAGGGGCTTTAGTTGCTCGTCAGATGGCCCCAGGCCTTATTCTAATTTTGATTTTTAGTTTGGTTTCCTTTGTGAGCCATGGCACTGTATGTGTTTTATTTAGTTTTAATATTACGTGATTGGGCATGGGAGTCAAGGATGTTTAGGAATTTAGTATTAAAATATGCCATTGCCTCTTCCAGTGGTATATGTTTTAGGATTGACCAGTTGACTGAGTTAAGTTCATTTTGGAAATTTACAGGACTGAAGTTCTTGGTATTTCTGACTGTTTTATAGGTGGGCTGATGGGAATTCTCACCCTTATGCTTAATAATGTAAGTTAGAGAGTGATCACTTAGGTCATCGAGGAGGGTTCCAGATTTATACAAATGGGGATGACTATTGATAAGAATCCAATCAAGAATACTTTCTCGATTGTTGGGTTTGCTGATCCTAGTAGGAGCGGTTATTATTTGACTGAAGCTGAAGAGATTTATATAGGTGACAGGGGATTCAGCTGAGCAGGTGGACCAATTGATGTTTGATGTCACCAAGAAAAATGTTTTCTTGGGGGTGGATAGTAGATAACCATTGGAGGATATCTTCTAGGGTGCTTATATTGTTACCTGGGGGAATGTAGACACAGACAATATTTATGCATTTGTTGTGGTTAATTCGAACTTTAGCTATAAGGATTTCAGCATTATTAAATGGGGGTGGCTGTATGGAATCCCTATTAACACTTAGTGTGTTTTTGTAAAGAACTGCTATTACCCCTCCCTTTTTAGTAGTGCAATCTAATCATCCTGGTGGTAATATCTCATTATCAGCACTAGTAGGTTTTAGCTAGGTTTCTGTGAGACACATTATATCTGGGGAATGGACTGCTAATAGGGCGTGTAGGTTGTGTATTTTATTGTTTATGCTTCTAATGTTTAGGTGAAAGGTGAGAAGAGAGTTAGTGGTTCTATTAAGTGGCAGAGTAGATGCGAGTGTTGTTGTAGGAGTTAGTGGCACTAAGAGAAGAAGACCAAGGGTTGGGATGTATGTCCCAGTCTACTATGAGGTTGCAGTGAAGTCTGATTATGAGCTTTAGAATTTTATTTATAAGCTTTAGCTAGTGTTTGTCTTTGGGGTTGGAGTTTAGGATTTTAATTGGGTAGTAATTTAAAGGGGATGTGAGATTAGATGTGTGGGGGATAGTTAAATAAGATGTGTTGTTAGAGAAGTTCCTTTGAAAACATGGGACTGGGGAGACAAAAATATGTCTCAGTTCCTTGCGTTTAGTCTGGAGGGCCTTGAAGAGGTCAGAAGCAGCTGTATCAAACAAGTCTTTACTGTCTAGAGGAGCATCCAGGAGTTTAGATTTGATGTCATCAGGGAGAGGCTACAATCTAAGCCAAGAATATCTCCTGATGACAGATTCAAAGGCAGCAGCCCTGGATGAAGCTTCTACAGCATCGTAGCTGCACTTAATGGAGTGTTTGATTACTTGGGTGCAGGAATTCAGAAGAGTGGATATTTTGGTCTTGACTGGGGAGTCAGGGAGCTCCCCCAATTGTTTGACCACATCTGCCATCAGAGCCAGAGTATTTGGCCATGCGTATCTGGTAGTTGATGGCTTTTACTGCTAAGGTGGCAGAGGTGTGTACTTTTTTCCCCAGATGCTCCATGGGTCTGCTCTCTTTATCTGAGGGCAGTAGAGAGGTGGAGGGAAGTAATTTAGAAGTTTTATCAGCAGCCAAAGTAATAACTCAAGGGTCTGCGGATGGGGCTTTACACAGGAATTTAGCTTCATCAGGGACCTTATAGAATCTATCTGGGCATTTGGGTACATGGGCTGTGAATCAGGATTTTTTGAAGTATCCAGGAAAGCAGGGTGTATGGGTGGTACAACAGAGAGGCTAGGAGACTCTAACTGGAGTAATTCATAATATATATTTTGGGACTCAGTGACCTGACTGCTGCTCCATTTGAAGAAATTTTGCATTTGTGTAATAGTCTCACCAAAGGTGAAGTCCTCTCCTGGGTAGTCTCTACAATTGGACTCCTCCTCTGGGGAGGCATATCCCAGAGGAGAAGTAATTTGAGAAGAATAAGTGAGGGATTCATCATCTGATGAATCCACTTCTCCAGAACAGACGTTGGGGCAGATCCCTTAAGGGTAGAGGCTGAAGGGGCCTGACATAAGGCCAGGAAGGTGTTTATAAGACCTTGGGTGAAGACCTCCCAATCCTGAGGTTGTTCGATGGAAGGGGTAGTCAGAGAATGAGAAATATGCTAAGTCTTTTGTTTTCTCTTTTTATGTGACTCCGATGTCAAAGAATCAGAGATAGGATGAAGGGTAGGAGGGCTGGATGCCGGCTGGCACTCCACAACATCAGAAGCTACATCTTCTTGCACAACAATCTAAGAGACCCCAGGTTCCCCCTTGGCGACCAAATCGGATGCCTGCAAATTCCTCTGGGACATGACCTCAGGTGTTGTACCGGCTTCCTCTGGGCTATCCACCAAAGGAAGACCCAAGGACTCTGGCTAGGACTCCAGGCCTTTACCGGCTTAAGGCTCTGATTCTCTAGGTAGAGTTTCAGTGCTGCTAAGTGGGTTCTAAGGGTTTTGGGGATGAAGGCCTGACAAATACTACAAGTGGCATGGTTGTGTTCTTGGCCTAGGCAAAATTGGCAGAGCTCATGAGAATCCTTATGTGGAATTTGCACTCCACACTGACAATTGCACTTCCTACCTGATATGAAACCAAAGCAGTAGCAAACAAATAATAAAAAGCCCCTATGGGGTACTTATCTGAAGTCGGATGGTGCAAAGTCACTTTTTCCAAAAGAGCGATGACCGGAGCTGGCATTCACACAGGCGGCAAAAAAGTTCTGAAGAAGGTGAATGGTGATGTCCACTTTATACCAAACATCCACAAAGAAAGACAAGGGATGTCACTCGCACCATAGTGGTAGCATTTAACTTTTGTATAATGGCCGGAAGTACGAGAGTTCACCAGAGACAAACTCCCTGATGTTATGGATAAAGCAGAATATGAATAAAAGGACATCAATAAGTTCATCTGCCAGGAAGTCACCAAAGACATAGATGGGCCAGCCCAGAAAGCCTCCAGGAATACAGACTCCTCAGAAGAATGAGCTTGGAAAACCAGCCACCTTTCTGTTTGAGGATTTGCAGGATGTCCCCAAAGGAGACATCATCAGGTGGTGATCAGGGGGGATCCTTCTCCCTCATCAAAATAGGTGTCTTCCGTGAAAGACTCCATAAGGGAGTCTATGTGCCAACTCTTGTTTTCTTCCAAGGTACCTCTTCCATGGGGTGCTCGGGGGAGGGAGGAGTCAGAAAATGGGGGAATTAGTGTGTAGGCTTCCTGGAGTTGGCTGACCTTGAGGAGAAGAGATGATGGACTCAGAGCTTAGACCTAACGAGCTGCAAGGGGTAGGATCTGAGAAGTGAGAGGATGCCTCCCTATGCAAAGAGAAGGGCCTCTCTACTACCTGAAAGGCTAATGGAAACAGGTAAACCTCCCCCCTCCTTGAAGCCAAGGCAGCAGAGGATGAGAGGACAGGGTCAAGCCTGGATCTGAGCTCTCTGGAAAAAATCGGACCAGAGCTGAGGCACCAAGGGGAAGGGATGGATCCGACAATGTAGGAGCCAAACCCAACCCCTCACTCTTTGTGCCAACAGCCTGGATCTGAGACCTGCTCTGATCCGATGGTATCTGAGCAGGGCTGGTCATGGAAACTACCAGAGTTGAGAAAGGGAGTTTCCTCGGATTAGATTACAAGTCTCTCGGGGATCTTGGATCCTGAGACTCTGAGACCACAGGTCTGACTGGAGAAGGAGACAGCATTGGTTGGGCAGGTGCACACATGAATCTGAGAGGGGATGGAGTTGGCAGGACCCCCAGAGAAATCTCAGCATTATCCAGTCCATATCTGCCTCTGTCAAGCTCCTGAAAGATTTGGATGAAGCTGAGGAAGCAGGTCTAGAATTTTCTCCTGGGTTTTGAAACACTTAAGATGGCAGAGCCCAAGAAACATGCTTTAATGTAAACTCCAGAGATCAGATCCTAGGCGTCGGATCCAAAGGTCTGGGAACAGAGTAGGATGAAGTAGGTATGGGAGGACTGGAGATGGTAATCACAGCTGTCAGATCCAATGAAGCCTGATGTTCTTCTGTGTTTCTCAGGAGGCTCTGACGAGGCCCTCAGTGACATCTGGAGGGTTATTTTCTTACAATCTGTGCAGCCTTGAGAAGTGTTAAGAGGGGGGTTGAGGCCTAGAAGTAGAAGAAGCTGGAAGTAAGACTCACTGTTTTAATGCAGCTCCACAGAGATAGGCGATCAGCTACTGCTCTGCTGTATTCATATGTGCAATACAAAGAAATCTGTTGCATTCTGCTAACTGTAAGTACAAACATATACTGTATTTTGCATGTTTAAACTGAAATTTTCCTATATCATTGATTTTTTAAAAACTGTTTTTTCTCATTTGTTGCACTTTTTGTTGGCTGTAGTATAGACTAGATTCAAACTTTCTGAATCTGGTTCTGTTTGTTAAATTGAGCACTAAACCAGGCTATCTTTTGTTGAAGAGGGCCCCCCTGCATCCTTGTGACAAGAGAGTGCAGTTAGGGCTCATCTGATTGAAGGTTGCTGGCACAGGGCTCAGTTTTGAGCTTTTTTACTGGTTAAATTGTTTAATTCAGTTTGCTCGCTGTTGCTACATAAGCCCCGTTGTGTTTGCATCGGTTTGTGCTTGTTTTAACACAGCTCCACAGATTTAGGAAACCTGCCACTGCTCTGCTGTACTCATCTGTTTATGAGTAGTGCACCTCCATGCACCATCAAGGACGGTTAGAGATGAAAAAACTTCAGTAGATAAATTTTCCCTTAGTAGCTGCCTGTGATCCAGCCAAGAAGACCTTTAATTGTGCTTAGCTGCTCAGAGAGCACCTCAGCTGCACTTCTGCCTCCTGTCCTCAAACCACCAAATCTACAACAGCTTCCCCTAATAGTACAGATCCTTTATAGTGCACCTCGTTAGTACAGACCCCGTTCAGAGCACCCAGTTATACCACACCTCTCCATTTTTTCTCCCCACTTTGAAAACAGGATTTAACCTAGCATTACAGATGGTCAGTTTCCCTACATTTCTCTTACTAGCCTGACTGACAAGGGTATTCTGATGCAGTGTAGCAACTGTCTCATGTATACTGACAACCCTCTACTCTTAAATCAGCCAAGTACAATTTATGAGAGATGTGTCTACACTAAGAATCTGGAATCCATGCTGTCTCAGACACAGAACAATAACACTTAACAGGTTGCCAGCTCACATACTACACCTCCTAAGCAAACCATGCACTCAGCATATAAGCAAACATACACAGAGGCACTCCTCAGAAACCTACCTATACACCACAGACCTTCCAAACACAAACAAGTGACAACTAATACAGCACTCAATACACATAAAAACACAAGCACCAGTGTCTCACCAAATAAGCCTCCAAGGCAAAGCACATCTAAACCAAATTTTTTAGTCATAGGTGACTTCATTGTGAGATGGACAGATGTCCCACTCACCAGGCTGGACAAGGAGAAGGTTATGGTCAGCTTTCTATCAGGTGCCAGGCTCCATCAGATCACACATGCACTCAAGTCTCTCGACAAGTACCATTATGACTCCATCATAGTCCATGTTGGTGTGAATGAATTGAGATGTACCTCACTGGATAAGAGACATGAATGAGCTCTATGAATATGTGCCCCAGCCAGGTAAGCCCCTAGCCTTGAGCACTCTATCCTCACTTAGAATGATACCACAATATAAACAAAAATGATTGACTTCAACAATTGGCTTAGTTTCTGGTGCCATTCTAAGGTGATCCAGTTCCTGTCAGCCTGTAATGATGTGGTTGCTAGACCACGCTGCCTTGCCAGAGATGGTCTTCACCTGTCACCTCTAGGCATTTGCTCCCACCATAGTGCCATTTTAGGCAAGGCCTTAAGAACAAAATTTCAACATGAAAATATCACTCAAATAAATTAAAGGTTATGCTGCTAAACAATAGGAGTTTAAATCAGAAACTGCACTCTCTGGAAGCACTCTTCTCCCTGGAGGATGTTGATGTCTGTGCAGCCACAGAAACCTGGTTCAGGGCCACAGACAGCACCCTGTCCTTGCAAGGTTACAATGCCTTTCACACTTTCAGACCGCAAAATGAATGCGTGAGAAACAAAGGAGGAGGAGTATCTATCTTCATCAAAGATAATAGACTGGTTAGACAGGAAAACTCCACAAAGTTACTCCAAGTTCAACTGTGGGTAAAAACCCACCTTCAAGTCAACATTAGCTATATGCTCCTTTCAATGAACCAAGATACCTACGCTGCTTATTTGGACCTACCTTAGTCAAACAAATTACAACCAAACACTCTAGTCATTGGAGATTTTAACTATCCCTGCACTGACTGGGAAACTTGTATGAGTACCAACATGCTTGCACAAAGGATCCTGGACTTTGTAAACACTAATGCCTTAGAACAAATAGTATGCAACCCCACAAAGTATTGAAATATTCTTGACCTGGTCCTCACCAACATGGATGACCACTGCACTACCACAAGTATACAACCCTCACTGGTTAAATCTGATCATAAATCAGTCACACTTGAAGTAGCTATAACACCTGAACCCCTCAAGTGAAATCAGGCTAAAAAAATTTCACCAAAGCTAATTATACCTTCCTAATAGCTGTCATACATGATTTTCAAGATCATGTTTCCACAGATGCATTGACAACTATACTAAAGTATACACAAATGCCCTGTACAAACACTTATACAAGTGTATTGACACAGCTGTACCTGATAGGATCAAAACAAGAACTTCAAGAAAAAACAAGCTTCACTGGTGGTCATCTAGCATAAGTTATACACCAAGAGAAAGAAGCTATTGTCCAAGAATAAAAAAAGAGAGGTCCCAGCACTGGAAGAACACCCTCCTCTGCTTGAACAAATAAATAAGACAAATTGTAAAAAACTCCAAGGGCAACTTTGAAAACAATTCCGCAACCATAGTTAAGTATAACCATAAGGCATTCTTCAGCTATATCATAACCTAAAAGGTAGGACCCAGACGTGTGCTGAAGTAGCTGTGAAATAGCATCACACACTCTGATCCTCTGAAAATAGCTAACCTATTAGCCGACAGGTCTGGTGAAAATTTCACCCCCCCATCCCCTCGAAACATTCCACAAAGCATTCCTTCTACAGCTCCCCCATCATGCTTCTCCAAAGAGCAAGTCATTAATGCTCTCTCTAAGGCCAAAAACACAGCATCTATGAGACCAGATGCAATCCCAGGTTGTGTTTTAAATGGTCTAAAACATGAGTGAGCAAATTCATTAGGTACTTTCTTTAACCACAGCCTGAGTACTGGTTTTGTCCCTGCTGAATGGAAAACGGCAACCGTCATCCTCCTTCATAAAGGGGGTACAGCAACAGACCCTGGGAACTACAAACCCATAAGCTTAACCAGCCTTATATGTAAGGCCATGGTATGAATCATCATGGACCTTATAAATAAGGATATAGGTGATCTCCCAACCCTTGATCCGATACAGTTTGGTTTTGTCAAAGGCAGGTCATGCTTGTTAAACCTGGTGGTCATATATCACCAGAGCCATTGACAAAGGCAAATCTGTGCATACAGCCTACCTTGATTTAGCCAAGGCCTTAGACACAATCCCACATTTGGGCATCATTGATAAATTCTCCCAGTTGAAAATTGACCCTTATGTCATCAGATGAGTTGCTAACCTGCTCATTGACAGATCACACTCAGTCAAAGTTAGGGACTTTACCTCAGCCAGCAGACCTGTCACCAGTGGGGTTCCACAGGGGTCAGTGCTGGGCCCCCTACTGTTTGTAATATACTTCTCAAGACGTTCAAGCCAAAACAGAGGGGCTGCGGCTAACCAGGTTTGCTGACGACTGCAAATTAGGTGTAATCATTGAATCCCCAGACAATGTCAATATCCTTTAAGAGGGACTTACAGAAACCAATGATTGGTACCAAAGTCGTGGACTCAAATTCAGTGCTAAAATGCATCACCATCCCCTTCAGTAAAAACAATATCCTTGCAGACTATTATGTAAATAATAATAATATCCTAAGTAATAACTCAGTAATGACAGACTTGGGAACATAAGTTGACTGTAGCCTAAGCTTTCACCACTATGTGTCTACCATGGTAAGGAAGGCATTCTGTGTCATATACCTCATTAGCAAAGGCATTGCTTCAAGAGCAAAACAGCCCATAACACCCCTGTACTTGACCCTCATCAAGCCAATTGAGTACAAGGCTCCCTTTGGTATGTACCTTACTGGGCACCTGCAGCAAATTGAGAGATCTCAGAGATTTCTAACCAAGAAAATTCAGGGTCTCCATCACATGTCATACATTGACAGACTGAAGTCACTGTCACTGTACTCAATAGCATACAGACTACTTAGAGGAGACTTGTACCTGGCCTACAGAGCAATCTCAGCTCAAAACCTAATAGAAATGCTGCACATCTGCAAGTCAAATAGGACAAGGCTCACCTGGTCCAGGGACCTTAACCCGGCCTGCTACATAAATAGGGCCTGCTGGAGAGACAGATATGTCTATCAGAGGTTGCCACTCCTCTGGAGCAGGCTACCAATTCATATCAAGCAAAGCCCCTCTATGACCCTGTTTAAGCATAGCCTGGATGACTGGATGGGAAACCGTAAATTCCTGTCAGGGATTTCACCTATGACCCTCCTAGATATGGGCAGCTGTTGCTAACCAAGGTCTTGAGTTTAGACAAGATCCTTTATATTGGGTTTCTCTACTACCATATTGGGTACACATGGCTAGGCTTGTAAAGACCTTTGAGTCAATAGCATGGCAACCACCTATGAACTTATGAGAATAAGTTTGTTGCACCAATCAGAAAGGAGCCCTGGGATTAGAAGTAGTGCATATCTCACAGGAGAGTTTGAGATGCTCAGGCCCCAGGCAGTAGATGCACCTCTTGTGGGCATCAGAATTGGGGATCTTATGCCCCCAAAAGTAGCACTTCTTAAAACCGGTGGGTTTCTCCTTTTCAGACATTACCAAAAAAACAGCAATTAGATCAGAACATGCTGTCAAATTAGAAATCACAGAATGTAAAAAAGTTATACACTAAGCTACATTACAACAGAAAAATAGTAAAACAGATTTTAAGCACACAATCTCTCTCTCTCTCTCTCTCTATATATATATATATATATATATATATATATATATATAGATATGGTTTGCTATCATTATGTCGACGTGCATTTGCACGGCTATGAAGTATTCGAACATCAGATGTTCGAATACTTCATATTACGGCAGGTGACATGAGTGAAGGTTTGCATTGCGAATGGACTGTGCATTCGCAATTCTAACTTTTGGTCATGGGAGGGGATCGCGGTACAGTGCGGTTAGGGAAATGCATCCCTTTCCTCACTGTAGTGCGATCTCGGAGTTGGAATATTAAGTTAGGGGGGTGTGGGGGGCACAGCCCCTAGAGTGCAGGGGCGCAGCCCCCCTGCATAACTGTGTGTTCGGTTAGGTAGGTAGGTGATTATGGGAAGGGTAGGCGTGCTGTGTATCGCCATAAATGTCACAAGTGACATTTTCGACAATACACCATTGTTTTCGAGTTTACTATTATTCGAAAATGTTCATTTTCGATGCATAAATTCAAAAATAAAGACATTATTTATTTTTACTTTCGAATTTATGATAGTAAACCATATATATATATATATATATATATATATATATATATATATAAATATAAAAACAGCTTGCAAATATATTTTAGTAGGGAATGAGGTTAATATTAAAGCTAGAGGTTATACTGTCAAATTGCTAGGAATTTTAGATGTAGGTCTAAATTTGTAGTGTATATAGTTTTATGCAGTTTATGTCAAGCATTCTATATAGTTAGAACTGTTTGAAGTTTTTATTATAGAATTTATGAGCATTTAAGTGCAGTGGAGAAGCTTGATATGACCAATGGTTTGGCAAGGTATGTGGCATTATACCATAAAAATATGAAAGTTGAATTTAAATTTTCTCTGATAGATCAAGTTTCTAATTATGATAGAAGATGGGATGCAGAAGATGACTTAAACTGGAAAGAATACTGCTGGCAAGTAAGATTAAATACAGGTGCAGATCCGGGTATGAATGACAGAGAAAATTTTAAAGTTGTCCTGAATAGGAAAGGTTTAAAGCATTGATGATGTATGATGTCATGTGACATAATTAATGTGATTATTTAAATGAATTACTTTTTTTTGTTACAACCAGGTCTGATGAAGTTCCTTGTGGATGAAAGAGCTTATTGGTTGTTTCTTAAGTAATAAAAGCTTTGAGTACAATTTTAAAGCCGTTTTATGTTTTACTTTTCAGTATAGTACGGTATCCATGTTGTCATTACGGATTTTATATATATATATATATATATATATATATATATATATATAATATATACACATACATTTATATATATCGAGAGAGAAAGAAAAAACTATAAGTAAAGAGGAAAAGGAGTGCCAAGAAGGCACGGGCAGGAAGGCGGAAAGAGTATATAAAAGTAGAAAAACCCTAATGCCAGTGATAAACTACTTAAAATGAGGGAGGAGGAGAATTAGGAACACTAACTGCAATACTAACTAGACAAAGGATTCATTTTTAACTAGAAAAACAGAGAAAAGTTTACTCGCACAGCTCAACATGTTTAGATCCATCTCGTCACGACAGTGGCAAATGAGATTTGAGGAGTTGGGGATGGATTAGAGTATTATGGGTATAGGGAGGAGCTAGAGATTTGGATCCGAAGTCTTGTAAATGTGGCTTTGTCAGATTGAGGATCAGATACTAAACCCAGAAAGAATGAAAAAGATGACATCAGATCCAAGTTATTTAATGTAGTTTTTTCTTCACAAGAAGAAACTGGAGATAAACCATTCTTCATACTTTAACAATATGTCATAGCAAACTTTAACATATGAGCCTGACAATTTAAAATTCGGAGAAATCAAAGTTGCAGAGGTCTACACTTTTTTCCCATACCTATCAAATTTCCCATCCTTATTAGAAAGAGTGGGATTGGAAGTAAGAAAGTGCTTAGCAGCAGTGGAGTCAACTAGGGCTATAGCTGCTAGGTCAGGGTTTGGAATTGTGCATAAACATTTAAAAGACTGAGGAACTATATACAGCCTACCTGCCTTTTTAGGGACAGCTAGCTGACTATCAGGAAAATTGCAGGTAGTAACACACACATCCTCTAAAGCAGACAGGACAGGAAGAATGGGTTTAGGTTCTGGAAAATCTTTCTGTAAAAGTTGCATTTTCTGAGGGACTGAGAAACCTGTGTTCTCCCATTGAAAACACTGGGATTTTCTAGCAATAGTCTCACAGAAAGTGAAACACCCACAGAAAGAATCAGAAACTGAGATCTCCTCAGAGTATGAATCAGAAATCTGAGAACAAAACACAGAATCTGTCCCTGCATCTTCGTGTTCAGATTCAGAATCTTGAATGTATTCAGGAAAAGAGGCATCCCTCTTATTTCTACCACAAATACTCGCTACAAGAAGGATCATTAGCCTAAATTAAACCCTGAGAAGGTGCCAGTAAACTACTCCTATCAAAATTAATTTGAAGAAGAGTAGATACGTTTGGTTTTCTGTCTCTCTTTGACAGGAAAAATGGGTTCAGCCGTGTTACTAATGGCAGCTGCTGCTTCCCCAGGAATGGGTACAATAAATGGCCATAGTAGCATCACTCACCTGCATCTGAGGCAAAGTGTTAACCTGCTGTGGTGGCAAAGGCTGTTTGCTTAATGTTTCTTTTTGTGACTGGAAGAAGAAACAACCATGGGACTTGACAAACTGTTCCCTAGTCAAACCAAAAATGGTGTCTCTTTCCAGGGTAAGACAAGTGTCAAATGCAGATAAAACTACCAGTCTACCAGTCTACAGAAGTTATTATTTTTAAAGTAAAAGCACTTTCAAACACTACGGTAGTTCCACAATAGAAAACCGAACACAATTTCTCCACACAAAATATGTTACCAGTTAATTTATACTACATTAAAATTTGACAGAAAAAATGAGTGCTCCATTTAACCGTATGTTACAATCTGAAGACAGCCTGTTAAAACAACACTATTAGCTTTAAAATAACCTTCCTGAAGAAAGTAAACATTAAGTATAAAAAATGGACTCCCCTCCAAAGGAAACTTAATTGCCTAACAAAGGAAAGCGCAAACCGACCATTGATCTTCAAAAGCCTCAGAGGAGTGTACTTTCAGCAGTAGTAAAACTCTGAAGGGCTTCATGACAAAACTTGTCTTTTATTCAGCTCATCTCGAGCTACTTGACAGTATGAGTGTGTGGAAGGTGCCCTGAAGCTTTGGATGCTGGCTGGCTGTTATGTCTTTGGCAAGACATAACCTATATAGCTAAGGCTACTGCAGAAGCAATCGGTATGAAAAAAGTACAGTTATGTACCTACCATAAATGTAGATGTTCGAGTGTATTCACTGTTGCAGTCATTACACTTGGGTTATCCTGCTGGCAGGCTACCCGCAGTCGGCCTGAATTCCAAAGTCCTAGTCCGGCATCAGCTGCTGTCGCCTCTTCCCTGACGTCAGTGCGCCAGGGGTATATAAGATGCAGCCGACGCCATTTTCTTCAGTTTTTCTTGCCCCAGATGTCAGGTGCCCCCAAAAGGGTAGGCTAAAAACATTGCTTATAAAAAGCATGCACTAAAATAAGCATTACCTTCATCTACAAGCAAATACACCACATAGGTTGTATAGAATAGAGAAGTACAGATAAGTCCCAGCAAAGAAAGGGGGATGGTGGGAGGGTAACCTGGACTGCAACAGTGAATACACTCGAACATCTACATTTATGGTAGGTACACAACTGTACTATGTTCATCGTGTTTCACTGTTACAGTCATTACACTTGGGTTGAATCCCAAAGCTGAGGTTGGGCGGCTGGGTCTAAATAGAATTAGGAGTGGCTATGAGGCCCTGCAGAACTGCAGTGGCAAAGCCTGCTCTGGATTTAGAGTAAAGAGGTAAGTGGTAGTGCTTAGTAAAAGTGTGCACTGAAGTCCAAGTTGCAGCCTCCAAAATATCCTTGGTTAGTACTTCTCTGAGGAAGGCTGCTGAGGTGGCTGCTGCCCTGGTAGAATGTGGTCTAATGCCCTTTGACATGTTGTAAATAGCAGAAACGAATGCAGTGTCCTATCCATTTTGAAATAGTCTGCTTTGAGACAGGCTTTCCTTGTGATCCTGCAGCATATGCCACTAAAAGTTGCTCAGTCTTTCTGAAAGATTTAGTTTTGTCCAAGTAGAAGTGCAGCTGTCTGTGTATGTCCAAAGAATGAAGAAGTCTCTCCCCTTTCTTCTGTGGGTTTGGGTAAAAAGTAGGCAAATTAATGGTTTGGTTAAGAGCCACACTGGACACTACCTTAGGCATAAATGTTGGGTTTGCCCTTAGAGAAACCCTGTCCGGATGGAAGATAATAAAAGATTCCACAGCCATTAATGCCTGTAACTCTGAGACTCTTCTTGCTGAAGTTTTTGCTAGGAGCAGAGCTGTTTTCCATGATAAGAATTTTATCTCAGCTGCATTGGTTGGCTCAAAAGAAGGCAGTGTGAGTTTTTCCAAGACAAAATTGAGGTCCCATGCAGGTACTGGTGCTCTCCTTGGTGGTCTTATGTTTTTGGCCCCTCTGAGGAACTGCCTAAGCAATGGGTGCGAAAAAATAGGTGGGTCCGTATTGTAATGAGCTGAAATGGCAGAGGCATGGATAATTGATGAGAAGGATAGGCCTTTGTCCAGCATCTCAGTTAGATATTGTAAAATCTGAGGAATATTTGGAACAAGCGTGTCAATTCCTTGTGCCTGGTTCCAAGCGCAGAATATCTTCCATGTTTCTGCATAAGATTTTCTGGTGATGGGCCTCCTCGCCTCCAAAATAACATCCATAACCACTTTAGAGAGAGGTGTATTCTGAATGGTTACATTATCCGCCATGCAGCTAGATTTAGGGTTCTGAGTTGGCTGTGCAGGATCTGATTGTTTTGTTGGGTCAGTAAATGAGGAATTTGAGGCAATGTCCAGGCTGGGCCTTGAGACAAGCTCTTTAAGATTGGGTACCAGTGCTGGCGTGGCCAATCCGGGGCAATCAGTATCATTTGTGGTTTCTCTTGTCTGACCTTTAGGAGTACCTTGAGGAGGAGAGGCAGTGGAGGAAAGGCATATACTGTAAGGTTGTTCCAGCTGAATGACAAAGCATCCACTTTCCATGCTTGTTTGTGATAAGTCCTTGTGCAGAATCTCTGAAGTTGGCAGTTGTGAGGGGAGGCAAATAGATCTATGTCTGGGCATCCCCATTTCCTTGTTATCATGTTGAAGATTTGTGGATCTAGTTTCCACTCATGAGGATCCATGAGGTTTCTGCTTAGTTCGTCTGCCAGAGCATTTGTTTTTCCTG
This sequence comes from Protopterus annectens, assembly GCF_019279795.1. Taxonomy (NCBI): domain Eukaryota; kingdom Metazoa; phylum Chordata; order Ceratodontiformes; family Protopteridae; genus Protopterus; species Protopterus annectens. The sequence continues at coordinate 1,776,271,344 of NC_056737.1, forward strand.
GCAGGAATTGTGCTTGCAGATGTACTTGGTAAGTCAATGCTGTGTTCCACAAAATCATGGCTTGTCTGCAGAGGGGGTAGGAATGTGTGCCCCCCTTCTTGTTTATGTACCACATGACTGTGGTGTTGTCCATCTTTATCAGCAGCTGTCCTGGATGAACTAGGTCCTTGAAGGCTGTCAGGGCATTTTGTACAGCTAGCATCTCTTTTTGATTGATGTGAAGATGCCTTTAGCTTGAGGGCCATGTGCCCTGAATACATTTTCCTGCCATTTGGGCCCCCCAGGCATAATCTGATGCATCTGTTGCTAGTGTTTGCCAGGCTGTGGGTAAAGTGAATGGCTGTCCCTTGTTGTGGTGACAGGCCTGTGCCCACCATCGAAACTCCTGCTGCAGGCAGGGAATGAGTGAAATTAATGATTCCAGGCTGTGGCAATGTTGAGTCCAAACACTTTTTAGATACCACTGTAGTTTCCTCATATGCAGTCTTCCATATGGAATTAACAGAATGCAGGATGCCATGTAGCCCAGACCCTGCAGAATTTTTCTTGCAGATAACTGGGTCTTTGTTGCCATGCTTTCGAAGTAAGAAGTCAGTTGCCTTTGTTTGTCTGGCGTGAGATGAGCCATCTGGGCAGTTGTATTTAAGCTTGCACCCAGGAATATTATCTCTTGAGAGGGTACTAGTTTTGATTTATTTTCGTTTACTGTGTACCCTAGGCAAATTAGTAATCTTTTTACAAATGCCAGATGCTTTAGTAGAATGTCTTTGGTCTCTGCTTGAATAAGGCAGTCATCCAAGTAGGGATATATTTGAATTCCTCTTTGTCTGCAAAATGCAATTACTGGTGCCAGGCATTTTGTGAAGACCCTGGGCGCAGTAGATAAGCCAAAGGGCAGTGCAGAGAATTGGTAGTGCATTGAGCCAGCTGTGAATCTGAGGTATCTTCTGCAAGATTGTCTAATTGGGACATGCAGGTATGCCTCTTTGAGGTCCAAAGTTACAAGCCAAGCCTTCTTGGCCAGCATGGGCAGAAGCTGCTGCAGAGTCATCATTTTGAATTCTGGAACATCCAGAAAAGTATTTGGAATAGACAGGTCCAGAATTGGTCTCCATGCTTTGTCCTTTCTTGGTACTAAGAAAGATCTTGAGTAAAATCCTTGTCCCTGCTCTTGCTGTGGCACTGTCCATGAGAGATGAAACTTGTTTTTGTGCCTCTGCCCATTGATTGTGTGGCAGGTCTGGCATACCTTTTGCCTTTGGAAGGGTGTGAAAGTGGAACCTGTAGCCCTGAGAGACTATATTTAAGACCCATTTGTCCTGGGTGATCATGTGCCAATTTTGTGAAAAAAGTGCTAGCTTTCCCCCAAAGGGGGCTGCCAAAAGATAAGAGCTTGGCATTGGCAGAGGGAAGTCATTGGGGCTGTTTCCTATATGGCTGTGATTTGTCTTCTCCGCTTTTGGAGGTAGAGGCACCCCATTGTTTGGGCCTGTATGAGCCCTGGGGCTGTTGTCTGCCTCTAGGGCATCTGTATCTGCCTCTTTGTGGCATGTCTGACACGGGAAAGGACCAATTCTTAGAAGGCCAGTTCCTGCTAAATCTGGGTGGCTGTACCTGTAAGAAATCTTTTACTGTCTGCATAGATTTAGCTTTATCCTCCATTTTCTTCAACACTTCTGCCTTAACACCAAACAATGTATCATGCTGTAATGGAGCATCCAATAATTTTGCTTTAACATGATTAGGCAGAGTCTGTTCCTTTAACCAAGCATGCCTTCTAATGACAGAAACTGTAACAGCGGCTCTGCAAGTGGCCTCCAGTGAATCAAAACCACATTGCAAAGTATGCTTTCCCACTTGTTCAGCTGCATGCAATAAATCCTGCATTTCCTTGTTCTCAGAACATTCAGAATTTGTCAACATTTTATGTTTTAGCAGAGACATTAAGTATTGCTGATATTTAAGCATATGAAACTGACAATTTAAAGCCCTTACAGCCAAGGTAGCAGAAGTGTAAACTTTTTCCCCCCATCTGTCAAGTGCCCTTGAATCTCTATCTGAGGGGACAGGGTTTTTTGCAGTAGAGCCTTGACCCCTTTGAGACCCTGAGATATAGTTTCTGGGTCAGCAGCAGGGTTTTTATATAGAAATTTATGAGAATCTGGAACCCTGTAGTATCTGTCTGGCTTAACAGGTGCAGGAGGTAAAGAGTCGGGAGACAGTCCGGACTCTGAAAATACATCATCTACAATGTCTAGAACAGGTGGAATAGCAAGATGTCAGTGCTGAGGTAGTAGAAGAAAGTCTCTGAGCCTTTTCTTAGATTCTGAATAATCTTGGCTCTCCCAGTGGAAATGCTCCCTCATGGTATGCAGGGTTTCCCCAAAGGAATAATCCTCAGGAGGAGAAGCTGAAGGAAAAGATTCTTCAGCATCAGAATCCTCATAGGGAGGAATAGAGTATCCCTGTTCTGAAGAGGAGTCAGAGGAAATGGAAACCTGATCAGAGGAATCATATTCAGTGTCTTGCCTAGGCCTCTTATCATGAGGGGGATGGAAACCCCTGATCAAAGTAATTAGGTCTTCGTCCATTTTGAGCATCTGTTTCTTAGGCATGGAAGTCTGTCCTGGAGAATGCTGTACTTGTTTCCTTGTCTTTAAAGTTGTTTTAGTCTTTGTCTTGGATGCTGAAGTTGGCTTGATATAAAGCTGTGTAGGTCTGAAAACATCCTCAGAAGCCAATGCCTCCTCAGCGGCTCCGGACCCATCTGAGGGATTAGTTTCCGAAGGCCCAATACCTTGGGTATCCAGAGGCCTATTTGTCTCCATGTGGGAGCCGGAGGTGGCCTGTGGCTCTGAGGTAGCGGGTGTCAGGGGCTGCGAAAGTGCCACACTGAGAACCGGCGACTGGCCTAGAAGAGGTTTCGTCGTCGGTTTTGGACCTCGGATGCCTGTCCTTTTCCTTTTCCTTGCGCTTTTTATGAACTCCGGTCATCAGCTGTTCCGATGGCATTATATAGTTAAACCTTCGGCCAAAGTAATGAAAAGCAAAATCGTACCGACGCTTAATAGTGCTTTGGTTAAATCTAGCACAAAACCGACAACTAGCAACGTCGTGGTCAGGGCCTAGGCAAGGAATATAGTAAGAATGAAAATCCTTATGAGGTATTTGCTTCCCACAATAAATACAATTGTTAACTTTTTCTGACATCGGTTTGGAGCAAGAAAAAAGTTTTCCCAGCGGGGTACTTAGCTTTATTGAAGACTTTGGATCTGAAATTCAATTTCGAAAATCTCAGGAGTCGGCCGACCGGCACTTGCGAACTGCTTTTGCTTCTGGCACCGTGCGGCAAGAAAGACAGAAGAAAATGGCATCAGCTGCATCTTATATAACCCTGGCGCACTGACGTCAGGGAAGAGGCGACAGCAACCGACACTGGACCAGGACTTTGGAATTCAGGCCGACTGCGGGTAGCCTGCCAGCAGGATAACCCAAGTGTAATGACTTCAACAGTGAAACATGATGATCATCTAAATCTTATGCTCCAGTCTTATGGAAGCAATGCTATACCACCACTTCATACAGAAGGAAAGATTTGTTGTGTAATATCTTACTGTAACCATAGATGTCTTTCTCTTCCATGTTGCAGTATTCTTCACATATGGGATCTTCTACCTGAGGATGACTGAACGTCTGGCTCATCTACTAAAGCTTAAGCCCAGTTGCTGTAAGGTGTGTAGGATGTCACATGCAGGGCCATAAACAGTGGGCTATAAATGTGACGTCTGCATGCACAGACCTCAGAACTGACTGCCCAATTGGACAATCTAAGGATAGAAGAAGGGTGCCATCCAGATAGGGGAAGAAAAGAGGCTCTTCATAGGGTTAGGAGGGAGGGATTGAATACTGAAACATGGAAGAGAAGGACATCTATGGTTATGGTAAGATTTTACACAACTAATCTATGTCCTTCTATTCTCATGTTGCAGTATTCTTCACATGTGGGAGAGTACCACAGTTCATGCAGAGAAAAGGGTGGAGGAAGAGGTGGCAGTCTCCAGGAATCCATGGAGGATGGCTTTAGCAAATCTTGCCCTGGCTCTGGAGATGCTGTCCAATTTGTAATGCTTAGTGAAAGTGTGTACAGAAGACCATGTGGCTACCTCTAGGATAGAAGCTGTATCTAGGCCTTTGAGGAAGGCCCATAAGAGGCCACTGCTCTAGTGGAGTGGGCCCTGACTGTGTGGGGCAACTCCTTAACATGGAAAGTGTAACAGAAGGATATAGCTCTGTGTATCCAGGATGATATATAGTCTGTTTGGATGCAGCTTTCCTGAGGGCCCTGGGGTGAAAAGATACAAATAGATGGTTGGACTTTCTAATACTCTTGGTCTTATCAAGATAAAACCTCAGTTGCCTGTGAACATCAAGGGAATGGAGCACTCTCTCACTGTCCTTTTGTGGCAAAGGGAAGAAGATGGGCAAATGGATAGATTGGTTAAGGGGCAGTTCATTTACCACTTTGGGCATGAAGGAGGGATTAGTGCAAAGTGAAACCCTGTCCTTATGAAAGATGGTGTAGGGTGGGGTAGCCATGACGGCCTGTAGCTCAGAGACTCTCTTAGCTGAGGTAAGGGCTATTAACAAGAAAGTTTTCCAGGTGTACATTTTTAAAGTGTCAGAGGCTGCCAGTTTAAAGGGGGCCAGTGGTAAATTTTTCAAGCACAAAGTTCAGATCCCAATGATGAGGGATAGGTTTCCTTGGTGGTCTGATATGAAGGACCCCCTTAAGAAAATGTTTTACTTCCAATCTAGCTAACAATGGAGGATCAATGGGTAAGCAAGCTAAAATGGCTGACAAGTTGACTTTCACTGAAGAGTATGAAAGTTCTGATTTTAGGTGCTCACACACATGTAGGCCAACACTAGAGGTACATCCGCTTGGAAGGGGTCTAGTTGCCTTTGAAGATACCATTTGGAGAACCTTTCCCATTTTGCTAAATAGGATCTCCTGGTAGTTGGTTTCCTGGCCACCCTCAGGACAAACAGCATGTCCTCTGAGTACAGGTGTCTGAAAGGGATCAGAAGTTTATCACCCAAAGGGTACGACTGAGGGTTTGCAGATGAGGGTGAATGAGGGATCCCTTCTGTTGTGTGAGCAGATCCACCTTGTGAGGCAACTTGTGGTGATTGCTCTTGGCAAGAGATAGAAGAAGGGGGAACCAATGCTGTCTTGGCCAACAGGGAGTCATCAGCAAGATTTTTGGCTTGTCCCGCTGAATCTTCATCAGGACCTTTTGAATGAGAGGGAAGGGGGGGAACACATACAGGGGACAGCCTCTTCCAGGGAATTGAAAAGTCATCCACATTCCAAGTTAGTGTGGAGATGGAAGACTGGAGCAAAATAGTTTCAGTTGTCTGCACTGAGGGAAGGCAAACAGGTCTATTTGTGGAGTGCCCTATTAGTGGACAATGTCTAGGAAAACATCTCTGTTCAACATCCATTCATGATTTTGAGACAATGATCTGCTGAGGGCATCTGCTAGATGGTTGTTCTGTGATGGAATGTTGCCTGCAAGGTTACATTGCATTGCGTGGCCAACCCCCCAACGCTGTATGGCTAGTCTGCAGAGTAAATAGGATCTGGTTCCACATCACTGTGGTGTTGTCTGTGAAGACTTGTAAGGGACCAGGTTTGTAGGAGTGTGAGAAAGGTTTTCAGAGCTAGGAAAAGAGCAGTCATTTCCTCACATTGATGTGTTTTTTCTTCAGTGAGGGCTCCCATTGAGATTGCACCTTGAGACCATTCATACTGGCTCCCCATCCCAGGTCCGAGGCATCTGTGTACATGATGTTGACTACCTTTGATGGCTGTAGAGGGAGGCCTGGATTCTGAAGTATGTGGTGTATTTACCAGCCTAACTCTTTTTTTCAGGCAGGGTAGAAAAGGAACCTGAAAATCCAGAGGGTGATTGTGGTGGGACCAGGTATTCTTCAGATACCACTGGAACTTCCTCATATGTAACTTGGCAAGGGAGTAACATGGGAAGAATAGCTGCTATGAAGCCCAGCATGCAGAGAAATTCCCTGGCTGAGATGTGTGAGACTTGGAGGAGGCTTTGGAAATAATTGGTTAGTGAAGTGACCTTGTCTTGTGGAAGGAAAGCCTTCATCAGATCTGTCCTTATCCTGCAGCCCAGGAAGATCTGGTCTTGGAATGGAGTTAGGGAGGACTTCAGAAGGCTCAGGGTAAAACCCAGACTTCCTAGGAGAGACAATGAATTTCAGGGTGTGCCTGAAGAGTACTTGCCTCTTCTGCTTGGATGAGGAGGTCATCCAGGTAAGGGAAGACCTGTATGCCCCTTGTCATGAAGAAGGCTACTGCTTGAGGTAAACACTTTGTGAAGACCCTTGGTGCTGTGGGAAAACTAAAGGGCAAGGCAGTAAACTGACAGTGTGAGGATGGCACACCAAAGCAAAAAATCTCCTGAAGTCTGGATGGATGGGAATACAGAGGTTTGCATCTTTCAGGTCCAGAGTTGTCATGAAGGCCACAAGTGTCAAAAGCAGAAGAAGGGTTTCCAGGGATAGCATGCACAAAGAAAGAACTTGAAGGAAGGGGTTTAGAAGGGACAGGTCCAGTATTGGCCTCGAAGGGCCCTCCTTTTTTGGAAACAGGAAGAGTCTGGAGTAAAACCCTTGATCCTCTTGTCCTGCTGGGACTTTCTCTATGGTGCCTTAATATAGTAAATCCAAAATAACCTGGTAGATCAGGTGGGATTGGTTTTTTGGAGGTAAGTATGCCTCTTGGAGTAGGCTTTTCTTGCCAGGTCATAAAGCACCATTTCCACTACTGACATAACCCAGAAGTCTGATGTCATGTGTTGCCACAGGGGGAGACAGTGAGAGAGAGGCGGGCAGAAAGGGAGATATGATGGGGGGGTATTTTGGCAGTTGCACAGTACTTGGCCTGTCTGGAAAGGACTGACTGGGTGTAGATTGAGAGGAGGTAGTTCTGGGGGGAAGAGGGCTTTCTGGCCCCTTTCCTATGCTTTGAAGGAGGAGGAGCAGGTGCCCTTCTAACAAAGCTTGGTTTAGCTGGGTAATTCCTGTAAAACTTAGGAACTGGGGATACCAGCAGATGTTTCAAGTCCTGCAGTTCCTTACTTTTTTCTTCCAGATTTTTGAACAGCTCTGCAGATTGTTTGCCAAAGAGGAATTTGCTGTCTAGTGGGGCATCCAGGATCTTGTTCTTGAAATCGTCCGGCAGGGGTTGAAGCCTGAGCCAGGAGTACCTGCGTAACATACAGGCAGATACAGCTGATCTAGCTGAGGCTTCAGCAGCATCACAGCTGCATTTTATGGAATGCCTGGCTACCTGTACAGCTAAAGAAAGTTTTGAGGCAACAAGTTTGGTAATTGATGGCCCCAAGGGCCAGGGTAGAGGAAGTGCGGATCTTTTTCCCCAGTCTATCTATCACTTTACTGTCCTTGTCAGATGGCAGTAAAGAAGAAGATGGAATTTGCCTTGATCACTTGTCCGGTGTCACAGCAATGACCGCAGGGTCTGCTATGGGGGAGTTTGATGAGGTATTTGTAATCATCAGGAACTTTACACAGTCTATCTGGCCTTTTAGGGGCAGGGGGTTGGGATTCTGGGATCTTGGAAGTGGCAGCACAGGCGTCCAAGTAAGCAGGAATCACCAGAGGGATAGCAGAAGGGGAGGGGGACTCCAGATGGAGAAGCTCAAAATATCTTTTTTGTACTTCAGTCATTGACTCCAGATGGAGAAGCTCAAAATATCATTTTTGTACTTCAGTCATTTGGGTGGAGTCCCAATTAAAGTATTCTCTCATTTTGGAGACTTGTCTCCCCAAACGTAATGTCTTCTGGTGGAGAGTCTCCTTCCAAGGAGTCTTCGTCTGGGGAACAATATTCCAGGGGTGAGGCCAGCTGTGAAGTGCAAGTGAGAGACTCAAGAGGAGGAAGAAGAGGAGTCTTCTTCCTGAGTGTGGGGGATGGGGTCTGCAGAGGCAGGCCTAGGACTTAGGGTAGGCAGAGCAGGAATCTGAGAAGGAGCAGGCCTCAAGGCCATAAAGGCCTGAAAAAGTGATTGGGAGAAAGTTTGCCAGTCAGGTTGATGCTCCACTGGAACAGACAAATGTCTGCTCTTTTGTTTCCTCTTGAGAGAAGTCTTATAAATAGGCTTAGAAGCCAAGGGCCTGGATTCTGGTGTCAGGCCTGACTTCAAAGTGCTCTCTTCAGAAACTAAAGTCAGTCGTCCTAGCGAGCCTGGTCCCCCCCCCCGACATCGTTGGAGGCAGACGTTGTAGAAAACTCCTTAGATGTGCAGACTGGAGAACCACAGGTGGATTCCGAAATGGTACCGGTCGAAGTCACCAGTTCTGTTGGACATTCCTCAGCCCCTAAACAGGCAGCTGGTGGGACATCTGAAGTAAGAGGCACAGTATCCAGCCTAAAAATTGGCCTTCTTTTTAGGCGACTCCACCTTGACGGATGGTTCAGGATCCATACCAAGGGCCAAGCGTTTGAGTCATTGATTCTCTACTAATAATTTAAGGGCTGCCAGATGGCTGCACAAGGACTTAAGAGACAAATTATTGACAGATTTTACTGGTCGTATGGCCATGCGATGGCCCTCAGCAAAGCAAGTAAAGATCATGAGTATTCTTGTGTGGAATTTGCTGACTGCACTTACATTTCCCTTTTCTAGATGACATTGGCTAACAGAAAAAAACAGCAACCTAAGTTCAGACAAAAACAGGAAGATTCCCCAACTGGGTACTTATCTATAAACATCTTCGGAGACTCGGAGCAGAATGAGAAAGCTGACGATCGATTGCGACACAGAAGTTCTGGTTTCTCTGCGTGTGGACGTCACATTTATGGCCCATGGTTTATGGCCCTGCATGTGACATCCCACGCACCTTACAGCAACCAGGCTTAAGCTTTGGTAGATGAGCCGGACATTCAGTCACCCTCAGGCGGAAGATCCTACATGTGAAGAATACTGCTACATAAGAATAGAAGGACATCAAACAATTTTCTTGGTGATTTCAGACCTATTACCATACTATCCCATCACTAAAATACGTAATGTACAAAAAAGTAGCTGTTACATCACTTTAAAACAGCCAATTTACCACCTACACAACATGCTTTCAGCCTGGATTCAGCACTGAAACCACTCTTTTATCCTTCTTAAATACTGTTAATCATAACAAAAACAAGGGTCTTTCTACACAAGCCAGATGAGACGCATCTAAAGCCTTTGATAAAGTCTCTCACAATCAGCTTTTACAAAGGCTGGCTAATATGGAGCTGGCACATAACACATTAGAATGGTTCAAAAGTTATCTAAACAACAACTAACAAAAAGATCCTAAGGAATTTTTACTTTTCTACTCAATAATAGGTGTTCTACATGTCTCAATACTTTGACCACTTCTGTTTGGTATCTTTGTAAAGGATATGCATGCCAAGATTCCAGATTCCAGTGTATTGCAACGAGGAAGACTCCACTTATCTGTACTGCTAACTACTTCGCACAGTTTAACCTTCAAAACCTAGAACACTGGCTTAAAGACTCAGATATTTAAATGTCACTAAAACTAAACTACTTGTGCTTGGCTCTAGTGAAATCTCAGGATTACTTCATAAAATCAACTGAACAAGTTTACTATGCCAAATTTACTGGCATATTCATAAATCTTTTATATAATTGACTAAATAAACCTCAAAAACTCACAAACGGACAGGCATATTATACAAATCCAAACCACGCCTGACAGAAATAGCACAAATAAAGACAGTCCAAACTCTATTATTATCTACATTACATTATGATTCCTTTACTGTTACTAATATTAAAAAATAAATAAAAAAACCTCTGCTGCATAAGTAAGAAAAAATATACAATAGAATTACAAAATACAATGCTATTCCCAAATACAAACAAAAAACCCCCCAGAACAAATGTTACTAGCAAAACAGCCAATATTGTTATTGTACATAAATAAATAAACACAATTTAGGTCAAGACCATGGAGACTTAACAGAATATGGTGACCAGAGTATGAGAGCAATATCTGCTATAAAATTAACTAGTTACTCAGTTACCTGCTTGGAATGGAAGAAAGATGAAAAGATCTTACCTGAAATGATGAAAGGTTTCTCAGAAATTCTCTACTACCAAGCAAGCCAGTCCACCACTGCCTCTCGAGGTCTCAAATGCAGCAAATGCTATCTGTTGACAAGAGGAAGTGTAGTGCATCACATGAGCTTGGGATGATTTAGAGGCATGGAGAATCCTAAAAGATTTAAGCAACTGCTTCCTGCAGTAAACATTTCTAGGGTTGAAATGGATGGGCTGAACCACGGAAGATGTACAGATTACTACACAGCTACATAACAATTCTGAACTTTCACAGAAGTTGAAGAACCACAAACACTGCAGTAAGCTTTGCAACCCTACGGCTGTTAATGATTCCTAGGGTGCAGCGGTTCTTTCTTTTTTCTTATCAAGCTCTTTGCTTCTAGAACATACTAGCATGCTGGCTTTGGGAGTATTTCATCTCAGCATACTTCAAGCAATCTCAGAAGTCTTACCTTTTCAACTTTACTTACTCTGACTTTGAATGTCTTCAATATTATTATCAGCTTATTTTGTTTTAAACAGTGTCTTTGTTTACTGCTGTATTTTACCTTGATAAAACTATGCAATGACAGAGCACAATAATAAAGCTGAAGATGAAGCATTATCACTCCCATACATCATGATTTATTTTAGAAAATAGTACAGTAGTAACTGCCTTTCCTACAAAACCTCATTTTAATATCTATAGGGATTTGTAGGAATTTTTCAGAACTACACACTTCTCTGTATGTGAATGATTTAGTTCTACTTGCTGAAGGTAATATATTTGCGGTTACTGACTGCGGGTCACAGTACTGAACCAGTCATGACCTTAATTTAATTTGCAAAACTTACCCCATACTTTTTGGTGTCAGGGAGAGGGACAGTACAGTTGTGTACACTTACCATAAATGCAGATGTTCGAGTGTATTCACTGTTGCAGTCATTACATTTGGGGTAATCTGCTGGCAGGTTGCCCTCAGTTGGACTGATTCACAAAGTCTTTGGTCCTGCATTGGTTGTCAGGGGTATAAAACATGCAGCCAACGCCATTACATCAGTTTTTCTTGCCCCAGATGTCAGGTGCCCCCCAAATGGGGAGCAAATAAAATTAAAAACACAAAAGATATACCTCCAATCCCAAAAGCAAATACACCAAAAGGGCTTATAAGCATAGTGAAAGAAAAAAGAATTTATGTACTCACCATAACATTCCATGTTCATAGGTTCATAGGAGGGTACTAGGCTATTGGCCCTAGGGCCTATATAAGCCTAGCCAAAAATGTACCCTGGCTTTCGCCACCCAAGAAAATTATTTTCCTGTGCCCCTGTCAAGCACAGCCACAGAAGTAATCCCCAGGGTGAATTTCCTATCTCCCATCCAATCATCAAGATTTTTCTTGAAGAGTGCTAATGAGGAGCTCTGTTTGACATAGATAGGTAGTCTGTTCCAGAGTATGGGAAGTCTCTGGGACAGGAATCTATCCCTCCAGCATGTTCTGTTTATTGTGGTGATAAGGTTTAGGTCCCTAGAGCGTGTAGCTCGGAGGGATTGAGATTTTTTAAGTGGAGCATGTCCAACAGCTCTGGTTTTGACATAGCTTTGTATGTTAGGCAGAGATCGCCTCTGAGTAGGCGATATGCGACGGAGTAAAGCTTGAGTTTTTTTAGATGTTCTGCGTAGGGCATCTGTTTGAGGCCAGTAATCCTCTTTGTGAGGTATTACTGTGGCCTTTCCAGTTGTTGTAGATGTCTTGTGAGGTACATACCAAAAGGAGCGTTGTACTCTATAATGGGTCTGAGTGATGAGTAGAGGGGAACAATGACCTCTTTTTTTCTGGATGAGAAACCTTTTGTTATGAGGTGAGCCACATAGAAGGATTTCCTGACCACTGTGATTATCAAAGGAGAGACTACTGTCCACCTGTATCCCAAGGTCTCTTATCATGTTGGTAGTCCATCTCACCCTTCATTTTTACATATGGGTTCGGAGCCAATCCCAGGCTCCGACTCGGCCAATTTTCAAGCTCGAAGACTTCTGGTTGGCTTGTGGCTAAGCAGGTATCCCATGGTGCACAAGTGCAATCCCCAGATCTCGTTTGCTGCTCACTAGCGATAGAAAGAAATCCTTAACCAACAAACCAATACTAAAGGGTTGCCAACCAAGAAATTTATAATATTGCCTTCAGATCTTCCAGGATGGGGGCACGAGGGAGGGTTGGTAAAAATGAAGGGTGAGATGGACTACCAACATGGAATGTTATGGTGAGTACATAACTTCTTTATGTTAGGTAGTCCAATCTCACCTTCATTTTTACATATGAGACAGTGTCCCTAGTGCCTTCTTCTTGGGTGGCTCATTGGAAGATACTCCTGAGCACCGTGGAGCCAAAGGATGCTCTACCCCTAGAAGCCAAATCCAACTTATAATGAGTAATGAAAGTGTAAGGTGTAGCCCATGTAGCTGCTGCACAGATATGATCAATTGGTAACCTGGCTTGGAAGGCTGCAGAGGTAGACAGAGACCTGGTAGAGCAAGCCTTGGAGATATAGAGAGCACATCCAATAGTCTTTCCCTAACAATGGGAGTATTGACTGCAGTGTTACCATCCAAAACTTGTCCTTTTTCACAGATTCGTTTAATCTGCTGAGGTCCAATATTGGCCTCCAGTCTCCGGTTCATTTTGGGACTAAAAAGAACCTGGAGTAAGTTCCGGATCCTATCTGGTCTGCTGGCATGGGCTGGATGACTCTTTTTGAGAGCAACTTGTTGATCTCCACAGTTGACTGCTCCCTGTGGTTGGGTGGAACATCTGGGATCTTCTTGGGAACAAACGGTGGAAGGGAAAAGGGTATAATATAGCCTCTGGTAAGGTTATATTTAGCCAGGCTTCTGGAGACAAAGAGATGCGACCCCCAACTGGCCCCAGAGAAACGCAGTTGGGCCCCACATCAGGAGTGCTGCTAAGGCCACCCTCTAAAGGAACCATGGCCTTGCTGATATTGTGGACCACCCCTGCTTCTAGGGTGACATCTACAATTTTCTCCTCCTCTGCCTCTGAAGGAGGATTCACTCTGTGTGTCTGGAAAGGCCCTCTGGGACTTTTTGAGCCACATCTTACCATCCCCTTTGACCTTTGGGGTATGGTCGAGAGGGGACGGTAAAACGGACTCACACAGCAGAGAGAGACTTTCCTTCCTGTTCATACCGAGTGAGTGTATCTTTCACCTTGGAACCAAACAAGGAGGAACCATCAAATGTGGCGTTGGTGAAGGTGGACTTAAACGGCTCCACAAAATTACACAAGCGCATCCAGGAGTGGCGCCTAAGGGCAACTCCTGAACCCGCTGCTCTGCTCGCTCTATCAGCCGCATGGAGGAGTTAACTATGGAATTTAGGGTGGACAACTGAGCAGAGATCCTGTCCGGGACTCCCTCAGGACAAGCACCCTTTATGGAATCTCCTAACTCCTTGAAGATATCTCTCTGCAACCTCGTGAAATGGGTAAGATAGTTCAGGGATCGAAGTGTAAAGGCCGCTGAACTAAATACGCGTTTCCAAAATCTGTCCATCTGTTGAGACTCCTTGTTTGGTGGATGTACAGAGGAAGAAGTCTCCACCAACTCCTTCTTCATGGCTGCTGCCACCACTATGGCATCTACGGGAACACCCTTAGACAAGAATTATTTTCCAGGAGGGGCAGACAGCAACTTATTTGGTCTTCTAGGTACTGGCTCCAAGGCATCGGGAGTATCCCACACCTTCCGACAAACCAGATCCATTAGCTCGTTGAAAGGTGGAGACACCCAAGAGGCAGAGGATTGAGACCCGAAAGCCTTCAGGTACACCGACTCATCAAAAGGGTTGACAGTGGGCCAGTCACACCTCTGTTTAAGGATCTCTAGAATGTCCACAAAGGAGACATCATCAGGGGATGAGTTAGGGGACCCCTCCGACTCATTGAGGTCAGTGTCTGATGTCAGAGACTCATCCTGTGAGTCAATATGCTTCCTCTTGCATACTCCCTTCCATGGGGGCTCCTCAAAAGGACCTTCTGGGAATGCCCCGGAAGAGTGGGGGTCACCAGCCGGTGGCTCCTGAGGCTGTGGGTCTCTGCTGTCTCCGGAGAGAGTAGGGACTGAGAGTGAAGTGGGAGCCCTGGGGGGAAGAGTGCTTGTACCACTGGCAGGGGCTGTAGATTGTGACAGCACACTCCTCATCACCTCAAAAGCATATCTCTTCAGCTCCAAAGACCGTCCTCGCTCCGAAGAGACAAAGGACGGTGCCGAAGCCAGAGCCATCGGCTCCAAGATAGATACAGGGTCCGAGCTCACCCTGGCGGACACACAGAGAGGAAGGCTCGGAACCGAAGATCGATTTCCCCCTCGGCGCCAACAGAAGAGCTTTGATCCCTGAACACGACAGATGGAGCCGAACTTGTCAGAGCCACAACAGCAAGGGGAGCCAGAACAGAGTGTTCCTCCGGCTCCGAAAAACCAACATGGCTCAGAGGAGGAATCAAGGATGGAGGCAAGACTGGTTTGAGTGGCTCCGGAGCCAATTGGGTCAGAGCCAACAAAAATTTAGGCAGGGCAGAAGACTTGAGGAGTCTCAGTACTACCCTCTCCACATCTTTTTCTGGAAGACCTGGAAGATAAGGTTGGGGATCTCGACCTAGCAGGCACTGGAGATTTGACCATCCAGGAGACCGGTAGGGACTCAACAGACTGGCTCAGAGAAGCAGAGTCAACTTTTTGCAAGGATTCAGCAGTCGGCACCAAAGTATCTGTGACTGACTCTGAAATCCCAGTGCTCTCCTTCAGCTCCAAAGACTGAGGAGTCGAGGAGGCAGGTTTTATTAATTTGGCAGGCGGCTCCGAAACACTAGCCGGTGCCGGAGAAGGCCTTTTGAACCTTTAGATTTTGAGTCAGATCTTGACTTCGCAGACTAGACGAAGAAGCCGAAGAACCAGACAAAGCTTCCTCGAAGGTTGGCTTCAAAAGAGCCCTGAGTATCAGTTTGTTCATTCTCTCCTGCAACACTCTAGGAGAGAAAGCATGACAGAACAAACATGATTCTTGCAAATGGATGGCTCCCAAACAGTAGACACAGCTACTGTGGTCATCAGTCAAAGACATTTTCTGGGAGCAATTCATACATTTTTTAAACCCAGAGGGTTTGTGCTCCTTGCTATCCTTAGACATTGCAACCCACAAGCAATCAGAGGGAAGGAGAAAGAGGATGACTGAGGATTAGGTCCTCTAACTAAAACGGGCCTAGCCCTGCAGACGAATTACATGAGGACTAGTTCCTCTAAGTTAAATGGGCCTAGCCTGGTGTAAGATAGAAAACCAGATTTTCCACTAAACACTAGACAGATTCAGTCACACAAGAGAATATTTTAAATAAAATACAGTGGAAGCAACATGAGGACTAGGTCCTCTAAGCTAAACGGGCCTAGCCCTGTGAAGAACCGGGTCTTCTAATTCAAACAGACTAAGAAGGCACAACACACATGCATATACACACACACACACACACACACACACACACACACACACACACACACACACACACATGCTCAGGGGTAGCAAATTAACAACTGTAAGAAATTAAGACTTTAGCGGGTCCCCGCTAAAGACCACCGGTCAACAATAATCTCTTGACAGGAAATAATCAATAGGCACCCCTATTGATTAACAACGGCGAACTCGCCAAACTAATTCTCTAGACAAGAAAAACGCAAGTGCGTCTAACTACTGAAATACAGGAGACTACTATACTAGTCACACAAGGCCACAAGGCAATTTAGGTAAAGCCTAACTGTAAATAACAGGAAAAAAGGTGAACCGCCAAAACTAATGGTTTAGGTAAAGCACAATTGCGCCTAACTACTGGTACACAGGATACCACTAATAACGTCACACAACAACCACAAGAGAATAAAGATAAAGTCCTATAATGTATATATTCAATAACTATGCAAAAGATAGTACAATAATGAAAATTTGCAAAAACTTAGCCAGAGCCAAGAGAAGGCCACCCGACCTCTTCGACGTGGCAAACGAGATCTGGGGATTGCACTGGTGCACCATGGGATACCTGCTTAACCACGAGCCAACCAGAAGTCTTCAAGCTTGAAAATCGGCTGAGTCGGAGCAGAGGATCGGCTCCGAACCCTTATGTAACAATGAAGGTAAGATTGGACTACCTAACATGTATAGGTATAGTCAGAGAAAAATAGGGCGCTGGAGGGAGGGTAACCAGGACTGCAACAGTGAATACACTCAAACATCTACATTTATGGTAAGTGTACACAAAGTACAGTTTTGTACCTACCATAAATGTAGATGTCCGATAGATATGCAACTGCAGTCCTGACATATGGGTTGTCCTGCCTCAGGCAGCCCTTCGGTCAGCCAGATTACAAAGTCTGGGTCCGGCGTCAGCCGATGTTGCCTCCTCCCTGACGTCAGAGCAGCTGGAGTATAAAGGCATCAGCCGACACCATCTTCTTCAGTGTTTCTTGCCCCAGATGCCAGGTGCCCTCCAAGGAAGGCTAAATTTTGTGAATGGATAAACAGATAAAACCAGACATGCACAACAGTAATAAACAGATACACCATAATATACATCCCCAGCTGATAGGTAAGGGGAGAAAGGACCCAAAAGGGGAAAAACAGAGGGGTAGGAGGGAGGGAAAACCTGACTGCAGTTGCATATCTATTGGACATCTACATTTATGGTAGGTACAAAACTGTACTATGTCCTTCAAGAATGCAACTGCAGTCCTGACATATGGGTTGAATACCATAGCCAAGCTGGGGGTAGTAGGACTAAGCAAGAGATGGTGTAGCTAGAAGGCCCTGCAGGACTGCCGAAGCAAAGCCTGCTCGGGATCTGGAGTATAATGGCAGGTTGTTGTGTTTGGTAAATGTATGCACGGAGCTCCATGTAGCAGCCTCTAGAATATCTTTTGTAGCCACTCCTCTTAGAAAAGCTGTGGATGTGGCCATAGCTCTGGTGGAGTGTGGTCTAATATTAGCTGGCACACTTTTTCCATGAAAAGAATAACAGAATCTGATGCAGTGTCCAACCCATTTTGAGATAGTTTGTTTGGTGACTGCTTTTCCTTGCACTCCAGCAGCATAGGCTACAAACAGTTGGTCAGACTTCCTGGTGGACTTTGTTCTGTCCAAGTAGTAGCGTAGTTGTCTGTGAATGTCTAAAGTATGCAGCAGCTTTTCCCCTTTATTTTGAGGGTTGGGAAAGAAAGTAGGCAGGTGAATTGCTTGGTTTAGAGACACTCTGGATATCACCTTAGGCATGAATGAAGGATTGGTCCAAAGGGAAACTCTGTCCTGATGAAAGATGAGAAAAGGAGGAACTGCCATGAGGGCCTGTATCTCCGAGACTCTTCTTGCTGAGGTGACTGCCAACAGGAAAACCGCTTTCCAAGAGAGAAATTGCATTTCTGAAGATGCTGCTGGTTCAAAAGGAGGAAGAGTTAATTTTTCCAAGACGTAATTGAGGTCCCATGCAGGAATTGGTAGCTTCCTTGGAGGTTTGATATTCTTTATGCCTCTTAGAAGCTGTCTTAGCAAGGGATGCGAAAACACAGGTGGATCACAGTTGTAATGTGCTGAGATAGCTGAAGCGTGGATTTTGATGGAAGAGTATGAGAGGCCACTGTGAAACATTTCTGCCAAGTATTCTAATATCTGAGTTATGTTCATCAGTGATGCATCCTGGCCCTTGTTGACATTCCAGATGGTGAATCTCTTCCATTTGGCCGAATAGGTTTTTCTGGTGGAAGGTCTGCGTGCCTCCAGCAAAATTTCCTGAACTTTTTCGGAGAGGGAGTCATGGGTCTGAGTCATGGAACTCTCCAAGCTGTCAGCTTTAAGGTTTGCAGGTTCTGATGAACAGTCTTGTAACTGTGTTGAGTCAGGAGCAGAGGCCATTGAGGCAAGGGCCACAGTTTGGTGTGAGTTATGCTCAGTAGTAGTGGATACCAGTGTTGCCTTGGCCAGTCTGGAGCTATCAAGATTCCTCTTGGTTGTTCTGCCTTGATCTTCAGTAACACCTTGGTGAGCAAAGGTAGAGGAGGGAATGCACAAATTGTTATAGCATTCCAGCTGAAGGAAAGAGCATCCATTCTCCAAGCTAGAGGATGGTGTATCCTTGTGCAGAACCTTTCCAGGTGATGATTGAGATGAGATGCAAAGAGGTCTATGTCTGGTCTTCCCCATGCAGATGCTATTTGTGAGAAAATGTGTGGGTGTAGCATCCATTCATGTGGATCCAAGAAATTTCTGCTCAACCTGTCTGCCAGAACATTGTCCTTGCCCGGAACAAACTGGGATTGCAAGTGGATGTTCAGTTTCAGGGACTTTTCCCAAAGAATCATTGTTAGTCTGCAGAGGGGGTAGGAATGAGTGCCCCCTTGTTTGTTTATGTACCACATGACAGTGGTGTTGTCTGTCCTTATTAGCAGATGACCTTGCTGAAAAGATTTTCCAAAGGCTTCTATTGCATGTATCACTGCCAACATCTCTTTTTGATTTATGTGCTGATGCATCTCCATGGGAGTCCATTGCCCTTGAATGCATCTGCCGTCCATGTGCGCCCCCCATCCATGGTCTGAGGCGTCTGTTGCAATAGTTTGACTTGTTGGAGGTTTGTTGAAAAGCATGCCTTCGTTTAAGTGACTTGCTTGAGCCCACCACAAAAATTCCCTTTGCAGGCATGGTATGAGTGGTATTATGTCTTCTAGGTTGTGGCTGTGTTGCACCACAAGCTTTTTAGGTACCATTGCAGCTTTCTCATGTGTAGTCTTGCCAGAGGGATTAGAAGAATGCAAGATGCCATGAACCCCAGGGCCTGCAGGGTCTTCCTTGCGGTCAGGTGGGTTAATTTTGCTAGGCCTTTGAAGTAAGCTGTTAAATGCTCTTGTTTCTCCTCTGTGAGGAAAGCCATTTGTAGCTGTGTGTCCAGTTTTGCTCCTAGAAAAATAATCTCTTGGGATGGCAGTAATCTTGATTTTTGAATGTTGACTGTGTATCCCAAAGCCTGCAGCAATTGAATGACGTAATCCAAGTGTTTTATCAAGGTCTGTTTGCTGTCTGCTTGTATTAGGCAGTCGTCCAGGTAAGGGTATATTTGAATCCCCTGGAGTCTGCAATGTGCCACTACTGATGCCAGGCATTTTGTGAATACTCTGGGTGCAGTAGATAAGCCAAATGGCAATGCTGAGAATTGATAGTGCTCTGTTCCTGCAAGAAATCTGAGGTATCTTCTGCAACTGTGTCTGATAGGGACATGCAGGTCTGCCTCCTTGAGGTCCAGAGTAACCAGCCAAGACCCCTTGCCCAGCATGGGAAGAAGTTGCTGTAACATCAGCATCTTGAATTTTGGCACCATGAGAAAACTATTTAGAATGGACAAGTCCAATATAGGCCTCCATTGTTTTTCTTTTCTTGGAACAAGGAACAGTTTTGAATAAAATCCCTGGCCTTGTTCCTGAGGAGGAACCTTCTCTATTGCTTTTATTTGTAACAGCTTTGAGACTTCTATGAGTGCCTCTGCCCTTTGATTTTGTGGCAGGTTTGGCATGCCTTGTCCTGTTGGTAAGGTATGGAAGTGGAACCTGTAACCTCTGTCTATTATGTCCAGAATCCAATTGTCCTTTGTTATAATGTGCCAGTTTTTTGAGAATAGAGATAATTTTCCGCCTAGAGGTGCTTCTCTTTGAGCCTTGGTAGGGGGAGTGAAAGGTAAGTCATTGTGATTGTCCCTGTGGTGCAGGTGAACTACCTGTGCCACTTCTCTGATTTTGTGGTTGCCATTGGCGCCCCCTGTAGGAGCCTCAGTATTGCCCTCTACCTCGTGCACGCCTGTTCTTTCCCCTTTGAAACTTGTCAGAGTCTGGAAAGGACCAATTCTTTGAAGGCCAATTCCTGCTGAACCTTGGTGGCTGAACCTGGAGGAAATCCTTTACTGTCTGTACTGATTTTGCCTTCTCCTCAATAGATTTCAACACATCCTGAGCATTAGTACCAAAAAGCTTCTGTTTATAAAGAGGTGCGTCCAGGAGCTTTACTTTAACATAATCTGGCAGTGGCTGTTCTTTCAACCAAGCATGTCTACGGATAACAGCCCCTGTCATAGCTGCCCTACATGAAGCCTCCAATGCATCATAACCACATTGTAGAAAATGATTACTAACCTGCTGGGTATTATGAACCAAATCCTGCAATGCCTTTCTATCTATAGGCTCAGGAAAGGCTATCTTTTTCTGCAAATCATCCAGTAAATAATCCTGGTACTGAAACATATGAAAAAGGCAGTTAAGTGACCTCATGGCAAGGGTGGAAGAGGTATAAACTTTTTTACCCCATCTCTCCGGGGACCTTGCTTCCCTGTCAGCTGGCAGTGGATTCTTGGCTGAGGAGGTAGCCACTCCTTTGGGGCCCTGTGAAATAGTTTCTAGATCCACAGAGTGGGCCTTAAAGAGATGCTTGTGAGTGTCAGGGACCCTGTAATATCTGTCTGGCTTGACAGGAGCAGGAGGGAGAGAATCAGGGAAGCAATGGAGTCGGAGAAAACATCATCCAGGACATCCAAAACTGGAGGGATAGCTAAAGGTCTGTGCTGGGGTAACTTAAGGAAGGTACGTAGCCTTTTCCTAGAATCAGAAAATTCCTGACCCTGCCACTTAAAATGTTCCCTCATGGAGTGGAGGACTTCACCGAAAGAAAAATCCTCTGGAGGAGAGGCAGAGGAATAGATTCCTCAGCATCAGAGTCCTCATAGGCCTGGAAGGATTCTTCTTGGGTATCTGAATGCTCTGAATCCCCAGAGGCTTCATCTGAAGAGAGGTTGTCTGCCTGCTC
Organism: Protopterus annectens; assembly: GCF_019279795.1. Lineage (NCBI taxonomy): Eukaryota > Metazoa > Chordata > Ceratodontiformes > Protopteridae > Protopterus > Protopterus annectens. Next base: position 1,776,292,398 of record NC_056737.1, read on the forward strand.
AGTTCTAGGCCTTTTTTCTGCAGGTGGCTGAGAACCTCTGTCTGGGTGAGGCTGAGACCCCCTGATAAGAGAGATTACATCTGCAGCCAGAGACATGATTTGTCTGTCAGAAGAAGGGGCCTGAGAAGTAGGTTTAGGATGGGCCTTGGCCTGGCTGGCGGCCTTAGCATGTGCAAAGGCCTTGATTGACATGGATACAGGAGGCCTAGCTGCCCCACGTGCAGGGGTAACTTTGTCCATGGGAATGGTGTCGGGTAGATCCAGAACTTCGGTTTCCGGAGGAAAATCAACAACCGGCACCGGTGTAGTCTCCGAGACCGAGGGATGAGTTAACGCGGTGTCGTCAGCCTGGAGCGGTTGAATTACCGCTTCCGAAGGGACCGAAGCACTCGCGGAGGGCTTAGGCGTTATATCGGTGGAAGACGCGGGCCGAGGATGTCGGTCCCGGTCCTTTCGTTTTTTGGTAGTTTGTGCTGTCGGTTGTTCCGACGGCATGTTGTAAGCGTAGGATTCGCCAAAAAAGTCTTCGGCAAACTCTGCCCGGCGCCTGAGAGTGCGCTTAATAAAGCAAGCACAGGCTGAGACGTCATGGTCTGGGCCCAGGCAAGGGAGGCAGTAAGAATGGAAGTCCTTATGAGGTATTTGTTTACCACAAGACAAACAATTATTAACTTTCTCAATTTGTTCTGACATCGGCTGAGGCAAGAAAAAATGTTCCCCAATGGGGTACTTAGCTTTTAGATGACTTCGGTAACTGAAAACACAGGAGCTGACCGACCGGCACTTGCGAACTGCTTCTGCTTTGGGCACCGCGCGGCAAGAAAGACTGAAGAAGATGGCGTCGGCTGATGCCTTTATACTCCAGCTGCTCTGACGTCGGGGAGGAGGCGACATCGGCCGACGCCGGACCCAGAATTTGGAATCTGGCCGACCGAAGGGCTGCCTGAGGCAGGACAATCCATATGTCAGGACTGCAGTTGCATTCTTGAAGGACATCTGTACTATGTTCTTTGTGTTTCACTGTTGCAGTCATTACATTTGGGTAGATTCCCAAAGCTATGGTAGGGTGGAGGAAATTATACAGCATTAGGACCAGCTATAAGGCCCTGCAGGACAGCAGTGGCAAAGCCAGCTCTGGATTTAGAGAAGAAAGGTAAATGGTAATGTTTGGTGAACGTATGAACTGGTCTCCAGGTAGCAGCTTCTAGAATGTCTCCGGTAGGAACACCTCTGAGAAAGGCTGTAGAAGTAGATGCAGCCCTTGTGGAATGAGATCTGACCCCCTGGGGGATAGTTTTACCATGGTGTATATAGCAGAAACTAATACAATGGCTTATCCATTTGGAAATAGTCTGCTTTGAAATAGCCTTTCCCTCTGTCCCTGCAGCAAATACCACCAATAGTTGTTCAGATTTTCTTTGAGATTTTGTCCTGTTTAAGTAAAATCTAAGTTGTCTGTGTACATCCAATGAATGCAGAATACGTTCCCTCTTGTTCTGTGGATTGGGAAAGAATGTTGGCAAATGAATGGTCTGATTAAGAGCCAGACTGGATACCACCTTAGGCATAAGGATGGATTGGTCCTGAGAGACACCCTGTCCGCATGAAAAATGATGAAAGGCTCCACTGCCATAAGAGCCTGTAATTTGGAAATCCTTTTAGCTGAAGTGACTACTAAAAGGAAAGCTGTTTTGCAGGATAGAAATTTTAAGTCTTCAGTAGCAGCTGGCTCAAAAGGAGGGAGAGTGAGTTTTTCCAATACAAAATTGAGGTCCCAGGCAGGGGTTGTAGCTCTCCTGGGTGGTCTTTAAGTTTTTGGCCCCTCTGAGATACTGCTTTAGCAGAGGATAAGAGAAGAGGCGAGGTTCTGTGTAGTAATGAGCTGAAATAGCTGAGGCATGGATTTTTATGGAAGAAAAGGACAGGCCCTTGTGAAGCATCTCAGTTAAGTATTGTAAAATCTGAGGAATATTGGGCACTGCTGTGCTCAACTCTTGTGATTGATTCCAGGCACAGAATCTTTTCCATTTGTCAGCATAAGATTTTCTAGTACTAGGCCTTCTTGCCTCCAAAATGACATCCAGCACAGGTTTGCTGAGTGATGTTAAGGGTGAATTTAGGTGATTAGCCATGCTGCAAGATTCAAAGTTTGGAGCTGAGTGTGCAGAATTTGGTTGTTCTGCTAAGACAGTAAGTAAGGTGTTTGAGGCATGTGCCATGGTGGAAGGTGTGACACATTGCGCAGGAGTGGGTACCAGTGTTGGCGAGGCCAGTCTGGAACAAGCAAAATCATTTTTGGTTTCCCTGTTTGACTTTTAGTAGAACTTTGGAGAGCAGAGACAGAGGGAGAAAGGCATAGACTGACAGTTTTTTCCAGCTGAAAGATAGAGCATCCACTTTCCAGGCTTTTTTTTTGATGAGTTCTTGTGCAAAATTTTTCCAACTGACAGTTCTGGGGTGAGGGAAAAAGATCTATGTCTGGACTCCCCCATTTGCGTGTCAACATGTTGAAAATCAGTGGTTCCAGTTTCCATTCATGTGGGTCCATGAGATTTCTGCTTAGTTTGTCTGCCAGAATATTCAGCTTTCCTGGCAGGAATTGAGCTTGTAGTTGTATTTGATAGGTCATGGCCATGTTCCACAATGCCACGGCTAGTATGCAAACAGGGTAGGGGTGTGTACCCCTTTGCTTGTTTATGTACCACATAACTGTGGTGCTGTCTGTCTTTATCATTAATTGTCCTGGATGAAGGTAGTCACTGAAGGTTGTCAGTGCATTCTGTACAGCTAGCATTTCTTTTTGATTGATATGAAGGTGCATTTGATTGGGCTCCATTTGCCCTGAATGCACTTCCCTGCCAGATGAGCCCCCCAAGCATAGTCTGATGCATCTGTAGTTAGGGTTTGGGTGGCAGGGAGTGGAGTGAATGGCAGTCCCTTGTTTTGGTGACAGGCCTCTGCCCACCATAGGAACTCTAGTTGCAGGCAAGGTATGATAGGAATCATTGTTTCCTGGCTGTGACAATGCTGACTCCATAAACTTTTTAAGTACCATTGACGTTTCCTCATATGCAGTCTTGCATATGGAATTAGAAGAATGCAGAAGGCCATGAACCCCAAGGCTTGCAGAATTTGTCTTGCAGATAGCAGGGTTTTTGTCGCCACCTGTAAGTTACCAAATAAATGTGCTTTTCTGGCGTAAGGTAAGCCATCTGGGCAGTTGTATTCAAGCTTGCACACAGGAATGTATTTTTTTGAGAGGGTACCAGTTGTGATTTCTTTTTGTTTATAGTGTACCATAGACAAGTTAGAACCCTTTTTACAAATGCCAGATGTTTTAGAAGAATTTCCCTGTTTTCTGCCTGAATTAGACAATCATCCAGGTATGGATATATCTGAATATTTCTTTGCCTGCAAAATGCAATTACTGGAGCCAGGCACTTTGTGAAGACCATGGGCGCAGTAGATAAGTCAAAGGGCAGTGCACAGAACTGGTAATGCAAGTAGCCTGCTTTGAAGCAGAGGTATCTTCTGTAAGATTCCCTGATTGGGATATGCAGGTAAGCCTCTTTTAAGTCTAGAGTTACCAACCAGGCATCTTTGCCTAACACAGGAAGTGCTGAAGAGTCAGCATCTTGAATTTTGGAATGTCCAGCAGAGGTATCTTCTGTAAGATTCCCCGATTGGGATATGCAGGTAAGCCTCTTTTAAGTCTAGAGTTACCAACCAGGCATCTTTGCCTAACACAGGAAGTGCTGAAGAGTCAGCATCTTGAATTTTGGAATGTCCAGAAATGTGTTTAGAGTAGATAAGTCCAGAATTGGATGCCATGATTTGTCTTTTCTGGGTATCAGGAAAAGTCTTGAATAGAAACCTTGTCCCTTTTCCTCTTCTGGTATTGGTTGAATAGCCCCTGTGTTCATGAGGGACAGTACTTGTTTCTGGGCCTCTGCCCACTGATTTGGGGGCAGGTCTGGCCATCCGTTTGGGATTGGCAACATGGGGAAATTAAATATGTATCCCTGGGATACTATATTTAAAACCCATTTGTCCCAGGGTATAAGTTGCCAGTTTCTTGCATGAAATGCCAGTCCCCCCCCCAAAGGGGCGGCTAAAAGGTAAGTGCTTGGTAAGTGTAGAGGGAAGTCATTGAGACTGCTTACCATAGGGAGGTGTCTTGTTGTTTCCAGATTTGGAGGAGGAGGCACCCTATTGTTTTGCTCTAAAAGTCCCTTGTGATGGAAACCTGGAGCCTTTGGGATGTCTGGGTTTGACTTGAGTGGCTTCTCGAAGGAACTGGAAAGGACCAGTTCTTAGTAGGCCAATGCCTACTAAATCTTGGAGGTTGCACTTGTAAGAAATCTTTCACAGTATGCATAGATTTAGCTTTATCTTCCATCTTTTTTAAAACGTCTTCAGCCTTATTACCAAAGTGATGGTACTGTTGTAAAGGAGCATCCAACAATTTTGCTTTAACATGATCAGGCAGAGTTTGCTCTTTGAGCCAAGTATGCCTTCTTAGCACAGACCCAGTTACAGCAGCCCTGCAAGAGGCCTCCAAAGAATCAAAACCACATTGCAAAGTATGTTTTCCAACTTGTTCAGCTGAATGCAATAGATCCTGTAAATCTTTATTTTCCACACAGTCAGAAATTACCATTATTTTCTATTTAAGCAGTCCCATGATATGCTGATGACATTTAAGCATATGAAATTGTCAGTTTAAAGCCCTGACTGCCAAAGGTTGCAGGTGTAAACCTTCTTACCCCATCTATCCAGCACTCTGGAATCTCTATCAGAAGGGGTAGGATTTTTAGCAGTAGAAGCCTTAATGCTCATGGGACCCTGAGAAATGGTTTCAGGATCTGCAATAGGATTTTTGAAAAGGAATTTGTGGGAGTCAGGAACCCTGTAATATCTATCTGTCTGGCTTACAAGGAGCTGGAGGCAGAGAATCAGAAGCCATACTAGATTCTGAAAAAAACAATCAATAATGTCTAGAACAGGAGGTATAGCCAAAGGCCTATGCTGAGGAGGAAGAAGAAAATCCCTAAGTCTCTTTTTAGAGTAAGAGAAATCCTGACTTTCCCAGTGGAAATGTTCTCTTAAGGTATGCAAAGAAAAATCCTCAGGGGGAGAAGCAGAAGGAATGGAATCTTCTGCATCAGAGTCCTCATAAGTAGGTATAGACAAATCCTGTTAAATAGAATCCTGTTCAGAAGATTCATAATCAATGTCTTGCCTAGGTCTCTTAGAAGGGGGGGGGGGTTGACTACCCCTGATCAGAGTAATTAAATCTTCAGCCATTTTGATCATTTGTTTTTTAGGCATAGGGGCCTGCACACATGTGGACCAGGCATCGGTTTTTAGACATAGGTTTAGATTTTGGCCATAGTTTTGAAGATGGCATCGGTCTAATATACACATCTGTAACAGAAAACACCCTCAGAAGCCGGTGTCTGTACAGGGCTCCGGACCCATCTAAGGTAGAGATATCTGCAGGTTCCATAATTGAAGCATCTCGCAGCATACCAGACTCCGAATGGGTCTCAGTAGAGGCCTGCGAATCAGAAGTAGCAGGTATCAGGGGCTGCGAAAGCACCTCACTGAGTACCGGCGACTGGCTTAGGAGACGCGTCGTCAGTTCTGGACCTCAACGGCCTGTCTCTTTTTCTTTGCATTTTTTGGGTATTCCAGTAGTCGGATTGCTAACCGATGACATTTCTGGATAATTAAAGCATGAGCCAAAATATTTAGAAGCAAAAATATACCGACGTTTAATAGTGAGTTGATTAAATTTAGCACAAAACCGACAGCAAGGTACATTGTGGTGAGGGCCTAGGCAAGGAATACAGTACAAATGAAAATCCTTATGAGGTATTTGCTTCCCACAAGTAATGCAATTATTAACTTTTACTGACATCGGTAAGGAGCAAGAAAATGTTTCCCCAATGGGGTACTTAGCTTTTTAGTTGAAGACTTCGGTTCTGAAACTTGAAAATGAAAATTTTAGGAGTTGGCAGACCGGCACTTGTGAACTGATTCTGCTTCGGGCACCGCGTGGCAAGAAAGAATGATGTAATGGCATCGGCTGCATGTTTTATACCCCTGATGACCTGATGTCATGGAAGAAGGGACAGCAACCGACACAGGACCCAAGACTTTGTTAATCAGGTCGACTGAGGGCAACCTGCCAGCAGATTACCCCAAATGCAATGACTGCAACAGTGAAACACGAAGAACATCATTGCATCAATTGCACCTCCAATCATTTGCTCAACTTTTGATCCCAATATTGTACTGGTGGATCACATACTGTATCTTAACTACCTCTGCACGTTGCTGGGCTCTACACTCAATTTCACTCACCACACAGACCTTACAGTGGTAAATGCTGGAAAGCATCTAATGGTTAACTTTTGCAGTCACCTGCCAATCCCAGAAGTCAGGGAAGCAACTGGTTACAAAAACACCTAGTTCCAATTATGTACCACTCCTAGCTATACACTGCCCCTAGTTAAATGTGGGGCCAAAACAGTCTTGTTTTAAAGAAAATGCTAGCTTTTTCTGTTCCCCTTCTACTTCATTCATGCTGGTTAACCCAATGCCCCCTTAACCATCGCCAGGTCTACCAGCTTTACCTACAGCACCCCAACAATCTCTGACATAAGGCTGAGACCAGAGTGAAATCTAAGAGTATCCAGGTGGGTGCCAATGGCTACTCTATGACCTATCCTTTGGTAACCCTGATTCCGTGTTTGCCTACTGCACGCAAGGGTTACCTCCCTCTACGGACCACATCTAGATGAATGCACATTCCTCCATGCCAGTGTCTCACATGCCGAAGCTGCTAATCAAACCTGGGTCACCTGGGACATAGGGCTTTATCCCTCTATGCCATAGCTCTAGCCCAGAAAATCTGTTAGCTTAACAGCTTTTCAAGTCAATGGGAACATCACCATGAACCAAGTCAGTCAACTAGCTACTCACTTTACTGAAGGGCTTCTACAAATACTCCTGTCTCCTCTATAGTTTTACCTTTTTTCACTGCTATCCTTAAAATTATCTCTTCTCAGCTATACAGACTTCGACCTAAAGTTGTTCTTCACAATTATAATGCGAGCATGGTCTCAATTTTTAACTGAAAAAAGTACACCAATATTTTCTATAAGTCCTAATATAAGAATGTTTTTCTCTACTGATCAGAATAAGTGGTCAAGAACATGTGTGTGGCTGGCTGATACAAGCCAAGGCCTAACACTGTTACCTAAGCACACTCGTTCCCCAAGGCAAACTAGTTCTCTACATGATATGAAGGTACACTTTCATGTAAATTCAACAAATAAAGAAAGTTTGACACATCAAGTGACAACACCGACTTGTTAACCTTACAGGGAACTCCAACAGCATCTGCTTGTAAAGACCACTCATTCACTGGAGGCAACACAGGAAAGAATATTCCTGATCCATGAGGGAGGGATGGTTAAAAACATTGGTTATATATTCAATGTCATGAACCCTTCCTAGACATGTTCTAGGCTTGACTGAACCTCAACCAAAAATGCAGTGGAATTAGCTAGATCACACCAGGCTACATCTTAAATATCAGTTCCAGAGAACTGACATCTCAAATGTGACAACTCAAGTTGAGGTCAGCACAACAATGCTAAATGGCTGTGAAACAGATCTGCATCATACAAGTATCCTTGAAGCAGATAATGGAATCCAGCATTTGCCAATAAATGATTAGCTGACTACAAAAGACACAGTACCCAATCCATCTGGAGACTGGAGTCCACAATGACAAGCCTACCACTCTCCAGCACCAAGCAGATAACTACACTTTATAAACTAATGCATCCCCATGAAATACCTGAGCTGATGGTGCATGTCCTGACTGACCCCCCCCCCCCAGACATTCTTTTTCCACAAAAAAACAGAATTCTGAAGGAACCGGTTCAGAAAAAAAAAACAGTGATTTTACTTACAAGAAAATAAAAAAAAAAATTGGATTCCATTTGAGTGCATAAGGCATAGGGAGATTTCAAGTTCTTTGATGCAATGTCTGGGAAAAGACAGCCACCTGGAACAGCATCCTCTAAGCAGTGAAAATTTTCTAAAGAATGGAGCTAGTAGACTCAAATGGTACACAGGCAGGCGCAGGACTGGCTCTAAAGAGAACAAAAATCACTCCATTAAAGAGATTGACAACCCACAGATGGGCCATAATTCTACCATCCACAAGGTCATCATGCACTATAAGAGCTTATACAGTGGCCCAAGCTGTAAAGGTATCCAAGACATGTCAGAAAGTACAGTGTACACTTACCATAAACGTAGATGTTTGAGAGTATTCACTGTTACAGTCATCACACTTGGGTTACCCTGCCAGGGGTAGACCTCAATCAGCCCAAATACCTGAGGCTTAGTATTTCTGCGTCAGTTGCTGTCACTCCAGGACTGACGTCAGGTCGTCAGTGGTATAAAATCAGGCAGCCGACGCCATTACATCAGTTTTTCTTGCCCCAAATAGGGAGCTAGGTTATGGTGGAAGAACACCACCAGTAGAAAGTAAATACCAAAATTTCCCTGTAAAGAGTGAGGAAGAGAGACAAGGGGGATGAAGTGTGGGAAACCAGGACTGCAACAGTGGGCACACTCGAACATCTACATTTATGGTATGTACACAACTGTACTATGTTCTTCATGTTTCATTGTTGCAGTCACACTTGGGTTGATTCCCAAAGCTGAAGAAAAGGGTGGAGGCAGTCAAGACGACTGGGGGCTGGCTAGGATGCCCTGCAAAACTGCAGCTGCAAAACTTGCCCTGGATTTGGAGAAGATAGGCAGGTGGTAATGCTTGGTGAAAGTATGAACAGAAGTCCATGTTGCAGCCTCCAGTATGTCCCTGGTGGGGACACCTCTGAGAAAAGCTGCAGAGGTGGAGGTTGCCCTGGTGGAATGCATCCTGACCCCCTTAGGGGGCAGATTCCCATGGTGTTTGTAGCAGATATGGATGCAGTGTGCTACCCATTTGGAGATCGTTTGGATATGGCCTTGCCCTCTGCCCCTGCTGCAAAGCTGACTAGCAATTTAGTCAGTTTTCCTAAAAGATTTAGTCCTATCCAGGTAAAATCTGAGCTGTCTGTGCACATCTAAAAATGCAGAATTCTTTCCCCTTGTTTTGTGGGTTAGGGAAAAAGCTGGGCAAATGAATCGATTGGTTAAGAGCCACATTGGACACCATTTTAGGCATGAAAGTTGGTTTAGTCCTGAGGGAGACTCTGTCAGCATGGAAAATGATGAAGGGCTCTACAGCCATGAGTGCTTGTAGCTCTGAAACTCTTCTAGCTGAAGTAATGGCCAGAAACAGGGCTGTTTTCCAAGAGAGGAATTTTAACTCTGCTGAAGCTGCAAGCTCAAAGGGAGGTAGGGTGAGGTTTTCCAAAACAAAGTTTAGGTCCCAAGCTGGGGTAGGAGCTCTTCTGGGTGGCCTTAAATAGTTAGCCCCTCTTAGGGACTGTTTGATGAGAAGGTGTGAGAAGAGAGGTGGCTCTGTGCTGTAATGAGCAGAGATGGTAGAGGCATGAATTTTAATAGAAGAGAAGGACAGGCCCCTGTGTAGTGGGTCTGCTAAGTAATCCAGGATGAGAGGTAGGGAGGGCTGTGCTGTTTCAGCTCCTTTAGCCTGGATCTAGGTGCAAAACCTTTTTCACTTGTCAGCATAGGATTTTCTAGTGCTGGGGTGTCTGGCCTCACATATAACATCCTGGGCTTGTTTGCTTAGGCTGGCAGCTGGAGGAGAGGTCAGGGTATAAGCTAGGCTGCCAGGTTCAGGGACTGCAATTGTGAATGCATGAATTTTCTATTTTTCTGAGTCAGGAGAGTTGGGATCTGAGGTAGGTGCCATGGTGGCAGGGATGACAGGCTGAGCAGCAGTGGGTATCAGTGCTGGCGTGGCCAGTCAGGAGCAATAAGATTGTCCTTAAGTTTTTCCTCCCTTATTTTGAGCAGTACCCTTGAAATTAGTGGTAGAGGGGGAAATGCATAGATCGAGAGGTTTACCCATTGCAAGGCTAGAGTGTCCACTTTCCAGGCTTTGCTGTGAGGTTCCCTGGTGCAGAACTTGTTGAGCTGGTGATTGCAGTGGGAGGTAAAGAGGTCCATCTTCGGGATGCCCCATTTCTGGGTTACAAGCATGGAGGTTCTGTGGTCTAGCTGCCACTCGCGTGGGTCTAGCAGGTTTCTGTGTAAGTTGTCTGGCAGGAATTGTGCTAGCAGGCGTATCTGCATGGCTGAAGCCATACGCCAAAGGGTCATGGCGAGCCTGCAGAGAGGATAAGAGTGAGATCCTCCCTGTTTTTTGATATACCACATCACTGTGGTGTTGTCTGTTTTGATCACCAGAGGTCTCGGGGACAGTAGGGGGTCTGAAAGCTGTCATACTGAACAACTAGCATCTCTTTTTGGTTGATGTGCAGATGTATTTGATTTGGGCTCCAATGGCCCTGACTGCACCTGCAGTCCAGGTGTGCACCCCAGGCAAAATCTGATGCATCTGTGGTGAGGGTCTGGGTGGTGTAGGGTTGTGAGAAGGGAAGACCCTTGTTGTGTTTGCATGCTGCTGCCCACCAAAGAAAATCTTTCCTTAGACAGGGTATCATAGGTATGACAGTTTCCAGGTCCGGAGAGTGTTGACATCAAAGGCTTTTTAGGTACCATTGTAGTTTCCTCATATGCAGTCTGGCATATGGAATGAGTAGAATGAGTAGAATGCAGGAGGCCATGAACCCTAGAGCTTGCAGGATTTTCCTTGCGGATAACTGGGTTCTGGTGGCTAGTTGAGAGAAGTAGCTTGTCAGGTAGGCTTGTTTTTCTGGAGTAAGGAATGCCATCTGGGATGCCTTGTCCAGGCTTGCTCACAGGAATACAATTTTTTGAGTGGGGACTAGTTTTGATTTATTTTCATTTATAGTATACCCCAGGGAAGTCAGTAGGTCCTTTACAAAGGTCAAGTGCTGTAACAGCTTTTCCTGTCTGCCTGAATCAGGCAGTAATCTAAGCAGGGGTAAATTTGAATATTTCTTTGTCTGCAGAAAGCAATGGCTGGAGCCAGGCATTTTGTGAAAACTCCGGGAGCAGTGGATAAGCCAAAGGGAAGAGCAGAGAAGTGAAAGTGCATAGATCATGCCCTGAAATGTAGATATTTCCTGCAAGATTCACTGATTGGGATGTATAGATAGGCCTCTTTTAGGTCTAGGGTGGCTAACCAAGCATCCTTGGAAAGCATAGGAAGAAGCTGCTGGAGGGTGAGCATTTTGAATTTTGGTATCACCAGGAAGGTGTTTAGAATTGATAGATCGAGGATTGGGGGCCAGGTGGCCTCTTTTCTGGGTAAAAGGAAAAGCCTGGAATAAAAACCTTGGCCTATCTGGTCTGTATTGCCCTCATGGACAGCAGGGAGTGGAATTGTTTTTTGGCCTCTGCCCATTGGTTTGGAGGAAGATCTGGGAACACTTTTGGGGTTGGCAGTGTGTGGAAATAAAATTTGTATCCCTGGGACACTATGTTAAGGACCCATCAGTCATTGGTAATAGAGGCCCAGTTGTTTGCATGGAAGGAAAGTTTTCCTCCTAGAGGCACAAGCAGATGGGCAGAGGTAAGGGGTGGAGGTGTAAAGTCATTATGAGTTTTTTCCATAAGCGGGTGGCTTAGCATTGCCTGTTTTTGAAGTGGAGGAACTCCATTGCTTAGATCTCTGCATTCCCTGGGACTGCTGTCTGGGGGGTCTGCTTCCCCTAGGTCTTGGCTGAGATGGCCTAAAAGGAGCTGGAAAGAACCAGTGCTTGGAGGGGCAATGCCTACTGAACCTTAGAGGCTGGATGTGTAAGAAGTCTTTAACTATCTGCATAGATTTAGCTTTTTATTCCATCTTTTTTAAGACCTCTTCTGCCTTGGTGCCAAACAAATTGTCTTTGTTTAATGGTGCGTACAATAGTTTTGATTTGACATGGTCTGGCAATGTCTGTTCCTTAAGCCAAGCATGCCTTATAAGTACAGAACCAGTGACTGCTGCCCTGCAAGATGCTTCTAGGGTGTCAAAGCCACATTGCAAGGTATGCTTAGTAACTTGACTTGCAGAATGCATAAGCTCTTGCAATACTTTATTCTCTGCACAAGCTGGAAAGGTAGATACTTTTTGTTTGAGGAGTTCCGTGATATGCTGCTATTTCAGCATGTGGAACTGACAATTTAGTGCTCCAATAGCAAGAGTAGCAGAGGTGTATACTTTTTTACCCCATCTGTCTAAAGCTCAGGAATCCCTTTCTGAGGAGGTGGGATTCTTAGCCAAGATTGCTTTAATACCTTTAGGTCCTGGAGAGATGACCTCTGGGTCAGCAGTAGGATTATTGAAAAGGAATTTGTGAGAGTCAGGGACTCTGTAATACCAGTCAGGTTTCCTGGGAGCAGGAGCAAGGGAGTCAGGAGTCAAACTGGATTTCATAACATCATCCAACATCTAGGACAGGAGGGATGGCCAAAGGTCTGTGGTGTGGTAAATCTAAGAATTCCCTGAGTCTCTTTTTTTTTTTTTGAGAGGATAGTCCATTTCCCATTAAAATGATCCCTTAATTAAAGGGTGAGGGGGTTTGACCAAATCAATGGGAATCCTTGGGAACAGAATGAAAGAATCTGCATCAGAATTCATTCTCATAAGCAGAGAGGAGGAGATGATCGTATTCATTCAGAAGAAGAGAAGTCATCAATGGGACTCCTGTTCAGAAAAAAATGGGGGGAAGGACAAGTTTTTTTTTTGGAAGGGAAGGGGCATCCCTAATAATAATAATAGCAAGTAAGATTTGCATTTTAGAGGAGAGGGGAGGGAAGCAAGTGCCTGAGCTTGGGTTGTCATTCATTCTTTGGTGTATTGGTACACTGGGCCTTAGAAAACTGGGGTTGTAAGAAAAAGAACTGAAAGAAACGAAATTGGTTTGTGTGAAGTACTATTGGTGTATGCAGTACTTCCTCAGAACCTCCTCACTGCTCTCAGCTGCTTAGACCATCAAGGTCCAGACCATATCGGAGATTAGTCAAAGGAGAGTTTAGGGCATACCGACTCCGAAAGGGTTTCGGTAGCGGACAATCCAGAAAGCGGAACTGGAGCGGAACTACTACTAAGCAGAAGTGGTGGTTTGGGGGTTTTGGACCTTGTTCGGTCCTTCTCTGTCTTCATCCTTTTTTTTGACACTGGGTGTTTGGATGACACTAAAGTCTAATATATGGGAATGGACTGGCGAAAATATCTAGCTACAATAATATGGTTCTATATGGCTCTGGCATTGAACAAAATACAACAAAGCGCGATGGGGCGCGAGTGCGTGGGCCTAAAGAGGCTAAGTAGAAATGAAGTCTGTGGCATTTCCAATTCTTCCTTTAAGGGAAATGTTCCATTTTTTTTCTATGGTTAGAGGAAGAAAAAAGGATCCAATGGGGTCCTTTTGGCTTTAGGGAAGAAGTTTCAATTCGGAAACGAAAACTCAGGTAGCGGCCAACTGGCACTTGTGTGAACTACTTCTGCTTCGGGCTGCTCAGCAAGAAAGACTGATGTAATGGTGTCGGCTCTGCCTGATTTTATACCACTGACAACCTAATGTCAGTCCTGGACGGACAGCAAATGACACAAATACTAAGCCTCTGGTATTCAGGCTGACTGAGGGCTACCCCTGGCAAAACAACCCAAATGTGATGACTGAAAAGTACAGTTGTGTACACTTACCATAAATGTAGATGTTCGAGTGTATTTGTTGTTGCAGTCAGTACATTTGGGTTATCTGCCTGCAGGTAGCCCTCAGCCAGCCTGAATATCAAAGTCTTGGGTCCTGCGACAGATGCTGTCTCTTCTTCCATGACTTCAGGTTGTCAGGGGGTATAAAGCATGCAGCCGACGCCATTACATCAGTTTTTCTTGTCCCAGATGTCAGGTGCCCCAATAATGAGAAGCAATTATATATAAGGTTACAGCTCCAACAAAAAGCAAATACACCAGAAAGCTGAAATACACTAAACAAGACGAAAGGTATAGCCAAGAGAAGTCAGGGGGCTGGAGGGAGGGTAACCAGGACTGCAACAGTGAATACACTTGAGCATCTACATTTATGTTAAGTGTACACAACTGTACTATGTTCTTCGTGTTTCACTGTTGCAGTCATTACATTTGGGTAGATTCCCAAAGCTAAGAAAGGGAGGAGGAATTTAGAGAGCATTAGGACCAGCTATTAAGCTCTGCAAGACTGCAGTGGCAAAACCAGCTCTGGATTTAGAAAAAATAGGCACATGGTAATGCTTGGTGAAGGTATGTACAGAGCTCCAGGTTGCAGCTTCTAGGATGTCCCTGGTAGGGGCACCTCTGAGAAAGGCTGTATAGGTAGATGCAGCCCTGGTGGAATGTGATCTTATCCCCTGTGGGGTAGGTTTTCCATGGAGCTTATAGCAGAAATGAATGCAATGGCCTACCCACTTAGAAATGGTTTGCTTTGAAATGGCCTTCTCCTCTGCCCCTGCAGCAAAGGCAACTAGAAGCTATTCAGTTTTTCTGAGAGGCTTAGTCCTTTCCAAATAAAATCTAAGTCGTTTGTGCATGTCCAAAGAGTGCAGTATTCATTCTCCTTTGTTCTGTGGATTAGGAAAAAAAGGTTTTCAAATGAATGGACTGATTAAGGGCCACACTGGATACCACCTTGGGCATAAAGGAAGGATTGGTCCTGAGGGACACCCTGTCATCATGGAAGATGATGAAGGGCTCCACTGCTATGAGGGTCTGTAATTCAGACACTCTTCTTGCTGAAGTGATGGCTAGAAGGAAGGCTGTTTTCCAAGAAAGGAATTTCAACTATACAGTTGCAGCTGGCTCAAAAGGAGGTAGAGTGAGCTTTTCCAACACAAAGTTAAGATCCCAGGCTGGAGTAGGGGCTCTCCTGGGTGGTCTTAAATTTTTGGCCCCTCTGAGGAATTGTTTCAGCGGGGGGAGAGAAAAGAGGGGTGACTTAGTATTATAATGTGCTGAAATGGCTGAGGCATGAATTTTAATTGAGAAGGAAAGCCCTTGTGGAGCATCTCTAAGTATTGAAGAATATGCTGTAAGCTGGGCACTATTGTGCCCATCCCCTGAGTCTGGCTCCAGGAACAGTATCTTTTCCACTTTTCGGCATAGGATTTTCTAGTACTAGGCCTCCTTGCCTCCAGAATGACATGTAGAACCTGCTTATTGAGGGATGCTATTGGAGAGCTCAGGGAATTAGCCAGGCTGTAAGGTTCAGGATTTGAAGCTGGGGGTGCAGAATTTGGCCCTCCTGCTGGGACAGCAGGGAAGGGGTCTGAGGCAGGTGCCATGGTTCCAGCAGTGACATACTGCGCAAGAAGGGGTGCCAGTGCTGGCGTGGCCAGTCTGGTGCAATCAGTATTGTCCTTGGTTTGTCTTGTTTGATCTTTAGCAGAACGTTCGAGAGGAGAGGCAAAGGAGGAAAGGCATAAACTGAGAGGCTTTCTCAGGTGAGGGACAGGGTATCCACTTTCCAAGCTTGACTGTGGGAAGTCCTTGTGCAGAATGTGTCCAATTGGTAGTTCTGAGGGGAGGCAAACAGGTCTATCTCTGGGTTTGTTTCTCAAAATGTTGATTATCTCTGGTTCCAGTTTCCACTTGTGTGGATCCATGAGATTTCTGTTTAGGTCGTCTGCCAGTGAATTTAGCTTGCCTGGCAGGAATTGAGCTTGTAGGTGCACTTGTTATCTCAAGGCTGTGTTCCACAGACCCATGGCTAGTCTGCAGAGAGGATACGAGTGAGTTCCGCCCTGCTTGTTTATGTACCACATAACAGTGGTGTTGTCTGTCTTTACCAATAATTGTCCTGGAAGAATGTGGTCCTTGAAGGCTATCAGGGAATTCTGTACAGCTAGCATTTCTTTTTGATTGATATGCAGGTGCATCTGACTCTGGTTCCATTTGTCCTGAATGCACTGCCCTGCCAAGAGAGCCCCACCATGCATAGTCTGATGCATCTGTTGTTAGGGTTTGAGCGGCAGGGGGTAGAGTGAATGGCAGTCCCTTCTTGTGGTAGCAGGCCTCTGCCCACCAAAGGAACTCTAGTCTTTATACAAAGAATGACAGGAATCATTGATTCCAGGTCCTGAGAATGTTGACACCATAGGCTTTTTAGATAACATTGTAGTTTCCTCATATGCAGTCTTGCATATGGAATTAGTAGAATACAAGAGGCCATGAACCCCAGAGCTTGCAAGATTTGCCTTGCAGACAGCTGGGTCTTTGTAGCCAGTAGTTTGAAGTAGGCTGTCAAATAAACTTGTTTCTCTGGTGTGAGGTAAGCCATCTGGGAAGTTGTGTTCAAGCTTGCTCCCACGAATGCAATTTGTTGGCAGGGTACTAGATGAGATTTCTTTTCATTTATGGTGTACCCCAGTGAGGTAAGAAGTTTCTTTACAAATGCCAGATGATTTAGTAGCATGTCCTGGCTTTCTGCCTGATTAGACAATCGTCCAGGTTTGGGTATATTTGAATATTTCTTTGCCTGCAAAATGCAATGACTGCAGCTAGGCACTTTGTGAACACCCTGGGCGCAGTAGATAAGCCAAAGGGAAGTGCAGAGAACTGATAGTGCATGTAGCGTAGGTATTTCCTGCAAGATTCCCTTATAGGAATGTGCAGGTAAGCTTCCTTTAAGTCTAAGGTTGCCAACCAGGCATCTTTGCCTAGCATAGGAAGCAGTTGATGAAGTGTTAGCATTCTGAATTTTGGGATTACCAAAAAGGTGTTTAGAATAGAGAGGTCCAGGATAGGACATCAGGAGCTGTCTTTTCTGGGTACCAGGAAAAGCCTTGAGTAAAAACCTTGTCCCCTTTTTTTCTGCTGGGAAAGGCTGAACAGCCCTGATACGTAGAAGAGAGAGAGAACCTGCTGTTGGGCCTCTGCCCACTGACTTGGGGAGGTCTGGCCAACCGTTTGGGGTTGGTAAGGTTTGGAAGTCGAATATGTATCCTTGGGAAACTATATTTAAACCCATTTGTCCTGGGTAATGTGTTCCCAGTTTTTTGCATGCAGTGCAATCTTTCCCCCAAGGGAGCAGGCAGTTGGGCAGGGAATGGAAGGTTTAAGGTTAAGTCATTGTGACAGTTTTCCATAGGGGGTGTCTTACTACTTTCAGCTTTGGAAGTGGGAGCCCCCCACTGCTTAGGCCTGTGAGTACCTTGAGACTGTAGCCTAGGTGGTCTGCTGCTCCTGGGTTTGGACTGAGAAGGCCTGGAAGAGACAGCAAAGGACCAATTCTTAGAAGGCCAATGCCTACTGAATCTTGGAGGCTGTACTTGCAGGAAATATTTAACAGTTTGCATAGATTTAGCTTTTTCCTCCATCTTTTTAAGGACGACTTCTGCTTTGTTGCCAAACAGGTGGTCTTGGATTAAGGGAGCATCCAGTAAATTAGCTTTAACATGATCTGGCAAAGTTTGCTCCTTAAGCCAAGCATGCCTTCTAAGAAGAGACCCAGTGACAGCAGCTCTGCAAGATGCTTCTAAAGAGTCAAAACCACATTGCAAAGTATGCTTATTAACTTGTTCAGCAGAATGCATTAAATCCTGTAATTCTTTATTTTCAGCACAGTCAGGAATCAACATAATTTTCTGTTTAAGTAGTCCCATAATACGCTGCTAATACTTTAACATATGAAGCTGGCAGTTTAAAGCCCCAATGGCCAAAGTAGCAGAAGTGTATACCTTCTTACCCCATCTGTCCAAGGCCCTGGAATCTCTATCACAAGGGGTAGGGTTTTTGGCAGTAATAGCCTTAATGCGTTTAGGTCCCTGGGAAATGGTCTCTGGGTCCACAGTAGGATTCTTGAAGAGGAACTTGTGAGAGTCAGGTACTCTGTAATACCTGTCAGGTTTTCTGGGAGCCGGAGGTAAGGTGTCTGGGGCCGGGCTAGATTCCAAGAAGGCATCATCTACAATGTCCAGGGCAGGAGGGATAGGTAAAGCCTGTGTTGAGGTAGGAGTAAGAATTCCCTAAGCCTGTTTTTGGAGTCAGAGTAATCCTGGCTTTCCCAGCAGAAAGTACAGTTTTGTACCTACCATAAATGTAGATGTTCGAGTGTTCACACTGCTGCAGTCATTACACTTGGGTTATTCTGCCATCAGGCGGTCCCGCAGTCGGCCAGAGTTCCAAAGTCTTGGTCCAGCGTCGGTTGCTGTCACTTCTTCCCTGACGTCAGTGTGCCAGGGGTATATAAGATGCATCCAACGCCATTTTCTTCAGTTTTTCTTGCCCCAGATGTCAGGTGCCCCCAAGTAGGTAGGCAATACATATTGCTAATAAAACATATAAAAAATCAAAACAATACCTTCAGTTACAAGCAAATACACCACAAAGGTTGTATAGGATAGAAAGGCATAGATAAGTCCAGCTAGGACAGTGGGGATGGAAGGAGGGTAACCTGGACTGCAGCAGTGTGAACACTCTAACATCTACATTTATGGTAGGTACAAAACTGTACTATGTTCATCGTGTTACACTGCTGCAGTCATTACACTTGGGTAGAATCCCAAAGCTAAGGTTGGGTGGCTGGTCTATAAAGAGTTAGGATTGGCTATGAGGCCCTGCAGAACTGCAGTGGCAAATCCTGCTCTGGATTTAGAGTAAAGAGGCAAGTGGTAATGCTTGGTAAAGGTGTGCACTGAACTCCAAGTTGCAGCCTCCAAAATTTCCTTGGTTGGTACTCCTCTGAGAAAGGCTGTTGAAGTGGCTGTTGCTTTGGTAGAATGTGGCCTAATGTTATTAGGGACTGATTTTCCATGCTGTGTGTAGCAGTAATGAATACAGTGTCCTATCCATTTGGAAATAATCTGCTTTGAGATAGGTTTGACCTGTGATCCTGCAGCATATGCTACCAACAGTTGCTCAGTTTTCCTGAAAGCTTTTGTTTTGTCCAAGTAGAAGCGTAGCTGCCTGTGTATGTCCAAAGAGTGCAGAAGTTTCTCCCCTTTATTCTGGGGGTTTGGATAAAAAGTTGGTAAATGGATGGTTTGGTTAAGAGCCATGCTAGATACCACCTTTGGTATAAAGGTGGAGTTTGTCCTTAAAGAAACCCTGTCCTGATGAAAAATGATAAAAGGTTCCACTGTCATTAATGCCTGTAGCTCTGAGACTCTTCATGCTGAAGTTACTGCCAGGAGCAGAGCTGTCTTCCTTGATAAAAATTTTAGATCGGCTGTATTGGCTGGCTCAAAAGGTGGCAGTGTCAGTTTTTCAAAACAAAATTGAGGTCCCAAGTTGGTGTTGGTGCTCTCTGGGGGAGTCTTATGCTTTTAGCCCCTTTGAGGTACTGCTTTAGCAAGGGATGAGAGAATAATGGAGGATCCGTGTTGTAATGTGCTGAAATGGCAGAGGCGTGGATCTTAATTGATGAGAAGGAAAGGCCTTTGTCCAGCATCTAAGTATTGCAAAATCTGAGGAATGTTTGGGACAAGAGGGTCAAGGCTTTGAGCCTGGTTCCAGGCACAGAATCTCTTCCATTTTTCTGAGTAAGATTTCCTGGTGCTAGGCCTCCTGGCCTCCAAAATGACATCCATAACAGCTTTAGAGAGAGGTGTTGCCTGTTTGACTAATGAATTTGCCATGCAGCCAGGTTTAGGGTTTTGAGCGGACCGTGCAGGATCTGATTGTTTTGTTGAGTCAGAAGGTGTGAAATTTGAGGCAAAATCCATGGTGGGCCTTGAGCTAAGTTCTTTAAGATTGGGTACCAGTGCTGGCGTGGCCAGTCTGCAGCAATCAGGATCATGTGTGGTTTTTCTTGTCTGGCTTTTAGGAGTACCTTTGAGAGGAGAGGCAGTGGTGGGAAGGCATAAACTTTTAGGCTTTTCCAGCTGAACGAAAGAGCATCCACTTTCCATGCTTGCGTGTGGTATGTCCTTGTGCAGAATTTTTGTAGTTGGCAATTCAGTGGGGAGGCAAAAAGATCTATGTCTGGACATCCCCATTTTTGCGTTACCATGCTGAAGATTTGTGGATTCAATTTCCATTCGTGAGGGTCCATGATATTTCTGCTTAGATCGTCTGCCAGAGTATTTTTCTTTCCTGGCAGGAATTGTGCTTGCAGATGAACTTGATAAGTTAGAGCTGTGTTCCACAAGGTCATGGCTTGCCTGCATAGGGGATAAGAATGAGTGCCCACTTGCTTGTTTATGTACCACATTATTGTGGTGTTGTCTTTAATAATTGTCCTGGATGCAGAAGGTCCTTGAAAGCTGTTAGGGCATTTTGAACAGCCAACATCTCTTTTTGATTGATGTGAAGATGCATTTGGTCTGTGGTCCACTTGCCCTGAATACATTTTCCTGCTATGTGTGCTCCCCAGGTGTAATCCAAAGCATCTGTTGTTACAGTCTGCCTGGCTGTGGGTAGAGTGAAAGGCTGACCCTTGTTGAGGTGACATGCCTGTGCCCACCATCGAAACTCCTGTTGTAGGCAGGGAATTATTGGTATTACTGCTTCTAAACTGTGAGAGTGTTGAGTCCAAACACTTTTTAGGTACCATTGTAATTTCCTCATATGCAGTCTGGCATATGGTATTAGTAGTATGCAGGATGCCATGAATCCCAGGGCCTGCAGAATTTTACTTGCAGGGAGATGGGACTTTTTTGCCAGTAGTTGAAAATATTGATTCAGTTGTCCTTGCTTGTCTGGTGTGAGATAAGCCATCTGGGCTGTTGTATTTAAGCTGGCACCCAGGAATATTATCTGTTGTAAGGGCACTAGTTTTGACTTCTTTTCATTTACTGTGTACCCTAGAGAAATTAGCAACCTTTTTACAAACGCCAGATGTTTTAGAAGAATGTCCTTTCTCTCTGCTTGAATGAGGCAGTCGTCCAGGTATGGATATATTTGAATTCCTTTTTGTCTGCAAAATGCAATTACTGGTGCCATGTACTTGGTAAAGACCCTGGGCGCAGTAGATAAGACAAAGGGCAGTGCAGAGAATTGGTAGTGCATTGTACCAGCTTTGCATCTGAGGTATCTTCTGCAATCTTGTCTGATAGGGACATGCAGGTATGTCACTTTGAGATCCAAAGTAACAAGCCAGGCCTTTTTGCCCAGCATGGGAAGAAGCTGCTGTAGTGTCAACATTTTGAATTTCGGAACATCCAGGTAAGTATTCAGAGTTGAAAGGTCTAGTATGGGTCTCCAGGCTTTGTCCTTTCTGGGGACCAGGAAGAGTCTTGAGTAAAATCCTTGTCCCTGTTCCTGCTGTGGTACGTTTTGAATAGCTCCCATGTCCATGAGGGTTGAAATTTGTTTTTGAGCCTCTGCCCATTGATTTTGTGGCAGGTTTGGCATTCCTTTTAGCCTTGGTAAAGTGTGAAAGTGGAACCTGTAACCTTGAGACACAATATTCAGAACCCATTTGTCTTGGGTGATAGTTTGTCAATTTTGAGAAAAAAGTGCTAGTTCCCCCCCCCCCCCAAGGGGGCTGCCAAAAAGGAAGTGTTTGGCATAGGAAGGGGGAAGTCATTGGGACTGTTTCCTGTAAGGTTGAGACTTGTCCTCACCTCCTTTTGGGGTTGATGTATCCCACTGTCGTCTGTTAGAGTCTTGGGGTTGAGATCTGCCTCTTGGGCGTCTGTATCTGCCTCTCTGTGGCCTGTCTGACACTGGAAAGGACCAATTCTTTGTAGGCCAATTTCTGCTAAATCGAGGTGGCTGTACCTGTAAGAAATCTTTGACTGTTTGCATAGATTTAGCTTTATCCTCCATTTTCTTTAACACCTCTTCTGCCTTAACACCAAACAAGGTATCATGCTGTAAAGGAGCATCCAATAATTTTGCCTTAACATGATCAGGTAAACTCTGTTCTTTTAACCAAGCATGTCTTCGAATCACAGAACCTGTAACTGCGGCTCTACAAGAGGCCTCCAAAAAATCAAAACCACATTGCAGAGTATGTTTTCCCACCTGTTCAACTGCATGCAATAAATCCTTCATTTCTTTATAGTCAGGAGCTTCTGAGCTTGCAAGCATTTTCTGTTTTAACTGTGCCATTAAATATTATTGGTACTTAAGCATGTGAAACTGTCAATTTAAAGCCCTTACTGTTAAAGTTGCAAAAGTGTAAACTTTCTTCCCCCACCTATCCAGTGCTCTGGAATCTCTGTCAGAGGGGACTGGATTTTTTGCAATGGAAGCCTTAACCCCTCTGGGACCCTGGGAAATGGTTTCTGGGTCAGCAGAAGGGTTTTTATGGAGAAACTTGTGAGAGTCAGGGACTCTATAATACATATCTGGCTTGGCTGGTGCAGGGGGCAAAGAATCAGGAGATAAGCTGGATTCAGAGAACACATGATCCATGATATCTAGCACAGGTGGAATAGCCAGGGACCTGTGCTGAGGCAATAAAAGGAAGTCCCTGAGCCTTTTCTTGTATTCGGAATACTCCTGACTTTCCCAATGGAAATGCTCCCTCATGGTATGTAAAGTTTCTCCAAAAGAGTAATCCTCAGGAGGAGAGGCTGAAGGGATAGATTCTTCAGCATGAGAGTCCTCATAGGGGGGTAGAGAGTATCCCTGGTCTGAAGAGGAATCAGAGAAAATGGAAACCTGATCAGAGGAATCATAGTCTGTATCCTGCCTAGGCCTTTTCTCAGGAGGGGGATGGGAACCCCTGATTAGAGTAATGAGGTCTTCGGCCATTTTACGCATCTGTTTCTTAGGCATGGAGGACTGTCCAGGAGAATGCTGTACTTGCTTCTTTGTCTTTAATGGCGTTTTTGTCTTGGCTGTTGCTTTAATGGTAAGTTGTGAAGGTCTGAAAACACCCTCAGAAGCCGATGCCTGCTCAGCGGCTCTGGACCCATCTGAGGGATTAGTTTCCGTAGGCCCAATACCTTGAGTTTCCAGAGGCCTAGTTGTCTCCACGTGGGAGTCGGAGGCGGCCTGTGGCTCTGAGGTAGCAGGTGTCAAGGGCTGCGAAAGTGCCTCACTGAGAACCGGCAACTGGCCTAGAAGAGGCTTTGTTGTTGGTTTTGGACCTTGGATGCCTGTCTTTATCCTTGTCTTTGCGTTTTTTTAAGAATTGCGGTCGTCGGTTGTTCCGACGGCATTGTATAATTGAACCTTCAGCCAAAGTAGTGCAAAGCAAAATCAAAACATCATTTTATAGTGCGTTTGTTAAATCTAACACAAAACCGACAACTAGTGACGTTGTGATCAGGGCCTAGGCATGGAATACAGTTAAGAGTGGAAGTCCTTATGAGGTATTTGCTTCCCACAAGAAATACAATTATTAACTTTTTCTGACATCGGTCTGAGTCAAGAAAAAAGTTTCTCCAATGGGGTACTTAGCTTTATTGAAGACTTCGAATCTGAAATTCGACTTTGAAAGTCTCAGGAGTCGGCCGACCAGCACTTGCAAACTGCTTTTGCTTTGGGCACCGCGCGGCAAGAAAGACTGAAGAAAATGGCGTCTGATGAATCTTATATACCCCTGGCACACTGATGTCAAGGAAGAAGCGACAGCAACTGATGCCGGACCAAGACTTTGGAACTCTGGCCGACTGCGGGACCACCTGACGGCAGGATAACCCAAGTATAATGACTGCAGCAGTGTAACACGATGAACATATGCTCCCTAAGAGTGTGCAAGATTTCACCAAAAGAAAAATCTTCTGGAGGGGAAGCAGAGGGAATTGAGTACTCTGCATCAGAATCCTCATAGGTAGATAAGGGCAAATCCTGGTAATCACGATCAAAAGAATCAGAAGGAAATTCAGTTCCAAGTCTCTTAGAGGGTGAAGGCTGGCTTCCCCTAATTAAAGTATTATAATGTGCTGAAATGACTGAGGCATGAATTTTAATTGATGAGAAGGAAAGCCCTTGAAGGTCTTCAGCCATTCTTATGATTTGTTTTTTAGGCATATGAGCCTGCCCATGTGGTTTGGACGTCGGTTTTCTACGTGTGGCTCAAGTTTTAGTCCTTGAAGAAGATGGTGTCAGTTTGAAATGCAAGTCAGTAGGCCTGAATACACCCTCAGAAGTCTGTGCCTGCACAGCGGCTCCGGACCCATCCAAGGTATAGACATCCGCAGGTTCCATGGTTGAAGAAGCATCTCTCAGCATACCGGACTCCGAATGTGTCTCAGTAGAGGCCTGCGACTCTGAAGTAGCGAGTATCAGGGGCTGCGAAAGTGCCTCACTGAGTACCGGCAAACTGGCGACTAGCTTAACGAAAGCATTGTCGTCAGCTTTGGACCTATGCGGTCTGTCTCAGTCTTTATCTTTATGTTTTTCTGGAATGTCGGTAGTCAGGTGGCTTGCCCAAGTCATTTCTGGATAATTAAACAGAGTACTGAAATAGTTTAATGCAAAAATGAACAGATGATGAATAGTTCGAGGATTGAATATGGCACAAAACCAACAGCGAGGGACGTCGGGGTCTGGGCCTAAGCAATGAATGCAGGATGAATGAAAATCTTTATGAGGTATTTGCTTTCCACAGGTAATACAACTGTTAACTTTTACTGACATCGGTTTAGAGCAAGAAAAAGGATCCCCAATGGGGTACTTAGCTTTTTTGAAGACTTCGGTTCTGAAACTCGAAAAAAAAATTTCAGGAGTCGGCCAAGCGGCACTTGCGAACTGCTTCTGCTTCAGACACCGCGCGGCAAGAAAGACTGATATAATGGCATCGGCTGCATGCTTTATACTCCTGATGACCTGACGTCATGGAAGAAGAGGCAGCATCTGAGATAGGGCCCAAGACTTTGATATTCAGGCCGGCTGATGACTACCTGCAGGCAGACAACCCAAATGTAATGACTGCAACAGTGAAACACAAAGAACATCAGTGAAACACGAATAACATACTTTGTTTCTTTGGGTGGGTGTTATTTATTCTATGGTGCCCTGGGCTAATAGTTGTTGAATGATAGTGGGGAAGAGGTGGACTTGGTTTGCTAGAGGTTGAGGAATTCCCTGGAAGGGGGGTAGCATCCACCAAGTCATAAAGTAAGCCCTCTGAATGATGGATAGCACCCATCTTTCTGTTCTAATCTTCCACCAGGAGAGTAGGGAGATGGTGAAGGGACAGTGGGGTGTTTTGAACTTAGTAATGGTAAGTCACAGTGAAGGTGGTCTGGTTTGATCAGACTGGCTCAGAAAAAAGGTGGAGGGAAACCTGGAGACAGAGTTTTTCCTCAGTTGCCTGCATCCCTTTGTCTGATGAGCTGTGTGGGACGATTACCTCCAGACAAAGGAAGTTTTCTGAGGACAGTTTCTGGTATCTGTGTATGGGAGATATCAGCAAGTGTTTTAGGTTTTGTAGTTCTTTTCCCTTCTCTTGAAGGGATATAAAAAGTTCATCTGAGGCCTGACCAAATAGGACTATATTGCCCAAGGAGCATAAAACAGTTTAGTTTGTACATCTAAGGGCAGTGGCTGAAGTCTCAGCCAGGAGTATCGCCTTAGCATTGAGCCCGATATAGCAGAATTGAACAGCATCATAACTGCAGTTGATGGAGCACCAAGTTACTTGGGATGCTGTGGAGAGCAGGTTGTTAAGCTGAGTTTTAATGTTGGATTCAGTGACCTCAGACAGTAGGGTGGAAGCCTTAGCAATTGTGTCCTGGACATACCTAGCCATGTGGGTTTGGTAGTTCAAGGCTCTTATAGCAAGAATAGAGAAGATATACACCTTGTTCCCTAGTCTGCCCATAAATTTACACCTTGTTGCATAGTCTGCCCATAAATTTACTGTCTTTATCAGTGGGATAGAAGGCAGAAAAAGGTAATTGCCTAGATGTCTTCTCTACAGAGACTGCAATAACAGCCAGGTTTGCTGGTGGGTTTCTATAAAGGAACTGGCTGTCCTGTGGGACCTTATAAAAACAGTCAGGATGTTTTGATGCTGGTGGTTGTGAATATGGTGGCTAAGACAGCATCCTGGAAAGCAGTAAGCAAAGGGGGCACAGCTGGAGGGGATGGCTGTTCCATTTGGAGCAAGTCAAAATATATTTTCTTACTATCTGAGACTTCTGAGGCCTGCCATTTAAAATGTTACCTCATGAAGGAGATGACATCACCAAGGGTGAATTCTTTCCCAGGGGACTCTGGGGTAATGGAATCCTCTTCTTCTGTGGAAATAAAGTCTTTGGGTGAATCAATCTGTGATTCATAGGTTACAGAATCTTCATCTGAGGAGAGATCTTCCTTTGATACAAGTAGAGGGGGCCCTGTAGGAGAAAAGGAAAGTTGTGTAAAATCTTACCATAACCACAGATGTCCTTCTCTTCCATGTTGCAGTATTCTACATGTGGGTTTACCCTTCTTCCTCTCCAGTTCATCCGGCCAGGTTTCCAAAGATTTTTCAGTTCCTCTAGGTGCATCAGACATCTGACATGGCAGCAGGTACGTGGAACATAAAAGTGACATCTGCACGCACCAGCCCTCAGAACAAAGTGGAAGGCCCCAGTCGGAGCCAGTCCTGAAAGAGCACAGCCTGTCCAGTGTCATCCAGGATAGCAAGTGCAATCTGACAAGAAGGGAAGGTGGGGGGGGAGGAATACTGCAACATGGAAGAGAAGGACATCTATCATTATGGTAAGATTTTACACAACTTTTCGATGTCCTTCTATTCCAATGTTGCGGTATTCTACATGTGGGTGAGTGCCAAAGCTCACTGAGGATTGGAAGGTGGCCTAGATGATGTTTCCAGGAATCTGTATAGAACAGCCCTGGCAAACCCTGCCCTAGCTCTGGAGATATGGTCCAGTTTGTAGTGTATGGTGAAGGCGTGCACTGAGGACCAAGTAGCTGCCTCAAGTATGGAGTTAATGTCTAACCCCTTAAAAAAGGCTCCAGAAGAGCCTATTGCTCTGCTGGAGTGAGCTTTGACATTGCCCTGCAAGGTCTTTCCATGGTGCAAGTCGCAGAAGGAAATGGCTCCGGAGATCCTGGCTGAAATGGTCCGTTTGCTCACAGCTTTCCCTAGGGCTCTGGGGTGGAAGGAGAAAAACTGCTGGTCTGATTTCCTAAAAGGTTTGGTTTTATGTAGATAAAAAGTACAGTTGTGTACACTTACCATAAATGTAGATGTTCGAGTGTATTCACTGTTGCAGTCATCACCTGTGGGTTATTCCTGCTGTGGTAGCCCTTGACTGGTCCAAATACCAGAGTCAGTGTTTTTCTGCATCGGCTGCTGTCGCCTGTAGTCTGACGTCAGGTCGTCAGTGCTATAAAGCAAGGCAGCCAACACCATTAAATCAATTTGTCTTGCCCTAACCCATCAGAAGCCCAAGGAAATATGGTAGTCTTGGTGAAAGAGAATATAAGGAGGAAGGAGGAAGGAAAACCAGGAATGCAACAGTGAATACACTCGAACATCTATATTTATGGTAAGTGTGCACAACTGTACTATGTTCTTCGTGTTTCACTGTTGCAGTCATCACCTGTGGGAGGATTCACAAAGCTGAGCAAAGGGGTGGAAGGATTAATTGGAGACCTAGGCATGGGTCAGCATGCCCTGCAGAACATCAGAAGTAAACCCTGCCCTAGCCTTAGAGGCAGCCTAGAGGTTGATGGTAATGCTTTATAATGGTATGGACAGAGGTCCAGGTGGCAGCTTCTAAAGATGTCCCTGGTGGGAACTCCTCAACAGAAATGCTGTAGAAGTGGAGGCTGCCCTAGTGGAATGGATAAGAATAGACTTAGGGGAAAGTTTCCCGTGTAGTCTGTAGCAAAAATGGATGCAGTGTGATATCCATTTGGAAATGGTTTGCTTGGAAATGGGCTTCCCCTCTGCCCCTGGAGCAAAGCTGACAAGAAGCTGGTCTGTTTTTCTGAAGGGTTTAGTATGGTCTAGGTAATATCTGAGCTGTATGTGCATGTCTAGTGAGTGCAGAATTCTTTCCCCCTTGTTTTGGAGATTAGAAAAGAAGGTGGGTAGATGTATGGCCTGGTTAAGGGTCACATCAGATACCACCTTGGGCATGAAGGAAGGGTTAGTCCTCAGGGAGACCCTGTCTGCATGGAAAATGAAGAAGGGCTCAATGCCCATAAGTGCCTGAAGTTCTGAAACCCTTCTGGCTGACGTGATAGCTAGTACGAAAGCAGTCTTTCAGGAGAGGTATCTCAATTCTGCTGAAGCAGCAGGTTCGAATGCTGGCAAGGTTAGTTTTTCTAAAACATAATTCAGGTCCCAGGCTAGTGTGGGTGGCCTTCTGGGAGGTCTGATATTACAAGCCCCTCTGAGGAATTGTTCAATCAAAGGATGCAAGAAGAAGCACTGGTCTGTATCGAAATGAGTTGAAGTGGCTGAGGCATGGATTTTAATTGAAGAGAAGGCGTGGGCCACTATTAAGTAACTCGGCTAGGTAGTCCAGGATAAGAGGGATGGAAAGTTGTGAGGTACTGCCCCCCTCTGGAATGGCTCCAGGTGCAGAATCTTTTCCATTTCCCTGCATAAGATTTTCTGGTACTGGGCCTTCTGACCTCTGTGATAATGTCTAAGACCTGTTTGCTTAACAAGAGCCCCTTGTTTGCTTTAAAGTATTAGCCATGCTGACAGTTTGAGTCTGCAAGTCTGGGTACAGAATCCCTTCCCCACCTGGGTCAAGAGGTCTGAGAGGGAAAGTTGCCTGGAAGGCTGTAATGTCAGGCTGTGCAGCAAGGGGTACCAATGCTATATGGGCCAATCTGGAGCAATGAGGATGGCCTTTGGGGTCTTATCCTCACTTACCTTGATCAGTACCTTGGGAATAAGAGGCAGAGGAGGGAATGCATACACAAAGAGGGAGTTCCAGGGGAAGGTTCAAGGCATCCACCCTTCCATGCTAGGTGGTGATACTCCCTGGTACAGATTTTTTTTCAGCTGGTGGTTGAGGTGCGAAGCAAAGAGATCCACCTCCGGAGTTCCCCACTCCTGAATGACTTGCAAAAAAAAAATATTCTGTGGAGCTGCCACTCGTGGGGGTCCAAGTAAGTTTCTGCTTAGGTGGTCTGCCAGGGTGTTGTTGATCCCTGGTAGGTATTGGGCAATTAGGTGTAATCCCATGGAGGAGGTTGTCAGCAAGAGGTTCATGGCTAGCCTTCACAGAGGGTAAGATTGGGTCCCTCCCTGTTTGCTGATATACCACATTACTGTGGTGTTGTCTGTTTTGAGAAGGAGAATGCCTGGCCTGAGATGGGGTTTGAATGATGTCAGAGCCTTTTGTACTGCCATCATTTAGGTTGCAGAGATGTATACTTTATTACCCCATCTGTCCAGAGCTCAGGAATCCTTGTCAGAAGGAATAGGATTCTTAGCAGAACTAGTCTTATCTCCTTTAGGTCCCTGTGTAATGACCTCTGGATCTGCAGCAGGATTTTTGTACAGGTATTTGTGAGAATCCGGTACTCTGTAATACCCATCAGGTTTAATGGGAGCAGGTGGAAGGGCATCAGGGGCTAAGCTGGATTTATGGAAACATCATCCACCACTTCTACAATGGGGGGGGGGATTGGCCGGGGTCTGTGCTGGGGCAGGTCCAAAAACTCTCTAAGTCTTTTCTTAGACTGGGGGAAATCCTGAGATTCCCATTGGAAATGTTCCCCGAGGGTGTGAAGGCTTTCCCCAAAGGAAAGGTCTTCTGGTGGGGAGGCAGAAGGAATGGATTCCTCTGCATCTCAATCCTCAAGCAGGCAGAGGTTGCTGTTCCTCTACAAAATCTGAATAATCAGATTCCTCAGAATCCTGTTCTGTCATAATTTCAGGAGAAGGGTATCTTTTCCTTTTAAGTTGTGACCTGACTACCCCTGATAAGGGAGATGTGATCCTCTGCCATTTTAAGCATTTGTGCTTGGGGTGGTGGAGCTGGAGCAAGATGGCGGCTAGAGGCAGATTGTCTAGCAGTGGCCTGGCTTCTAGGCCTAAGAGCATCCATCGGTCAGAGAGAAACATTAATCAGATGAGAAGACGTTTTTTGTCTAGATTCGGTAGTGCGAGAGGTTTCCTCAGAAGCCAGTGCCTGCATCACGGCTCCTGACCCAACCGAGGCAGAGACAGCCAAAGGCTCAGAAGAGGAAGAATATTTCAGCAGCATACCAGACTCCAAAAGGGTCTCTGTAGAGGCCTGTGTAGATATCGAATCGGGCATCAGGGGTTGCAAAAGTGCATCACTGAATTCAGGAGAACTGACGACCTGCTTAGCGGTAGAGTCATCAGAAGGCTTAGCCTTGTGTGATCTCTCTCTATCTTTATCTCTGCATTTTTTCAGAATCTCCATGGATTGCTGGCTGATGGACTCCATTTTGGAATGCGAAGACAGAAGACAAAAATACCTGACTACAATAAGAATTATATGGCGAATGGTTCTCACTTTAAAGAGGGCACAGAACTGGCAATGGGGGACACTGTGGTCTGGACCTAAAGTGACGCAGTATGAATGGAAGTCTCAGTGTGAGATCTGGTTTCCACAGGCGAGACAATTAACTTTTTCGGACATCGGTTAGTGCAAGAAAAAAGGATCCTCAACAGGGTACTTAGCTTTAGATGTTTTCAGCTGTAATTGAAACTTTGCTAGCCACCGACCGGCACACTTGCGAACTGCTTCTGCTATGGACTCCACAGCAAGAAAAACTGATGTAATGGCATCGGCTGTCTTGCTTTACAGCACTGACGGCCTGACGTCAGACTACAGGCGACAGCAGCCGATGCAGAAAAACATTGACTCTGGTATTCGGGCCGGCCGAGGGCTAACACAGCAGGGATAACCCACAAGTGATGACTGCAACAGTGAAATACGAACAGCATCCTAAGTTGTCTGTGGATGTCTAGGGAATGAAGTACTCTCTCACTATCCCCCTGCAGATTGGAGAAGAAGATAGGCAAGTGGATGGCTTGGTTCAATGATGGGTCATTCACTACTCTGGGAATGAATGACGGGTTAGACATGACAGCCACCCTGTCCAGGTGGAAGACAAGAAACAGTGGTGTAGCCATAAGAACTTACAACTCTGAGACCCTTCTGGCTGAGGACAGAGCTACCAATAAGACAGTTTTTCATGAGCAAAATTTTATAGGAGCTTTGTCTGCTGGCTCAAAGGGGGATAGAGTGAGTTTTTCTAATACGCTGTTAAGGTCCCAGGGAGGAGACAGTTTCCTGGGTGGTCTCAAGTGCAGTACCCCTTTGAGAAACAATGTAACAGGGAGTCTGGATGCAAGGGGAGGCTCCAGAGGAAGGCAGGCAGAGATAGCAGACAAGTGTGTTTTCAAAGATGAGTATGATAGCCCCGTATGCATTAGTTCACAAAGATAAGACAGGATGAAAGGAATACCACTTTCCAGTGGGTACAGCTGTCTTTTGTGACACCAAATGGAAAATCTTTTCCATTTAGAGAGATAGTTTTCCCTTGTGTTGAGTTTCCTGGCCTCCTGCAGGACAGTGAGCACGTCCTCAGTATACAAGCGTGGATGAAGAGAGACATGGAAGAGCTCTCTGATCATGTAGCAGAGGCTGGTATGACCCTGACCCCAGAGTAGCATCCTGCCCTCACCAAGAATGATACCTCAGTACAAAGAAAAAATGATCAATTTCAACAATTGGCTAAGTTTCTGGTGTCATTCAAAGGGGATCCAGTGTCTGCCCACAGAACATGGACCGAAACACAAAAGGAGGGGGTGTATCCATATTCATCAAGGATACCTACACCTCCAGGTTAGTGGCACAGCACGATACCTCTGAGATCATCCATGTGCAACTAACATCGGGCAAATCTGCAATGCAAATTGTGGCCTGCTACAGAATCACCATCCATGACCCAGGACCACTACTTTACCTTTCTGAAGGCACTGGAAAATTTGAAGGTCCTACCAAACACCCTGATATTGGGCGATTTCAATTACCCTACCATTCACTGGGAAAACTACTAGAGTACAAATTCCCAGGCCCAGCGCTTCCTGGAATTCATCAACTCAAACATCCTGGATCAGCTGGTAAACTCCCCTACCAGAGGTGAAAACATACTGGAACTGGTCATCACCAACATGGGCGACAGGTGTTCCACACCGGAGGTCAACCCGTCACTTGTTAGATCAGACCATAAACTAATCACTCTGGCTGTCCACACCCCACCACCAACCCCAACAAAGGTAACCACAGTAAAAAAAAACTTTTCTAAAGCAAACTTCACCTTAAGACAGAGGTGGCAAGTTTCACAGCCCCAACGCTAAAGGATATGAGCAACTACAAGGATGCATGGATCGTGCCATCCCTAGCAAAACCAAGACTCACTCCTCTAAGAGAAGGAAACCAGTTTGGTGGACCCTTGCAATAAACAGGCTATACAATAGAAGGAGGAAACTAGTTCAGAAAAAAAAGCAAATCCCAAGAAGGAAAGACATCACTGATAAGCATCAGTAAGAAACTGAGGTCCCTCATGAAATCATCCAAGGCTAACTCCAAAAGAAAAATAGCCAAGGATTCAAAAGATAACCACAAAGCCTTCTTCAGCTATGTTAAGAATCTAAGTGGCAACTCACAGATATACACTGAACTAGTGCAAAATAACACAAAATATACTGAGCCTACTGATATTGCCAACATCCTGGCAGATAGATTCAGTGCAAACTTCACTCCCCGCTCACCTCCAAAAGGGCACACAACAATACCAGAAAAGTGTAGTGTTCCAAAAATCACAGGCGCACAGGTGAAAATAGCCCTTTCAAAAGCCAAAAACACAGCATCAATGGGACCAGATGGTGTCCCAGGCTGCGTCTTGCACGAACTACAGAACAAACTAACCCCCAAACATGCTGTTCAACCTCAGCCTCTCCACAGGCTACGTGCCCATAGAATGGCGCACAGCAACGGTTATTCCACTTCACAAAGGAGGGGCCACAACTGACCCTGGTAACTATCTGACTAGCCTGGTCGGCAAGGCTATGGAGCGCATCATCATGGAACTCATTAACAAAGACATTGGGAACCTCCAAACGCTTGACCCAACCCAGTTCGGCTTTGTTAAGGGCAGATCATGCCTACTAAACCTGGTTGACTTCTTCGAGACAGTCACCAAGGCCATAGACGAGGGAAAGGTGGTTCACACAGCCTACCTTGACCTCACCAAGGCATTCAAAAAGTACAGTTTTGTACCTACCATAAATGTAGATGTCCGATAGGTATGCATCTGCAGTCATAACATATGGGCTGTCCTGCCTCAGGCAGCCCTTCGGTCGGCCGGATTCCAAAGTCTGGGTCTGGCCTCGGCTGATGTCGCACTTTCCCCGACGTCACAGCTTCTGGGGTATAAAGGCATCAGCAGACGCCATTTTCCTCACTGTTTCTTGCCCCAGATGCCAGGTGCCCTCTAGGAAGGCTAAATTTGGATAAATGCTGAAAAATTCCAAACAATAGCAAAATATATATATATATATATATATATATATATATATATATATATATATATATATATATATCCAAACAAATACACCATAATAGATTCCCCCAGCTAGCTGAAAGAGGGGTAAGCACCCTAGGAATACCACAGAGGGGGAGGAGGGTGGGTAATCCTGACTGCAGATGCATACCTATCGGACATCTACATTTATGGTAGGTACAAAACTGTACTATGTCCTTCAAGGATGCATATGCAGTCATAACATATGGGTAGAATACCATAGCCAAACTGGGGGAGGAGGTACTAAGAGAAGGATGGTGTAGTTAAGATCCCCTGCAGAACTGCAGTTGCAAAACCTGCTCGGGATCTGGAGTATAAAGGTAGATTATAATGCTTGGCAAATGTATGCACGGAGCTCCAAGTAGCAGCTTCTAAAATGTCCTTGGTAGCCACCCCTCGTAGGAAAGCTGTAGTGGTGGCTGTGGCCCTTGTGGAATGAGGCCTGATATTTTCAGGAGCTGTCTTTCCATGAAAAGAGTAGCAAAAGCGAATGCAATTTCCTATCCATTTTGAAATTGTCTGTTTGGAAATTGCTCTTCCTTGCACCCCAGTTGCATATGCTACAAAAAGTTGGTCAGTTTTTCTGTTGGTTTTAGTTCTGTCCAGATAGTAGCGTAGTTGTCTGTGTATATCTAAGGTGTGCAAAAGTTTTTCTCCTTTGTTCTGTGGATTGGGGAAGAATGTAGGCAAATGAATAGCTTGGTTCAAGGATACCCTGGATACCACCTTTGGCATGAAAGTAGGACTGGTTCTCAGTGATACTCTATCCTGGTGGAAGATAAGAAAGGGCTGCACTGCCATTAATGCCTGTAACTCTGATACTCTTCTTGCTGAAGTGATTGCCAGAAGAAAAGCAGTTTTCCAAGATAAAAACTGTAGGTCTGCTGATGCTGCTGGTTCAAAAGGAGGTAGTGTCAATTTTTCCAACACAAAATTGAGATCCCATGCAGGTAGAGGGGGTCTTCGTGGAGGTGTTACATTTTTGATCCCTCTCAAAAATTGTCTGAGAAGAGGGTGAGAGAAGATAGGAGGATCCATATTGTATTCTGCTGAGATTGCTGAAGCATGAATCTTAATGGAAGAATAAGACAGGCCATTGTGGAACAATTCTGCTAAGTATTCTAGGATGTGTGCTAGGTTTGCCACTGTGACATCTGTGCCCTTTGATGTGCTCCAAGTGAGAAATCTCTTCCATTTAGCTGAGTATGTCCTTCCTAGTGGAAGGTCTGCGAGCCTCTAGGATAATGTCCTTGACCCTCTGAGATAAAACAGTTTGGTTTGGTTTTACTGAATTTTCCAGGCAGTTAGTTGCAGTGTTTTCAAGTTTGGATGCAGGGTCTTGAAATTGTTCTGCATTAGAAGAAGAGGACATAGTGGTAGAGGCCATGAGTTTGTCTGAGACATGCTTTTCAGTAGTGGATACCAGTGTTGTCTTGGCCAGTTCGGAGCTATTAGTATCACCTTTGGTTGTTCCTCCCTGATCCTTCAGTAGAACCTTGTACATCAATGGGAGAGGTGGAAAGGCATACACTGTTAGGGCATTCCAGCTGAAAGAGAGAGAGTCCACCCTCCAGGCTTGTGGGTGGTATGTCCTTGAGCAGAATTTCTTCAGTTGGTGGTTGAGTGGGGAGGCGAACAGATCTATCTCTGGCATTCCCCATTTCTTTGTTATGAGTTTGAAGATGTCTGGATGCAGCATCCATTTGTGAGCATCCGTGGTAGTTCTGCCTAAGCTGTCTGCTAGTGAATTCTCTTTTCCTGGTACGAATTTGGCCTGTAGCTGGATATTGAGATTCAGGCATAGGTTCCACAGACTCATTGCCATCCGGCATAGAGGGTAGGAATGTGTGCCTCCCTGTTTGTTTATGTACCACATGACCGTGGTGTTGTCTGTTCTTATTAACAGATGTCCTTGCTGGAGGAATGGTTTGAATGCCTCGATTGCATGCTTCACTGCCAGCATCTCCTTTTGGTTTATGTGCATGCTTATTTGCCCTTGAGACCATAGGCCTTGGATACATTTGTCCTCCATGTGTGCTCCCCATCCTAGGTCTGAGGCGTCCATGGTGATGGTTTGCCTTGGTTTTGGTTTGTTGAAAGGCAACCCTCTGTTGTACTGGCATGCCTGAGCCCACCACAGGAATTCCTTTTGAAGGCATGGAATGATTGGTATCATGGTTTCTAGACTATGACTGTGTTGAGACCATACATTCCTTAGGTACCATTGTAATTTCCTCATATGCAGCCTGGCATGTGGAATCAAGATTATGCAGGATGCCATGTAACCCAGAGCCTGCAGGACTTTCCTTGCAGTAAGCTGAGTTTGTCGCGTCAAAGTCATGAAATAATCTGGAAGTTGTTTTTGTTTTTCTTCTGTGAGAAAAGCCATCTGAGTGATTGTGTCCAGATCCGCACCCAAAAAGGTTATCCTTTGGGATGGCACTAGTCTTGACTTTTGGATGATGACTGTGTATCCCAAGGCCTGTAGCAGGTGTATGACATAGGCCAAATCCTTTAACAATTTTGTCTTGTTGTCCGCTTGTATGAGGCAGTCGTCCAGGTATGGGTAAATTTGAATTCCCTGAAGTCTGCAATGTGCAATTACTGATTCCAGGCATTTCGTGAATACTCTGGGCGCAGCAGATAAGCCAAAGGGCAATGCTGAGAATTGATAATGCTCTGATCCTGCAAGAAATCTGAGGTGTCTTCTGCAATCTGGTCGAATAGGGACGTGCAGGTATGCCTCCTTGAGATCTAGAGTCACCAGCCAAGACTCCTTGCCTAACATGGGAAGAAGTTGCTGTAGGGTCAGCATTTTGAATTTTGGCACAATGAGATATGTGTTCAGTGCGGACAAGTCGAGAATAGGCCTCCATTGGTTTTCTTTTCTTGGTACCAGGAATAATCTGGAGTAAAATCCTTGGCCTTGTTCCATAGATGGTACCCTTTCTATTGCTTTCATCTGAAGTAAATTGCTGATTTCTCTTAAAGCCTCTGCCTTCTGGTTTGGTGGAAGGTTTGGCATTCCGCTCCTTTTTGGTAAAGTGTGGAAGTGAAACCTGTATCCTTTGTCTATTGTTTGCAATGTCCATGTATCCCTTGTAATGCAATGCCAGTTTTTTGAGAATAAAGCCAGCTTTCCGCCCAAGGAAGCTTCCAGTTGATCCCTGGTAGGCGGAATCAGAGTCAAGTCATTGGGTCTGTCCTGTGGTAGTGGTTTAAGGTGCAGCTGTGGCACCACTCCTCTGGTTGGCAGGCTGCCACTGACGGCCCCTGTAGGCACCCTTTGATTGACCTCTGCCTCTAGTGTGTCTGTTCCTGCCCCTCTGAGCTCTGAAGGTGTCTGGAAAGGACCAATTCTTTGTAGGCCAGTTTCTGCTGAACCTTGGTGGTTGGACTTGCAGAAATTCCTTTACTGTTTGCACAGATTTTGCTTTTTCTTCCACCTTCTTTAAAATCTCCTGTGCAGGGGAGCCAAATAAATTTTGTTTCTCCATTGGAGCATCGAGGAGTTTAGCCTTGACATGGTCTGGCAAGGATTGCTCTTTTAGCCAGGCATGCCTACGAATTACTACCTCAGTCATAGCTGATCTAAATGAAGCCTCCAGTGCATCATAGCCACATTTTAAGAAATGATTACTGACCTGCTGAGAGTTGTGTACCAAATCCTGAAGGGATTTACGGTCTAAAGGTTCAGGAGAAGAAATTTTCTTATTCAGCTGATCTAACAAAAATTCTTGGTACTGTATCATATGGAATTGACAGTTTAATGCCCTGGCAGAAAGAGTAGCAGATGTATAAACCTTTTTTCCCCATCTCTCTAATGCTCTAGACTCAGAGGGGAGGAGATTTTTGGCCGTAGCAGCTGCAACCCCTTTAGGGCCCTGAGAAACAGTTTCTGGGTCTGCAGCATGGGCTTTATACAGGTGGAAGTGAGAATCCGGGACCCTGTAATATCTGTCAGGTTTGGCAGGGGCCGGGGGAAGAGAATCAGGTGCAGTACTTACATCATTATACACATCATCAATTACATTTAGAACAGGTGGTATGGCTAAGGGCCTATGCTGGGGCAAATGCAAAAAGGTCCTTAATCTTTCTAGAATCAGAGAAATCCTGACCCTGCCATTGAAAGTGCTCCCTCATAGAGTGTAAAGTCTCCCCAAAGGAAAATTCTTCAGGTGGGGAGGCCGAAGGAATAGAATCTTCTGCATCTGAGTCCTCATAAGGCGAGTAGGCCCCTTCCTGATGGTCTGACAAATCAGATCCATCTGAGGAGTAATCAGAGGAGAGAGGTTCAGAGGGGTCAGTCCTGGGCCTTTTGTCTGGTGGAGGTTGGGAGGCCCTGTCTGGGTGAGGTTGGGAACCCCTAATTAAGGATATAAGGTCCTCAGCAAGACTGAGAATCTGAGAACTTGAGATAGGCCTCTGGGAAGTAGATTTGGCAGGCAAAGCTTTTGAAAGTTTGGCAGCTTTAGCCCTGGAGAAGACCTTAATAGACATAGAAGCTGGGGGCCTAGCTGCCCCACGTGCAGGGGTAGAAATGTCCAAAGGAATGGTGTCGGACAATGTTTGAGCACTAGCTTCGGTTGGGAGTTCTGAAGCCGACTCAGCCGGGGCCTCGGTGGTGGGAGGGATGGTTTCGGTAGGAGAAATAACCGTGGACTCTGTTTCAGCCGAAACCAAGACACTCGCGATTGGCCTAGCCGTGGTTTCAGCCGAAACCGCGGACTGCGAGTGTCGGTCCTTTTCCTTGCGTTTTTTGGCCATATGCGAAGTCGGAATCTGACGGCATTTTGTAAGCAAAATTGGTTCCAAAAAATTCTTCTGCAAACTCCGACCGACGTCTAAGAGTCCGTCGGTTGAAGGAGGCATAGGCTAAACAAGCTGATACGTCGTGGTCTGGGCCTAAGCAAGGAAGGCAGTAAGAATGGAAATCCTTATGAGGTATTTGTTTCCCACAAGTTAAACAGTTATTTACTTTGTCTGACATCGGCTGAGGCAAGAAAGTCTCCCCAACGGGGTATTTAGCTTTTTTCTAAGTCTTCGGTAGCTGAAATCTCTGGATCTGACCGACCGGCACTTGCGAACAGCTTCTGCTTCGGGCACCGCGCGGCAAGAAAGACTGAGGAAAATGGCGTCGGCTGATGCCTTTATACCCCAGAAGCTGTGACATCGGGGAAAGTGCGACATCAGCCGAGGCCAGACCCAGACTTTGGAATCCGGCCGACCGAAGGGCTGCCTGAGGCAGGACAACCCATATGTTATGACTGCAGATGCATCCTTGAAGGACATCCATTCCCCACTCGGGTATTACAGAAAAACTCACCGGCCTGAACATAAACCCCTACGTCACGAGATGGGTTGCCAAGTGGCTTACAGACAGAACTCACACGGTAAGAATAGCGGGCTCCAGGTCCGAGACTAAACCAGTCACAAGTGGTGTCCCACAAGGCTCGGTCCTGGGACCCCTACTGTTCGGCATATACTTCTCAGAAGTACAGGCAAACACAGGAGGACTACGGCTAGCCAAGTTCGCCGATGACTGCAAACTGGGAGCCATAACTGACTCTCCGGCTGACATGGACTTCCTCCAAAAGGGCCTTACTGAGACAGACACCTGGTGTCAAATTCATGGCCTCAAGCTAAATGCCAAAAAATGCAAAGTCATCCTGTTTGGGAAAAAGAAAACACCCACGAATTACCACATAGGTGGCAGCCCCCTTAATACAGAAGAGGTAATAAGAGATCAGGGGACCCAGGTAGATAGTAATCTCTCCTTTGACAATCATATTGCCAAAGTAGTTAGGAAATCCTTCTATGTGGCCCATCTAATTACTATAGGGTTCGCATCTAGAAATAAAGAGGTTATAGTGCCCCTCTACTCGTCACTCATTAGACCCATCATAGAGTACAATGCCCCATTTGGGATGTACCTTGCAAGACACTTCCAACAGCTGGAAAGACCACAAAAGTACCTCACCAAGAGGATGTCCTATGCAGCCCGACTGAAAAAACTCCGGCTGTACTCAGTGGCATATCGCTTACTCGGAGGTGATCTCTGCCTGACTTACAAAGCCATGTCCAACTCAGAATTGATGGACATGCTCCACCTAAAGAAATCCAAGTCACTGCGAGCCATGCTCTCTAGTGAGCTAAACCTCACCGCAACAATAAACAGAACATGCTGGAGGGATAGATTCCTGTCACAGAGACTCCCCATGCTTTGGAACAAAATTCCAAATTACATCAGGCAGAGCCCCTCACTAACACTCTTAAAGAGAAACCTTGATGAGTGGATGGGTAACAGAAAATATACCCCTGGGATCACTTCACTGGCTCTGCTTGACAGAGTATCAGTTAATTAATCAATGTGGTGGCGAAAGCCGACACACTGGCTAGGCTTATAAATGCCCTTGGGCAGATAGCCTAGTACCTACCTATGAACCTATGAAGGGGATCAGAATCCTATCAGCCACAGGGTGAGGTGCATGGATTGCCATTGTGGGTGTGAGTTCCCTTGTTTTCTGTGAGCAGGTCCACTGACGGAGGTAACTTGTGGTAATTGCCCTTGGACAGGTGAAGAAGAAGAGGGAACCAGTGTGGTCTTGGCCAGTAGGGAGTCACCAGCAAGATTTTGGGAGAGTCCTGCTGAATGTTCAAGGAGGACCCTTTGTATCAATGGGAAGGGGGAAAATGCATACAGGAATTTCCCCTTCCAGGTTATTGAGAAGGCATCTGTTGCTAATGATTTGGGGTTTGGTGTCCTGGTGCAGTAGCCAGGAAGCTGCCTGTTTATGGAGGAGGCGAACAGGTCTATCTGTGGAATACCCCACCTGTGGACCATAGTCAGGAAAAAGTACAGTTTTGTACCTACCATAAATGTAGATGTCCAATAGACATGCAACTGCAGTCATAACATGTGGGTTGTCCTGCCTCAGGCAGCCCTCAGTCAGCCAGATTCCAAAGTCTGGGTCCGACGTCGGCTGATGTCGCATTTCTCTCCGACGTCAGAGCGGCTGGAGTATATAAGAATCAGTCGACGCCATTTTCTTCAGTGTTTCTTGCCCCAGATGCCAGGTGCCCTCCAAGGAAGGCTGTAATCAAATTGGAAGACAAAAACAGGATTCCAAATAAATACATGAGCAATAAAACAAATACACCATAACAGATATCCCCAGCTAAGAGTAAGGGGGATAGGAGTGGACCCTAAGCATAGAGGGGTATGGAGGGAGAAACCCGACTGCAGTTGCATGTCTATCGGACATCTACATTTATGGTAGGTACAAAACTGTACTATGTCCTTCAAGAATGCAACTGCAGTCATAACATGTGGGTAGAATACCATAGCTTAGCTGGGGGAGGAGGTATGCTCTAGGAAATAGATGGTGTGGCAATCAAACCCTGCAGGACTGCCGAAGCAAAGCCTGCTCTGGATCTGGAATATAGAGGGAGATTGTAGTGTTTTGAGAATGTATGCATGGAGCTCCATGTAGCAGCTTCTAGAATGTCTTTTGTAGGCACCCCTCTTAAAAATGCTGCAGAGGTGGCTGTAGCTCTGGTGGAATATGGTCTGACATAGGCTGGAACAGTCTTTCCATGAAAGGAATAACAGAATCTGATGCAATGTCCAATCCATTTAGAAATAGTCTGTTTTGAAATTGCTTTTCCTTGGACTGCAGGGGCGTAAGCTATGAAAAGCTGTTCAGACTTCCTACTGGCCTTGGTTCTGTCCAGGTAGTATCGAAGTTGTCTATGAATGTCCAAGGTATGCAAAAGTCTTTCCCCCTTATTCTCAGGATTGGGGAAGAAAGCAGGCAGATGAATGGCTTGATTTAGAGAAACCCTAGATACCACCTTTGGCATAAAGGTAGGGTTGGTCCTTAATGAAACCCTGTCTCTGTGGAAAATAATAAAGGGTATTGCCATTAGGGCCTGTAGCTCCGAAACCCTTGTTGCTGAGGTAATTGCCAACAGGAAGGCTGTTTTCCATGAGAGAAATTGCAAGTCAACTGAAGCTGCTGGCTCAAAAGGAGGTAGAGTCAGTTTTTCTAAGACAAAATTGAGGTCCCAGGCTGGCACTGGGGCCTTTCTCGGTGGCTTAATGTTCTTGATTCCCCTGAGGAATTGTCTCAGTAAGGGGTGAGAGAAAACAGGAGGATCAGTGTTGTATCTAGCTAAAATAGCAGATGCATGTATCTTTATTGAAGAATATGAGAGGCCGCTCTGTAACATATCTGCCAAATATTCCAAGATAAGTGGGATGTTCAGTAATGATGTATCATGTCCTTTGCTGGTATTCCAATTGCTGAATCTTTTCCACTTTGCTAAGTAGACCTTTCTGGTGGATGGTCTTCGAGCCTCTATTAGTATCCGCTGAACTTCCTTGGAGGGGGATAAGCTGAAGTTATTTATAGGATCTCCCAGGCTGTTAGCTGCAGTGTCTGAAGGTTTGGATGCAGTGTTTCGAAATTGTGTTGAGTCAAAAGTAGAGGCCACTGAGGGAGGGCCCACCTCCTGGTGTGGCATATGCTCCGTAGTAGTGGGTACCAGTGTTGTCTTGGCCAATCCGGAGCTATTATGATTCCCTTGGGCTTCTCTGCTTTGATCTTTAGTAATACTGAGGTCATCAGTGGCAAAGGTGGAAATGCATAGATTGCTAGGGAGTTCCAGTTGAATGAAAGGGCATCTATTTTCCAAGCCTTTGGATGGTATGTCCTTGTGCAAAATTTTGGTAGAAGATGATTGAGGTGAGAGGCAAATAGGTCCACTTCTGGCTTGCCCCATGTCGAAGTGAGTTGTCTGAAGGCCTTTAAAGGTTAATTGCAGAGAACACACTACATAAGGAAAAGTTGTACTATGCTGGTCATTACTGATGAAGTTGATGACGAAACGTTGTGTCTTAACAAACGTATTTTCTTGCTGCTTGTGATTCTGTGGACATCGTTCTTTTTTGCTGCTATTGTACCCGAAACGCAGTGGAATTAAATCTCGAATTGCTTTTCAGTCTGGGACCTGATTTATTTGTACCTACAGTTGGTGGTTTCTACTTTTATTGGTTTTGCTTTCCGCCTTGGCTCTCGTTTTGTTTACTAGTTTTTATGGAGACACTTTTGGGTGCAGATCAGGGATTCAGAAGCAATGAGACCGGCGAATTACGCAAACTAATAGGACAGCTAACACAGCTTGTGGGGTTAGTTACACCCCTTAGCCAATCCATGGCCACGTTAGCATCGTCACTTCTCCTACCAGGGAACCAGGAAGGAAGGGAAACAACCGCAGGGCGAACCGCGAGGCATTTGGATGTTTCCAAACAAACCAATTCTGTTTCGGATGACGATGAGAACATTTTAAACAGCTTGGAAGGTTTTCCACATATCACGTTGGACCATGGCAGTGAAGTGGAAAACAGAACAGTAAGACCGAAGAGTCAAAGGCGCCAATTTCGGGCGATGGAGGACAGAATGCCAAATACAACAGGTACTCAAAACTTAGTATCTGAAATGTTAAAGTTAAAATTTGACTTTAACAAAGAACACGCTGGTGGGATATCGAGTGCATCATACTCTAAAATGCTAAATGACTTAGAATTTTTTATATTTAAACACAAAACTCTTGACATGGACAATGCATATCTTAAACATTGTTTAGCAGCCAAGATTGTTCCTAAAGGTCTTAGAGTCTGTAAATTTCCCAATAATGTTATAGATGGATCTGAATTTCATAAGGATTTAATTGAAGTATTTGACAATTGCGGTTTTGCAATAATGAAAGCCATTATTAGAAACAATGATTTTTTGATGGAAAAGTTACTTACAGATATTGAAAATATCAACAAATCCATTATTACTGATTTAAAATTCACTATTGATACTGAGAGAAGTAAATACCATGCATTGTTTAAAAACATTGAAAGCAAATGTAATGAAGTTCAGGATAGGAAATTTAGGAAAATAAAGAGGGACCTTGAAGAATACAAGAACAAG
Organism: Protopterus annectens; assembly: GCF_019279795.1. NCBI lineage: Eukaryota > Metazoa > Chordata > Ceratodontiformes > Protopteridae > Protopterus > Protopterus annectens. The sequence continues at coordinate 1,776,335,868 of NC_056737.1, forward strand.
AGTCACTACCCCAAACCCAGGTATGTTCCCAGGCAAAAATATGGCAACTGGAACAAACAACCGACTTTTGAGACTGAGTGGGAAGAGGGGGAAATGACTGAAGTGTTTGATCATACTAACAACAATGAAGAATTCCCCCCACTTAGGAGATCAAAAAGGCTGATGAACCAAGAAAAAGTGTACTACAATTCAAAAAACTACATGGGGAGGGGGGAGAGACCATTTGTGAGAAGGGAAGAGAGGTGGAACTAAGTACTGGTATCACCAATAGTGGTAAAGTACAGTTTTGTACCTACCATAAATGTAGATGTCCGAACTGGATAGCATCTGCAGTCATAACAACAGGGTTGTCCTGTCGTCAGGCAGCCCTTCAGTCGGCCAGATTCCAAAGTCCGGGTCCGGCTTCGGCTGATGTCGCACTTCACCCGACGTCATCTCTGTTGGTCTTCGGGTATAAAGGCATCAGCCGACGCCATTTTCCTCAGTGTTTCTTGCCCCAGATGCCAGTAGCCCTCTTGAAGGCTAAAATTTGGATAAATGCCAATGTTTCCAAAAAGATAGAGGTAAACACAGAAATAAGCATGTATGTACATATATACAAACAAATACACCATAAAAGACTCCCCCCACCAGCTAGCTATTAGGAGGGTAAACACCCTAGGAGTACCACAGAGGGAAGGAGGAGGGTAATCCTGACTGCAGATGCTATCCAGTTCGGACATCTACATTTATGGTAGGTACAAAACTGTACTATGTCCTTCATGGATGCATCTGCAGTCATAACAACTGGGTAGAATACCATAGCCAACTAGGGGAGGAGGAAAGAACTAGATTATGGTGTGTTTAGGATCCCTTGCAGTACAGCAGTGGCAAACCCTGCTCGGGATCTGGAATATAGAGGCAAATTATAATGCTTGGCAAATGTATGCACGGAGGTCCAAGTAGCCGCCTCAATAATGTCTTTGGTTGCCACTCCTCGTAAGAAGGCTGTGGTAGTGGCTGTTGCCCTTGTAGAATGAGGTCTTATGTTCTGTGGAATTGGTTTTCCATGGAAGGAGTAACAGAATCGTATGCAATTTCCTATCCATTTGGAGATTGTCTGTTTGGAAATAGCTTTTCCTTCCCTTCCTGTTGCATAGGCTACAAAAAGCTGGTCAGTTTTTCTGCTACTTTTGTTCTGTCCAAGTAGTAGCGTAGCTGTCTATGTACATCCAAGGTATGCAGTATTCTTTCCCTCTGTTTTGTGGGTTGGGAAAGAAGGTAGGTAGGTGGATTGCCTGGTTTAAAGACACTCTGGATACCACCTTAGGCATAAATGTAGGATTAGTCCTCATGGACACTCTATCTTGGTGGAAGATTAGGAAGGGTTGTACTGCCATTAGGGCCTGAAGTTCAGAAACCCTCCTGGCTGAGGTTATTGCCAGTAGGAAGACCGTTTTCCACGATAGATGCTGTAGGTCTGCTGTTGCTGCTGGTTCAAAGGGTGATAGTGTCAACTTTTCTAGCACAAAGTTCAAGTCCCAAGCTGGCAATGGTGGTTTCCTTGGAGGTTTTACATTCTTGATTCCTCTGAGGAACTGCCTGAGTAAAGGGTGTGAAAAACAGGTGGATCAAAGCTGTATTCTGCTGATATAGCTGATGCATGTATCTTGATGGAGGAGTAGGACAGGCCTGAATGTAGAAGTTCTGCCAGATACTCCAGAATGTTAGGCATATCTATGTTTGACACATCTTTTCCTCTTTCAGTACTCCAAATGACAAACCTTTTCCATTTTCCTGCATAGTTCCTTCTTGTTGAAGGTCTGCGGGCTTCAAGAATAATGTCTTTAACTCTTTGGGAAAGTTCTGGATTAGCTGCTGCTATGTGATGTTCCATGCAGTCAGTTGCAACGTTTTTAGGTTTGGATGCATGATGCTGTAGTTGTTCTGAGTTAACATCAAAGGCATCAGGGGTATTGGCCACATATTGTTCCGAGACATGCTCCTCAGCAGTGGGTACCAGTGTTGTCTTGGCCAGTTTGGAGCTATCAGGATTATCCTTGGACGTTCTTCCTTGATTTTTAGTAATACCTTGTGTATCAAGGGAAGAGGTGGGAATGCATATGCTGTTAGGGCTTTCCAGCTGAAGGAGAGCGAATCCACTTTCCATGCTAGTGGGTGGAATGTCCTTGTGCAGAATTTTTTGAGCTGGTGATTGACAGGGGAAGCGAATAGATCTATCTGAGGCATTCCCCATTTCTTTGAGATGGTCTTGAAGATGTCCGGGTGTAGCATCCATTCGTGGGCATCCGATGTGGTTCTGCTTAATATGTCTGCTAGAGTATTTTCTTTTCCCGGTACAAATATTGCCTGTAACTGTATGTTGTAGCTGAGTGCCAGGTTCCACAGCTCCAAAGTCATTCTGCATAGGGGGTATGAATGAGTGCCTCCCTGTTTGTTGATGTACCACATGACTGTGGTGTTGTCTGTCCTTATCATCAACTGGCCCTCTTTGAGAAATGGTCTGAACTTTTGGATTGCCAGTTTTACTGCCAGCATTTCTTTTAGGTTGATGTGCAGGTGAAGTTGATCCTGCATCCACAATCCTTGCACGCATTTGTCCAGCATGTGGGCCCCCATCCTAGGTCTGAAGCGTCTGTTGTGATGGTCTGGCTTGCTTGACATCTGCGAAAGGGTAGCCCTGGGTTTGACTGGCATGCTTGCGCCCACCATAGGAACTCCTGTTTTAAGCATGGAATTAGTGGAATTTCTGTTTCTAGGCTGTGTCTGTGTTGGGACCATAAATTCTTTAGGTACCACTGTAGTTTTCTCATATGTAGTCTGGCAAGTGGGACCAAGATTATGCATGATGCCATGAAGCCCAAGGCCTGCAGTACTTTTCTTGCTGTTAACTTGTTCTGTTTTGTTAGTGCCAAGAAGTAAAGAGGGAGTTCTTTTCGTTTTTCTGCAGTTAGGAATGCCATTTGTTTTACTGTGTCCAATTCGCCCAAGAATGTCCTTGTTTGGGATGGTATCAGCCTTGATTTTGTAAATTGACTGTGTGTGCCAGTGCTTGTAGCAAGTAAATGACCGTTTGTAAATGTGTTGGCAACTTGCTGGTGTTGTGCCCTTGTAGCAGGCAGTCGTCCAGGAATGGGTAAATTTGAATTCCCTGTAGTCTGCAGTGGGCGATTACTGATGCCAGGCATTTTGTGAATACTCTGGGCAGTAGATAAGCCAAAGGGCAATGCTGAGAATTGATAATGCTCTGATCCTGCAAGAAATCTGAGGTATCTTCTGCAGATTGGTCGAATGGGGACGTGCAGGTATGCCTCCTTGAGATCTAGAGTTACCAGCCAACACTCCTTGCCCAGCATGGGAAGAAGTTGCTGTAGGGTCAGCATTTTGAATTTTGGGACAATGATGTATGTATTTAAGGTGGACAGGTCGAGAATAGGTCTCCAACTTTTTTCCTTTCTTGGAACTAGGAATAGTCTGGAGTAGAATCCCTTTCCTTGTTCTGTTGTTGGCACTCTTTCCACAGCTCTCATGTTTGCTAACTGCATTATCTGTTGTAGAGCCTCTGTTTTTTGATTTGGAGGTAGATTTGGCATTCCTCTTTTGACTGGTAAAGTGTGGAAGTGGAACCAGTAACCTTGATCTATGGTTTGTAAAATCCACTTGTCTTTTGTGATATAGTGCCAGTTCTTTGAAAATAAGGTTAATTTGCTGCCTAATGGAGCTGCTATTTGTTCCCTGGTAGGCGGATTTAGAGTTAAGTCACTGTGGTTGTGTTGTTGTAGTGGCAGTGGTTGTGTCTGTGCCTCTGTTGTTACCTTGCCACTGTCGTCCTCTGTAGGCACCTCCTCTGGATTGGTTTCTGCCTCTGGAACGTCTATTCCTGCCCCTTTGGGATCTTGTGGAGTCAGGAAAGGACCAATTTTGGCAGGCCAGTTCCTGCTAAACCTTGGGGTTGAACCTGCAAGAAATCTTTAACCGCTTGAACAGATTTTGCCTTTTCTTCCATTTTCTTCATTACCTGCTGGGCAGGTGTACCAAACAAGCTGGTCTTATCCATAGGAGCATCTAATAACTTAGCTTTAACATGATCCGGTAAAGCTTGTTCCTTTAGCCATGCATGCCTTCTTATCACTGTGCCAGTCATGGCTGATCTAAATGAAGCCTCCAGTGCATCATAGCCACATTTTAAGGAATGGTTACTAACCTGTTGTATGTTATTTACCATTTCTAATACATATTTCTTATCAATAGATTCATCAGAGGATAGCTTTTTGTTAACTGATCAAGCATAAACTCTTGGTATTGTATCATGTGAAACTGACAGTTTAAAGCTCTAGCTGAGAGAGTAGCTGAGGTGTAGACCTTTTGCCCCATCTGTCTAATGACCTGGCTTCCCTTTCAGAAGGAATAGGGTTTTTAGCTGTGGTCGCTGCTACTGCCCTGGGACCCTGGGATATAGTTTCGGGTCTGCAAGAGGGGCCTTGTAAAGGTGGTGATGAGTGTCTGGTACCCTGTAAAATCTGTCTGGTTTGGCAGGGGCTGGAGGTAAAGAATCTGGTGCAGAGCAGACATCATTGAAGGCATCATCCACCACAGAGAGAACAGGAGGTATAGCTAAGGGCCTGTGCTGTGGAAGGTGCAGAAAGGTCCTAAGTCTTTTCTGGAGTCTGAGAAATCCTGCTGCTGCCATTGGAACTGCTCTCATGGCATGTAAGGTTTCCCCAAAGGAGAATTCTTCTGGTGGGGAAGCAGCTGGAATGGATTCTTCAGCATCTGAGTCTTCAAAATTGGAGAAAGGAGCCTCTGGCTGGTCTGTTATGTCTGATTCATCGGCAGAATCATCAGAGGACACAGGCTCGGGGCTCTGCCCTAGGTCTCTTCTCTGGGACTGAGAGGCCCTGTCTGGGTGAGATTGAGATCCCCTAATTAATGAAATTAAATCTTCTGCCAGAGTAAGCATTTGTGAACTAGAAGAGGGCCTGGTTGTAGGGGTTTAACAGGCACTGTTTTAGTAGTTTTGGCTGCTTTAGCCCTGGCAAAGGCCTTAATGGACATGGCTGCTGGAGGCCTAGCAGCACCACGTGCTGGGGTAGAGACATCCAAGGGAATGGTGTCTGATAAGTCAGTGGCAACCACCGTAGTGGATAAAATTTCTGAGGCCGATTCAAGAGAAGTAGCAGGGGCCTCAGTGGTAGTGATAGATTCAGCTGTACTTTGATCAGTTTTCTCGGTTTCGCCGATACCGAGACACTCGCGATTTGCTTAACCATGGTTTCGGCCGAAACCGCGGACCGCGAGTGTCGGTCTTTATCTTTGCGTTTTTAGCAGTTTGGGTAGTCGGAGGATCCGACGGCATAATATACGCAAAATCAGAACCGAAAAACTGTTCAGCAAACTCCGACCGACGCCTAAGCGTTCGTCGGTTGAATGAAGCACAGGCCGAACAGGCTGCTACGTCGTGGGCTGGGCCTAAACAAGGCAGACAATAAGAGTGGAAATCTTTATGAGGTATTTGTTTCCCACAGGTTAAACAGTTATTAACTTTTTCTGACATCAGCTGAGGCAAGAAAGAGTCCCCAACGGGGTACTTAGCTTTAGAAGTCTTCGAAGTAGTATTCGGTAGAAGTAATCTCTGGATCCGATCGACCGGCACTTGCGAACAGCTTCTGCTTCGGGCGCCACGCGGCAAGAAAGACTGAGGAAAATGGCGTCGGCTGATGCCTTTATACTCGAAGACCAACAGAGATGACGTCGGGTGAAGTGCGACATCAGCCGAAGCCGGACCCGGACTTTGGAATCCGGCCGACTGAAGGGCTGCCTGACGACAGGACAACCCTGTTGTTATGACTGCAGATGCATCCATGAAGGACATCATTTGGTCATACAATGGCTTTAACATTTACAACTACTCTAATGTACAGGTCGATGCCTCTTGGTTTAATTTATTTTCAAAAGGTTTTACGTTTGTCCCCAGACAAAGAGTAGATATATCTAGACTACTAATTGACATCAAGCTGTTTACCAGAAAAAAGAATCTTGAATTATTTTTTAAAGGTAAGACTAGTCAACCTTACAACGAAGTACTTAAGCGTAAAAGCGTTTTCAACCCTCCCTTACACCCTCAGTTAAGAAATTTTGAAATTAAAATAGAAAATGAAGTTAGAAAGCAACTAACAAACAAGCGTACACATCCAAACCTGTCTCCAGGAGAGATTAATACATTGAGAGAGGCTAGTAGGAACAGCGAACTGAGGGTCATGAAACCAGATAAAGGAGGGGGAGTGGTTGTTATGCAAGCGATAGAATATGAAAGTAAAATGTTGGACATATTGAATGATGAAAACAAATACACTAGGGTATCACTGAATGAAGTCAATATAGCCTACAAAAGGATACATGTACTACTTAACGACCTTTTATTGGAAGGTTCTATTGACAAAGAACAACACATGTTTTTGACAGTTGAGAAGCCAAAGGTCCCATGTATCTTTGGCATCCCCAAAGTACACAAAGACAGTACAAATCCCCCTCTAAGGCCTATAGTGTCGGCAGATGGGTCAGCCACAGCCCCTTTGGCAAAGTTTGTTGATTTGAAAGCCAAAAAAGTATTAGAAGGGAGACATTGTATTCTTAAAGATTCGTGGGACTTCTTAAGGAAAGTGGAATCATCCTTGTACAGTGAAAATTTGAATTTTGGTACAATGGATGTAGTAGACCTTTTTGGCAGTATTCCACACGAAACAGGGCTATGTTGGTTTGAAGAAGCTTTAATAGCTAGCAAGAAATTGACACATGGAGAATTTTGGAATACTTTAACCCTAATGGAAATAGTATTAAAAAACAATTTTATCTATTTCCAAGGGGAATACTACAGACAAGAAAAAGGAGTAGCTATGGGGGCACATTGTGCACCAACTTATGCCAACATAATCATGGCATTTTGGGAGGAGAAATTCTTGCTTAACTCACATTTTAGGGACCAATGGGTATTATATGCAAGATTTCTTGATGACCTGTGTTTTTTCTGGAAAGGGAACAAATGCAGTTTTGACAAGTTGGTGGACTATGTCAACCAAACTACAAACTTTTTAAAATTTACCCAGGATTTTGACTCAAAAATATTGAATTATTTAGATGTTAACATCAGTAAAAAAGATGGAAAGTTCACATCAAAGGTATATAGAAAGGAGACATTTTGCAACAGCTATTTACACTTCAGTAGTTGTCATCCTCCGTTTCAGAAAAAAGGAGTTGTAAAAGGGCAACTAGTTCGCATAAGTAGAATGACATCTGAGGACGATGAATTCATTAATGAAATTAATGTACTTAGAGAATTTTTTGTTAAGAGAGGTTATTCATACGACTATTTTAACAGTATTTTAGAAGAAGTAAATAAGAAAAGGAAAGGTCCTTTTGCTCCCATTTTAGGTACAAAAGACACGGGTACAATGGGGCAAAATACTAATGTTGATTCTGATCAACAAAGTACAGGGTTAGTCACCACTTTCAACGAACATTCAGTTCTAATCAAGGAAATTTTTGCCAAAGAATGGAATGCCTTTTCAGAAATTTCGGATTTAGAAGGCATTTTTGACAAAGAAGTAACATACACCTATCGAAAAGGGAGAAACATAAAGAACATTTTAGAGTATGGTCAAAAATCTAATAGAATAAGTAGGAATAGTAAAGCCAAGAAAGGACTGTTTAAATGTGGTAGGTGTAATTATTGCACCTATTTACAGACTGGTAGTTCAATTTTTTTAGAGGCAAGAAATAAGACACTATTTCTAGACAGCTTTGCAAACTGTGATACCAGTGGTATTATTTACATTGCTATATGTAAGAAATGTTCTTCCTTTTACATTGGAAAAAGCGAGAGAAAGCTCAAACAAAGAATTTATGAGCACCTCTATGACGTCAGAATGAAAAAAGACAAAAATGCACTGAGTAAACATTCAATGAAATGTCAAACAACAGGTTATCAGTTTTTTGTGCTTGAAGTGGTTCCCCACAACCCCAGAGGTGGTATGTGGGAAACGCTGATTGAATACAGGGAGTTACACTGGCAGTTAATTCTTGATTCAGGTAGAAACTTGGGACTAAATGATATGGTGTCTCTTGCACCAGTACTCAAATTAAGGGCAGCAAAGCTCTAAAAAATTTTTTAACATATTTTAATATATTTCAATATGGGAAATATTTATCTCCCTAGGAAACTTTTTAACAAATTTTACAATATTTATAACAAACCCTTTAAAATTTATTGTTTGGGTAATAAAATGAATAGTTACAAACAATTGTATATTTTAAACTATTCATCATTCAAAGAGTATTTTGTATTTTATTGTGTTTCTTAACTTGACCACTAGATGGTGTAAACTACTATATAAAGGATAACAATTTATGCACTATCAGTGACAAAATCTAAAACATTTTAAGTAATTTTGATTAAAATTATATTTTTATTTCTAATGAATATGTATGCATTTTAAAGTTGATATGTACTTAACACTTGATATGATATCTACAAATATTTATTGTGTATTCATGGTCAATTTTAGTATTTAAATCATTCAGGGTAATTCTTTTGTATTTTACAGCATGATTGGTTAATTTAAAGGTTAATTGCAGAGAACACACTACATAAGGAAAAGTTGTACTATGCTGGTCATTACTGATGAAGTTGATGATGAAACGTTGTGTCTTAACAAACGTATTTTCTTGCTGCTTGTGATTCTGTGGACATTGTTCTTTTTTGCTGCTATTGTACCTGAAACGCAGTGGAATTAAATCTCGAATTGCTTTTCAGTCTGGGACCTGATTTATTTGTACCTACAGTTGGTGGTTTCTACTTTTATTGGTTTTGCTTTCCGCCTTGGCTCTCGTTTTGTTTACTTTGGATGGTATGTCCTTGTGCAAAATTTTGGTAGAAGATGATTGAGGTGAGAGGCAAATAGGTCCACTTCTGGCTTGCCCCATGTCGAAGTGAGTTGTCTGAAGGCCTTCGGATGTAACCTCCACTCGTGTGGATCTGTGAAATTCCTGCTTAGGCTGTCCGCCAACACATTGTCTTTTCCTGGAACAAACTGGGATTGTAACTGGATGTTTAGGCAAGAAAAGGTCCCCAACGGGGTACTTAGCTTTTTTGATGACTTCGGTATCGTAGAATACAGGAGCTGACCGACCGGCACTTGCGAACTGCTTCTGCTTCGGGCACCGCGCGGCAAGAAAGACTGAAGAAAATAGCGTCGGCTGATTCTTATATACTCCAGCCGCTCTGACGTCGGAGAGAAATGCGACATCAGCCGATGTCGGACCCAGACTTTGGAATCCGGCCGACCGAGGGCTGCCTGAGGCAGGACAACCCACATGTTATGACTGCAGTTGCATTCTTGAAGGACATCATCTTTTTGCAGCATCCATTCATGGTTGTTTAAAGTGGTTCTGCTTAGGTAATCTGCCTGGGAGTTGTGCAGGGATGGGATGTAGGCTGCCTGGAGGGTGATCCCCTGTGAGGTAGCCAGTTCCCACACCTACAGAGCTAGTCTGCAGAGGAAGTAGGATTTGGCCCCTCCCTGCTTGTTGAGATACCACAGGACTGTGGTGTTGTCTGTGAATATCTTTAGAGGGCCCTGCTCTAGGAATGGCTGGAAGGCCTGTAGAGCAAGGAAAATGGCCCTAATTTCTCTCATGTTTACAGGTTCATAGGTAGGTACTAGGCTATTGGCTCTAGGGCCTATATAAGCCTTGCCAAAAATGTACCCTGGCTTTCGCCACCAAGAAAATTATTTTCCTGTGCCCCTGTCGAGCAGGGCCACAGAAGTGATCCCTGGGGTGAATTTCCTATTTCCCATCCAATCATCAAGATTTTTCTTGAAGAGTGCTAATGAGGAGCTCTGTTTGACACAGACAGGTGGTCTGCTCCAGAGTATGGGAAGTCTCTGGAATAGGAATCTATTCCTCCAGCATGTTCTGTTTATTGCGGTGACAAGGTTTAGCTCCCTAGAGCGTGTAGCTTGCAGGGATTGGGATTACTTAAGTGGAGCATGTCCAACAGCTCTGGGTTTGACATAGCTTTGTATGTTAGGCAGAGATCACCTCTGAGTAGGCGATATGCGACAGAGTAAAGCTAGAGTTTTTTTTAGACGGTCTGCATAGGGCATCTGTTTGAGGCCAGTAATCCTCTTTGTGAGGTACTTCTGTGGCCTTTCCAGTTGTTGCAGATGTCTTGTGATGTACATACCAAAAGGGGCGTTGTACTCTATAATGGGTCTAATGAGTGATGAGTAGAGGGGAACAAAGACCTCTTTTTTGATGAGGTGAGCCATGTAGAAGGTTTTCCTGACCACTGTGGCGATGTGATTATCAAAGGAGAGACTACTGTCCACCTGTGTCACAAGGTCTCATCACATTTTCGGCATTAAGTAGACTACCAGCTATGTGGTAGTTCATGGGTACAGAGTTTTTACCAAAGGGGATGACAATGCACTTTTCGGTATTGAGCTTCAGGCCATGGCTCTGACACCAGGCATCTGTCTCAGTGAGGCCCTTTTGTAGTATGTCCACATCGTTAGGAGTTTCGATTATGGCTCCTCGTTTGCAGTCATCTGCAAACTTTGTTAGCCAAAGGACCTTCTGCGTTAGCCTGTACTTCAGAGAAGTACATACCAAACAGGAAAGGACCCAGGACTGAACCCTGTGGTACTCCACTTGTCACTGGTCTGAAGTCGGATTTGGAGTCTGCTACTTTCACAGTGTGGGTTCTGTCTGTGAGCCAGTTCGCAACCCATCTTGTGACATAGGGATTTATACCTAGTTTAGTGAGCTTATCTATAATTCCAGAGTGGGGGATGGTGTTGAAAGCCTTGGCGGGATCTAGATAAGCTGTGTGAACCACCTTACCCTCACCTATGGCTTTGGTGACTGCTTCAAAGAAGTCAATCAGGTTTAGAAGACATGATCTGCCTTGTACAAATCCGAACTGGGTTGGGTCCAGAGTTTGGAGATTATCAATGTCTTTGTTATGAATTCCATGATGATATGTTCCATGGCCTTGCAGACCAGGCTCGTCAGGCTAATGGGGCAGTAGTTCCCGGGGTCCGTCGTGGCTCCCCCTTTGTGGACTTGGATAACCATCGCGGTGTGCCATGCAGTGGGCACAAAGCCTGAGGTGAGGCTATGATTGAACATGGTACTTAGGTAGGGGGCCAGTTCATTCTGTAGTTTGTGTAGAATGCAGCCTGGGATATTGTCAGGTCCCATGGATGCTGTGTTCTTGGCTTTGGAAAGTGTGTTTTTTTACCCGTGCAGCCGTGACTACAGGAACTATGCATTCTTCCGGTATAAAGATGGGCCCTCTAGGGGGTGGGGTAAAATTAGCACTGAACCTATCTGCCAGGATGTTGGCAATATCAGTTGGTTCTGTATATTTAGTGCCATTGTGCTGTAACTCAGAGCAGATCTGAGTGTTGCCAGTGAGATTCTTGACATAGCTATAGAATGCTTTGTGGTTGTCTTTAGAGTCACTGGCAATTTTGTTTTTGTAACTAGCTTTGGAGGATTTTATGAGGGATCTCAGCTTCTTATTGAGGTTGACCAGGGAGTTCCTCCAATCATGAATTTTACTCTTTTTTGCAGCAGTTTCTTTCTTCTGTTGTAGAGTTTGTTTATGAAAGAGGACCACCAGATTGGCTTCCTTTTTTTGGAGGATAGCATCTTGGTTCTATTAGGGATAGCATGATCCATGCACTCATGTAAGTGCTTATAAAGTGCATTTGTGTAGGATTCAGCAGTCGTACCTCTACTATCTGTCTGCATGGGTGTCATGACGTTTGCCACTTCTGTCTTAAGAAGAGTGAAGTTGGCTTTGGAGAAGTTTTGTACGGTGGTTTCCCTAATGGGGGGTGGGGGGCAGGATGTGGCTGTCTAGGGTGATTAGCTTGTGGTCAGATCTGACCAAGGAATTGACCTCTGGTGTGGAACACCGGTTGCCCATGTTGGTAATGACCAGGTCTAGGATATTGCTGCCCCTGGTGGGGGTGTGAATAAGTTGATCCAAGGCGTTGGAATTTATGAATTCCAGAAAACGTGCAAAAGAGTTGGTACATAAGTAGTTTGCCCAGTTAATGGTGGGGTAGTTGAAATCACCCATTATTAGGGTGTTGAGTTGTACCCTAATACCATTGTATCAAGAAATGAGGAGTGGGAATCCTGGGGCATGGTAGGGGGTCTGTAGCAAGCTACAATTTGGATTGCGGTCTTGCCCAGAGTTAGCTGCACTTGGATAATCTTGGATGCATTATGCTGTGCAACTAGCCTGGAGGTGTGGATATCCTTAATGCAAATGGACACGGCTCCACCTTTAGTGCTTCGTTCCGGGTTAGGTGGCTGAAAGGTGTGGTATGAATTATAGCCTGGTAATGCAGGGGTGCTCTCTGGAGCTTTGATCCAGGTCTCTGTCACTGCACAGATGTCAATGTTCTCCATTTTTAAGGAGTGCCTCGAGTGAGTGAATTTTGAGGTTTAGCCTTCTAGCATTGAGAAGCATTACCCTCAGATTTTGCTTCCTTGTACCTGTTACAGTGGTGAATTTGTCATTTGAACCTTGCCTAAAAAAGGCACTATAGGGGTGGCAAGAGCCTTAGGCAGTATCCGGAATCCCAAGGGCGACAAGTGCAGGCCATTCCTGGCAAAGCATTGTGGTCTGTCGATCATGTCGTCCCAGGCAAATACTGGATCCCCTTAGAATGACACCAGTAGCTTAGCCAATTGCTGAAGTCAAATCATTTTGTCCTTGTACTGTGGAATCATTCTGGGTGATGGCAGGATGCTACTCAGGGCTAGGGTCATACCTGCCTGGGCTACAAGATCGGAGAGCTCCTCCATGTCTCTTTTCATGTAGTCCAGGGAGGTACGTCTCAGGTCATTCATACCAAAATGGGCAATGACAGTGCCATATTTGTACTTGTTGTGGAGTGACCTGAGTGTGTGCATTACGTGGCGGATCCTGGCACCTGACAGTAACTTTCTCCTTGTTTAGTGTGGTGAGTGGAACATCAGTGTGCCTGACTATAGAGTCACCTATGACTAGAGTGTTGGGTACGTTGTTATGCCTTATGGGCTGTGGTTGAGTGACACACTGAGTTTGTGGGCTATGTGTCATTTCGGTTGTGTTGGGGGGTGGAGTTTGCTTGAATTTCTGCTTTGGAGGTCCCTGATGCTTGGGCGGGTTTTTATTGAGAGCCTCCGCGAATGTAGGTGTGTGTTTTGTGTTTCTATGTGTGTGTTTTGGTGGTGTAGGTTTTGAGGGGCTTTATGATGAGTGTGTTGTGGTTCAGGTGTTTACCTTCTCCTCTTGACTGTCTAGTCCAGTCTTGCGTGAAGAGAGCTTTGCTTCCAGTTTGGCTATATAAGTGCATCTCTCACAGGTTGTAGTGTTGGGTGGTAGGAGGAGAGGGTTGTCTGTGTACATGAGGCAATTGTTGCATTGCCCCAAGATGCCCAGATTCATCAGGTAGACAGGAGAAATCACCGGGAGCTGACCCTTAGACATGCCTGGATAAGTGCTTATTTATTAAGTACTAAAAACTGCTTTCCTCTAGACAAGTGAGGAAAGTTGAGTGCTGTAGTAATTTGCGGCTTATTTAGTGCTTACAACGAGTTCTGAAAAAGTGCTGAGTTCAAAGAAACAGATTTGAGTTCTGAAACTAGAAAACTGGTTAGTTCTAATGAACAAAATTAAGCTAGAAGGCTTTCCTCCAACACAGAAAGGATTGGGTGCTCAGAAGCCTACAAACAGTCTAGACCACTTACAGGAAAGGCAGGAAACAAGCTTAAAATGTTTTTTTCTTTCTTTCCCAGATGCTTTGTACACAGTAGGAGTGCCTGAAATCAGAATATGATCTCACTGCACTCAGTTGAGTGAGCAAATGAGATGGACCCAGAAGGAGTATCCAAACACAAATTTACAAGAGGGGCGGGCTGTTTCAAAGCCACCAAGTGATCTTGTTTGTATCTGTCTGTCCACAAACCTTGTACTTTCCTTTTTCCCTAGAGTCGCTCCCCAGCCCAAGTCTGAGCCATCTGTGTACATGGTCTGGAAGGGTGTTTGCAGAGGCAGGCCTAGGTTTTGGGCTACCTGAGCCACCCACCATCTCATTTCCTGATGCAAGCAGAGGAGCAACAGGATCCTGAACTCCAGAGGGTGGGAGTGTTGGGTTCATACTGACTGGAGGTACCACTGAAGTTTCCTCATGTGCATCCTTGCTAGGGGCAACATGGGAATGGTAGCTGCCATGTAACCTAGAAGTCTCAGAAATTGTCTTGCAGTTAGTTCTGTTGATTGTATAGCAGAAAGAAGGTGGTTTTGGAGAGATACCACCTTTTCTGCTGGAAGGAAGGCCTTCATGAGCTCTGTCCTGATCCTGCACCACAGGAAGACAATATCCTGTGTGGAGTTGAGGTGAGACTTTGGGAAGTTGATCATGAACCCTAGAGACTGCAGGATAACCAGAAGTTCCCGGGAGTGGCGAAGAAGAGTTTCCTTGTTAAGCGGTCGTCTAGGTAAGGGAATACATGGATTCCCTTTTCTCTGCAGTAGGCGATGACTGCAACGAGGCATTTTGTAAATATTCTGGGTGCATGAGATGGGCCTGCCAAGAATCTCAGGTATCTCTTGAAAGCGGGTTTTATAGGTATGTGAAGGTAAGCATCCTTTACGTCCATGGTTGCCATGAAACCCTGTGGAAGGATAAGAGGAAAGAGGGTATTGTAGGGTGAGCATCCTGAAAGTAGGGACGTTTAGGAAAGGGTTGAGGCAAGAGAGGTCTAGAATTGGTCTCCATGGGCCTTCTTTTCTGGGTACCAAAAAGATTCTGGAGTAGAATCCTTTTCTTTTTGCTTGTGCTGAATCTGGCTCTATGGTGCCCTGAAGAGGTTTGCAAAACCTGATGGAGGAGAGGTAGTTGACTGGGGGAGGCTGTCTTGGTGGAGGTGAGATCCAGGACATAACGGAGCCATCCTATATGATGCACAGAACCAATTTGTCTGTGGTAATGAGAGACCAAAGAGGGAGGCAGTGAGAGAGATGGGCAGAAAGGGAATGGGGGGGGTGGAGGTTGAAATTTTAGCAGGCAGTCAGACACTACCTGCTCTATCAGGAAAGGGGGGTGTTTGGCTGGAAGACTGAGATGGCCTATTCTGAGGAGGCTGTCTTCTAGGGGGTCTTCTAGACCTGGGAGCTGCAGGCCTGGAGGATTTCCTGATAAATTGGGTCTTAGATAGTTCCTCTGGAACTTGGGAATAGGCAAGACTAGGGTATGTTTCAAGTCCTGTAATTCTTTTCCCTTCTGTTGTAAGGAGTTGAATAGGTCAGCCACTTTTGCACCAAAATGTGCTGAGTGGTCCAAAGGTGTGTCCAGGAGTTTGGCCCTGAAGTCATCTGGGAGAGGCTGTAGTCACAGCCATGAGTACCTCCTTAGTAATGAAGCTGATGCAGCTGACCTAGCTGAGGCTTCAGCTGCATCACAGCTACATCTCAAGGAGTGTCTATTCACTTGTGAAATGAGTGCCATCAGTGAAAACAGGAAGGCCTTGGCTGCACAGTCTGGGATGTCTTCCAAATCCTTAGTGGCTTTGTCCAGGACAGCAAAGGAGTATTTGGCCATATGAGTTTGGTAGTTTGTGGCTCTAAATGAGAGGATGGCAGAAGTATAAATTTTCTTTCCCAACATCTCCATGGTCTTGCTGTCTTTATCAGCCAGAGACAGTAGTGGTAAGCAAGAGTTTGGAGGCTCTGTCTGTAGAGATGGAAATAGTGGCTGGATCAGCAGGAAGGTACTTAAAGAGAAATGTCTCCGTCTTAGGGACTTTTATACAGTCTGTCTGTTCTCCGAGGGGCCAGAGGTTGGGAGTTCGGCCTACTGGAGGCTAAGGCAAAAAGTATCCAGGAAAGCAGGTTGAATAGGAGGAATAGCAGAAGGACTGGGAAAGTCCATTTGCATTAGATCATAAAACCTTTTCTATACATCAGACATATCCAAGAATTTTCACTTAAAGTGGCCTTTCATTTTATTAACAGTTTCCCCAAATGTAAAATCCTCTACAGGGGAGTCAGGTTCAACAGAGCAATAAGAGTGTCCTCAGAGGAATAAGACAGTTCATCTTCTTCAGGCTGGTCTAGTCTCCTTTCCTGAGTTGGAGGTCTTGGACTAAGAAGGGGAGGAGCAGTAGCAGAGGGTCTGCAGAAGCCCTAAGGGCCACAAAAGCATTGAACAAAGTCTGGCTGAAGGCCTGCCAATCTGGCATGCTTTCAGCGGTTGGAGTGAGATGCCTAGTTTTTTTCTTTAAAGGCCTAGTCAGTCTGGCTAGGAGGAGGCCTAGGGTCAGTTGTCAGAATGGTGGAGGTGGTGTCCAGTGAGTCCCGAGTGAATGCTGATTCCACCCTGGTGTCTAAGGCAGGCATTGGTAAATCCTCTGTGGATGTGTTGTCCACTCGAGATTTTGCAGCTTCATCAGAGGTACCCGCTTTATCTGTATCGGTGGATGCCGGATCCTCAGTCAAGCTGACATCGGCTACAGACTGAGGTACGGCAGACAGAGGCACAGCAGATGAAGTAGGTCATAAGGACTTGGCCCTCTTCCTAGGCAGTTCAGATGGGGCATCGGGTGCAGCCTCCATTCCTAATGCTAATTGTTTCAAGTGCTGATTCTCTTAAGTACAAGTTTAGTACTTGCAAACGGCGGCATAAGGTCTTAGGAACAAATGATCGGCAAATAGTGCAATTCTCATGGTCGTGTTCCCTGCCTAGACAAAAGTGATACTGGTCATGTGTGTCATTGTGAGGAATCTGCCAACCGCACTTGCCCTTACCGGATAACATTAACAGACTATAGTTATCAACAAAGTAGGACTGAAAGATTATCTAACGGGGTACTTAACTTTTTCAATCAGACGTCCGTGAGAAGCAGGAGCACCTGGCGTATGACTGGTAGCTGAAAAGTTCTGAGGACTGGTGCGTGCAGACGTCACTTTTATGGCCCATGTACCTGCTGCCACATCAGATGTCCGATGTACCTAGAGGGGCTGAAAATCTTTGGAAACCTGGCCAGATGACCTGGAGAGGAAGAACGGTAAACCCACATGTAGAATACTGCAACAGGAGGACATCAGTTGGCGGCTGTTGTGTCTGTAGGGCCTAGAATGCCTTAAACAAGCTTTGAGAAAAAACTTCCCAACCTGGGGCAGGTTGTGACTCTTGTGTGTCTTACTTTTTTTCTCTTCATTGGAGTAGACTGCAAAGAAAGATAGGGAGCCAACATCTGTGTGGATGGAGGAACAAGAGCAGGGCCCTCTGACTGAATGAGTCGTGGTTCCCCTCCGCCATTGGGATCTGATGGCTGATTTGCCACAGTGGACGAATATGAGGTTTCCGCCAGTCCAGCTTCCATCGTGGTGGGCCTAGTAAGGAAACGGGGGTCTAAAGAGATCTAAGGCTTTTATCAGTCTCAAGAATCTCCCCTGATGCCTGAGGCGCAGCATTGGAATCAGGCCTAGTTTTCTTGGCCTTTTTCCTCGGCTCTTCGGACGGGCCTGCTCCTCCCTCTATAATGAGCGTGAGATGACGGCGCCTCTGATTTTCTAAGTAGAGTTTAAGCACAGCCAGTTAGCTGTGAAGGGTTTTGAGAAGAAATGATTTGCAAATAGTGCAGAAGTATGGTCATGAGCTTCGCCGCCCACAAGCACACTTCCCCTTTCTAGTGGACATGTACGTATTAGCAAAAGAAAAAAGGAAACAATGAAAACGCCACAGGGTACTTCTCTGTAGTGGTCGTTTGGTCTGAATTAGCGATCTGCTTTCCGAACTGACAAACTGGAGTCCGAAGTTCACTGTGGTAGAAAAATTGTGAAGAGTGTACCATGCATACGTCACTTTTATACCCTATGCTGGTTTATGGCCCTGGCGCAGGACGTCACACGTACCCTCCTGAAGTAAAATTTTGCTATACCGGCCGTATGTCGGCTATGCAGGCAGCAATCTAACTACTGTTATGAATACTGCAACATGTGAATAGAAGAACATTTTAGGTGTCATCCCATTTAAAGTGGTCTCTCATCTTAGCAATGTGTCTCCAAAGGACATGTCTTCCACTGAAGAGTCTGTACCATTTGATTCCTCTTCTAGGGAGATATAATCTAGGGGGAAAGGGATCTGAGAAGAGTAAGCCAGCGAGTCATCCCCTGAAGATACCCATTCCTCAGATGTAACCTCTTCTCTAGTTCTTTTAAGTGGAGACACAGTACTGGGTAAGGGGCTGTAAAACCTGGAGGAGGCCTAAGTGACACTGAAAAGGCCCTGAGCGAATTGCTGCCAATTGTTCTGGTTCTTTTGGTGGTGAAAAATACTTGTTTTTTTTTGTTTCTTTTTGCTATGCAGGTCTGCTTTATGTAGGGTATTAAGGCCCAACACAGTCCTACATTTGATCAGGTCAGAATCTGCCTGTTCCCTAACAAGGATCTGTGGGATCGATCCTTATGGCCTTCAGTACTTACGATCTGTGGTTCCCCTCTGACATCTGAAATGTATGCCTGCTTGGCCTCTGTGGACATGCTAATTCTCTGATCCAAGGTGGTCTGGATGTCAGGGTTGGTCTGCAGATCTGAGCTGTGAACTGGGCATGTCTCCGGGCTGTCCTCCACCTCAAGACAGACACCAGTATCCAGAGGCACAATAGAATGTTCAGGCCTTTGCTTTTTGGCCTTCCACTTCAAAACTCACTCTGCTTCAGGCCCAGAGGATCCCTCCACAGCACTTTTTGGTAGCAGCTTTAAGTGCCGATTCTCAAGGTAGATGGCTAAAGAGGACAATCTACTCCTTAAAGTCTTTGGGACAAATGCCTGACAAATAGAGCAGTTTTGTGGTATTTGTCATCCACATTAGCAGTTGCTCTTCTTGGATCACATGAACCCTAACCAAAAATACAGTAGCAAAAGTAAAAAAATTCCCCAACGGAGCACTTATCTGAAATTTGAAGAATCGCAGACAACGCAGAGTCAAACCATACATTGGAATCTGGCATTCGGGTCTGGCAGCAGAGACGTTCAGAGGATGGTGTGCAAATACATCACTTTTATGGCCGATGTCAGACTGTAGCCTACCATGCACCCTATAGTAGTAAAGTCTTTTGGATATTGGACTACAGCAGGGAACTCCCTCATGTTATGAATACTGCAACAGATGAATAGAAGGACATCAACCAGCACTACAGGGCACACCACTATACTCAGATATACCTAACAATACCATACAAAGACTTCTTGAAAGCCTCCAGCCTTTACCAACATGTGGCTGAGATGAATCGCTACCACCTTCTGGCAGTTAACAGCAGGCTCTTCTGTTCAACAGTAGAGGTATTACCAAAGCAGATTTCAACGGATAAAAAGGCAAACATCAGAAACTTAACGTGATGCTTAGACATGCCAAGACTTCATCAGTCATACATCTTCACCTGTCAATAAATTTGCACAATGTCCAGATTTTTGCCTCACATTTTGGTCTGTCCCTCATAAAATGTTGTTGTTTTATGATAAATCACTGAGGACTTAAGTTGCTAAATAATGACAGACATTTGAGTTTCAGACTTCATACACTTCAGCATGACAATTTGATTTTAGCAAGTTAAGTTTATTAATTCAATATTTAAAATCTGTACCATGTTTTGCACCTTTGCATCCCTCCAACATTTTGGCTTTGTCCATGACTCTTGCAATACGAGGTTGAGAGACATATTACCAATGGAAATCAGGTAATGAAATCCAAACTGTCTGAGCAGCAAAAACGAACTCAATGGTGGTGTGTGTGTGTGTGTGTGTGTGGGGGGGGGGACTTAATTATAAGGCCAGCAAGCAACAACAGGGTGCTCATCAAGCAGGCAAAGAGACATTCCCCAACACACAGTTCTGGAGAAAAAATGCTGAACTGTACTCAATGAATTCCCATCAAAGAAGAACTTCCAAAGCAAAAGTGAAAAGGGCTTCCAAGACCTATAGTACAAAGAATGATTCAATCACACTTAAGAAATCAAACAGATAATAAGGCCTTCAAGGATGGTCTCTCAACTAAACAGAAAAAAGTACAGTTTTGTACCTACCATAAATGTAGATGTTCGAGTGCTAATACAGCTGCAGTCATAACAGATGGGTTCTCCTGCCGTCAGGCGGGTCCCCGGTCGGCCGAATACCAAAGTCCAGGTCCGGCGCCAGTTGTCGTCGTCGCCTCCTCCCCGACGTCAGTGCGACAGGGGCACAAAGGAACCAGCCAACGCCATTTTCTTCAGTTTTTCTTGCCTCAGATGTCAGGTGCCCCCAGAAGGAAGGCAATACATAAATTTGTGTAATAAAGCAGTGCAATATAATCAAAATACAGTAGTTGCAAGCAAATACACCATAAATGAATACCCCAATCAGGTTGTATGAGGATGTGTTAGCCTATAGGCCTGTCCCAAGAGGGGAAAAAGGGAGGGAAACCTGGACTGCAGCTGTATTAGCACTCGAACATCTACATTTATGGTAGGTACAAAACTGTACTATGTTCATCATGCATACAGCTGCAGTCATAACAGATGGGTAGAATCCCAAAGCTAAGAAAGGGGTGGTAGGCACTAGGTGGAACTAGGAGGAGCCAGGATGCCCTGCAAGACTGCAGTGGTAAAGCCTGCTCTAGTTTTGGAGTATAATGGTATGTGGTAGTGCTTGGAGAAGGTATGCACAGAACTCCAAGTGGCTGCTTCCAAAATATCTTTGGTAGGAACTCCTCTGAGGAAAGCTGCAGAGGTAGCTGTGGCCCTTGTGGAGTGAAATCTGATGCCTGTAGGTACAGTTTTGCCATGAAAAGAATAGCAAAAGCGTATGCAGTGGGCTATCCATTTTGAGATTGTCTGTTTCGAAATTGGCTTTCCTTGAGCTCCTACAGCGTAGGACACAAAGAGCTGTTCTGATTTTCTGAAAGGTTTTGTTCTGTCCAGATAATAACGGAGTTGTCTGTGGATGTCCAAGGAATGTAGTAATCTCTCCCCTTTGTTTTGAGGATTAGGATAAAAGGTAGGTAAGTGTATGGCCTGATTCAAAGCTACCCTGGATACTACTTTAGGCATAAAGGACGGGTTGGTTCGTAAGGAAACTCTGTCCTGATGGAAGATGATAAAAGGCTGCACAGCCATGAGATCTTGTAGTTCTGAAACTCTACGAGCGGAGGTAATAGCCAGAAGGAAAGCTGTTTTCCAGGACAAATATTGCAAATCTGATGAGGCAGCTGGCTCAAAGGGAGGCAAGGTCAATTTTTCCAGAATGAAATTGAGATCCCAAGCAGGTATTGGTTGTTTCCTTGGGGGTCTTAGATTCTTAGCCCCTCTGAGGAACTGTCTTAAGAGAGGGTGAGAGTATAAGGGTGGATCAGTGTTGTATTCTGCAGAAATGGCTGAGGCATGGATTTTGATGGAGGAGAATGAAAGTCCACTGCTTAGCAGCTCAGCTAAATACTGTAGTATCTGAGGTAAATTCAGTTTTCCAGGATCCTGGCCCTTTTTCTCATTCCAGACACAAAACCGTTTCCATTTTGCGGAGTAAGTTTTTCTAGTTGACGGCCTTCTGGCCTCCAAAATGACATCCTGCACCTCCTTGGAGAGTAGGGTCTGTTGTGATGCTAAGGAATCTTCCATGCGGCTAGATTGAGTGTTTTTAGCTGGCTGTGAAGAGTTTTGAAGCTGTGCTGAGTCAGAAGAAGAGGCATTGGAGGCAGGGTCCATGGTGGGGAATGCGTCAGGCTCCTCAGGAGTGGGTACCAGTGTTGTCTTGGCCAGTCCGGAGCAATGAGAATCATCTTTGGTCTGTCTGCTCTGGTTTTCAATAGAACTTTGGGCAGCAGAGGAAGAGGTGGGAAGGCATAAGCTGTCATTGATGTCCAACTGAAAGAGAGAGCGTCCACTCTCCAGGCCTTTGGATGGAAAATCCTTGAGCAGAATTTTGTCAATTGGTGATTTTTGTGGGAGGCAAAGGGATCTATGTCTGGCCTTCCGAATGCTTGGATTATTTCTGTAAAAACTTTTGGATGCAACTTCCATTCATGTGGATCTATCATACTTCTGCTTAGGTTGTCTGCCAGCGTGTTTTTCTTGCCTGGCAAGTACTGTGCTTGTAGTTCGATTTGTAAGTCCATGGCCATGTTCCAAAGTGACATGGCCAGTCTGCATAGGGGGTATGAATGTGTTCCTCCATGTTTGTTTATGTACCACATAGCTGTGGTGTTGTCCATTTTTATCAATAGTTGACCTGGTTGTAGAAGGTCCTTGAAAGCTATAATAGCATTTATTACTGCTAGCATTTCCTTTTGATTGATGTGAAGGTGCTTTTCTTTTTGGGACCATTTGCCCTGAATGCACCGATCTGTCATGTGCGCCCCCCAGGCGTAGTCCGAGGCGTCTGTTGTGATGACTTGATTTGCTTGAGGCTTGCTGAATGGAAGACCTGTGTTTGTTTGGCATGCTTGAGCCCACCACAGAAATTCCTTTTGCAGACATGGACTTAGTGGTATTATTGTTTCTAAACTGTGGCTGTGTTGAGACCATATGTTTTTCAGGTACCATTGAAGTTTCCTCATATGCAGCTTTGCACATGGGATTAGTAAGATGCAAGATGCCATGAATCCCAGAGCCTGCAGGATTTTCCTTGCAGTCAGCCTGGTGCAATTTGCTAGTGCTCTGAAGTATTGAATTAGTTGCCCCTGCTTCTCTGGCGTGAGGTAGGCCATCTGGGTGTTTGTGTCCAAGTTGGCACCCAGGAAAATGATCTTCTGAGAGGGTATTAGCCTTGATTTCTTTTTGTTGACTGTGTACCCCAGAGAGTTCAACATTATTACATAAGCCAGATGTTTCAGAAGAATGTGCTTGCTGTCCGCTTGGATCAGGCAGTCGTCCAAATAGGGGTATATTTGTATCCCTTGAAGTCTGCAGTAGGCAATTACTGATGCCAGGCATTTCGTGAATACTCTGGGCGCAGTAGATAAGCCAAAGGGCAATGCAGAGAATTGATAATGGGTTGAACCTGCAAGAAATCTGAGGTATCTTCTGCAATTTTGTCTGATTGGGACATGCAGGTATGCCTCCTTGAGGTCCAATGTTACCAGCCAAGACTCCTTGCCCAGCATGGGAAGAAGTTGCTGTAGAGTGAGCATCTTGAATTTTGGTACGAGTAGAAATGTGTTTAGGATGGAAAGGTCCAAAGTAGGTCTCCGATCTTTTCCCTTCCTTGGTACCAGGAATAGCCTGGAATAAAAACCTTGACCTTGTTAGATGTAGGTACCTCTTGAATAGCTTTCATGTCTATGAGATCTGTAATTTGCCTTTGTGCCTCTGCCCTTTGATTGTGTGGCAGGTTTGGCATGCCTCTCATTTTTGGAAGGGTGTGAAAATGGAATCTGTAGCCTCTGTTTATAATGTCCAGGATCCATTTGTCTTTTGTGACAATATGCCAATTTTTTTAAAAATAATGCCAGCTTTCCTCCTAAGGGGGCTGCCATTTGAGTCTTGCTTGGCATGCAAAGGGGAAAGTCATTGGGCTTGCTTTCTGAATGATTGCGAGTTATCCTCACCACCTCTTTGTGTAGGAGCTTGCCATTGTCTGCCTCTAAATGATCCTTGGGATTGTCCTCTGCCCCTCGGGCGCCTGTATCTGCCTCTTTGGGGTCTGTCCGTGGCTGGAAAGGACCAATTTTTGGAAGGCCAATTTCTACTGAAATGTGGGGGTTGTACCTGTAGAAAATCTTTCACAGTTTGCATTGATTTAGCCTTTTCCTCCATTTTCCTTAATACCTCCTCAGCATTAGCACCAAATAATACATCCTTTTGAAGAGGGGCATCTAGTAATTTAGCTTTGACATGATCAGGAAAGGTTTGTTCCTTGAGCCAGGCATGTCTACGTATGACTGATCCTGTAACTGCAGCTCTACATGAGGCCTCTAGAGCATCAAAACCACATTGTAAGGTATGCTTACCCACTTGTTCTGCACTATGCATCAAATCCTGCAACTCCTTCAAGTCTGGTTGTTCAGGTTGTGACATTTTACTTTTCAATTGTGATAACAAAAACTGTTGGCATTTTAGCATATGGAACTGACAGTTTAAGGCCCTCATGGTTAAGGTAGCCGAGGTATATACCTTTTTCCCCCACCTTTCTAAGGATCTGGAATCTCTCTCGGAAGGTAATGATTTTTAACAGTGGAGGCCTTAATTCCCTTGGGGCCCTGTGAGATGGTTTCTGGGTCAGCAGCATGGCTTTTGTATAGAAATTGGTGTGAGTCAGGAACCCTGCAGTACCTGTCAGGCTTAACTGGGGCTGGAGGCAGAGAGTCCGGGTTAAGGCAGGCCTCCGAGTAAACATCATCTAGGATCCCCAAGACAGGAGGCATAGCCAGAGGCCTGTGCTGAGGTAGTAAGAGAAATTCCCTAAGCCTTTTCTTGGAATCTGAATAATCTTGGCCTTCCCAGTGGAAGTGTTCCCTTAAGGTATGCAAAGTTTCCCCAAATGAGTAATCCTCTGGGGGGGGGATACAGAAGTAATGGACTCCTCCGCATCAGAGTCTTCAAACGGGGAGTAAGAATGTTCCTGATCATCAGAGTGCTCTGAAATAATGGAGCCCTGATCAGAGGAGGGGGATTCTTCCTCCACTCTGGGCATTTTGTCCGGTGGGGGTTGAGAACCCCTGATAAGAGTAATTAAATCCTCAGCCATTTTAAGCATCTGTTTTTTAGGCATGGGGCCTGGAGATGGGCCCTGTGTAGCTCGTCTCTTAGAGTGCATGGCTGCTTTAGACTTAGTGAAAGCCTTGATGGAGAAAGAAGAGGAAGGTCTGAAGGCACCTTGAGTGGAGGTAGACCTGTCCACATTTTGAGGTTCAACGCCAAGAGTGGCTTCGGTATCTGTAGTCGGGGTGTGGGCCGAGAAGCCTGCGACCTCAGGCACAGGAGACCCCACCAAATAAGTGCCGTCGGTAGTCAGGGGCTGCGTAGGCACCTCGCTGAGAACCGGACCACGTGTAGTCGGCTTTGGCGTGGTGTCGGTAGAGGCCGCGGGCCTCGTGTGTCGGTCCTTATCTTTGCATTTTTTAGACAAAACTGGAGTCGGAGTATCCGACGACATAATATAGTTAAATGTTTTTCCAAAATAATGCTGGGCAAACTCCACCCGACGCTTAATGTTGCGTTTGTTGAATGTAGCACAAAAGTGACAGACCGAGACGTCGTGGTCTGGGCCTAAACAAGGTATATAGAGGGAATGGAAATCCTTATGAGGTATTTGCTTCCCACATGAAATACAATTATTAACTTTGTCTGACATCGGTCTGAGGCAAGAAAAGTTTCCCCAACGGGGTACTTAGCTTTCAAGAAGACTTCGGTTTCAAAATTTTCATAATTTCAGGAGCTGGCTGACCGGCACTTGCGAACTGCTTCTGCTTCGGGCACCGCGCGGCAAGAAAGACTGAAGAAAATGGCGTCGGCTGGTTCCTTTGTGCCCCTGTCGCACTGACGTCGGGGAGGAGGCGACGACAACCGGCGCCGGACCTGGACTTTGGAATTCGGCCGACCGGGGACCCGCCTGACGGCAGGAGAACCCATCTGTTATGACTGTAGCTGTATGCACAATGAACATCAAAGACTAGCACACTTGCTTGAAGTATAATGGCTTCACTGATCAATGTAACAGAAGGATAACCACTTTTATTTGCAACTGCTGTCCTATGCATTTCATGTAATTCTCACACTAGAACTACATCACCACCTACTCTAGCATAATGTAAAGTCCTGTTAAGAACATAATATTAATTACAATCATTTGTTATACACTGTTTACTGAAAGTCTATCCCTTGTACTTTGTAACTTGTCTTATTTTATGTCTGCTTTGCACTGGACCTGGAACAAGACTGAACAAGGTCCCAGGACCGGCCTATCTTGTTGATTAGCAAATGATGTGAATCATTCTTTGATGCACCTGTTAGACCTCAACTATGCATGACTCATTAGGGCACAGACTTTCTAGACACTGCCAGGGTCAACATTAAGTCAAGAAACCAACAGCAAAGAAAAAAAAAATCAAACCTGGCTATCTTTTGTTTCAACACTCAAAAATCATGGCACCTGGCACCAACCAATCAATATCCCTGTTACTACAAATGTACAGTTGTATACACTTACCATAAATGTAGATGTTCGAGTGTATTCACTGTTGCAGTCATTACATTTGGGTAATCTGCTTGCAGGTTGCCCTCAGTCGGCCTGATTAACAAAGTCTTTGGTCCTGCGTCGATTGCTGTCCTTTCTTCCATTAAGTCAGGTCGTCAGGGGTATAAAACATGCAGCCGACTCCACTACATCAGTTTTTCTTTCCCCAGATGTCAGGTAACCCCCTAATGGGAAGCAATTAAACATAAAAGCACAAAAATATACCTCCAACAAAAGAGCAAATACACCAAAAAAGCTTTTAAGCAGAGTAGAGGTACAGCCAAAAGAAGTTAGGGGGCTGAAGGGAGGGTAACCAGGACTGCTAACAGTGAATACACTTGAACATCTACATTTATGGTAAGTGTACACAACTGTACTATGTTCTTCATGTTTCACTGTTGCAGTCATTACATTTGGGTAGATTCCCAAAGCAATGGTTGGGAGGAAGAGTTTAGATAGCATTAGGGCCAGCTGTAAGGCCCTGCAAGACTGCAGTGGCAAAGCCAGCTCTGGATTTAAAGAAAATTGGCAAATGATAATGCTTGATGAAGGTATGTACAGAACTCCAGGTAGCAGCTTCTATGATGTCCCTGGTAGGGACACCTCTGAGAAAGGCTGTAGAGGTAGATGCAGCCCTGGTGGAGTGAGGTCTGATACCCTGGGGGATAGGTTTTTCCATGGTGCTTATAGCAGAAATTAATGCAATGGCTTACCCATTTAGAAATGGTTTGCTTTGAAACAGCCTTCCCCTCTGCCCCTGCAACAAATGCTACCAACAGTTGTTCAGATTTCCTTTTGAGGCTTAGTCCTGTCCAAGTAGAATCTAAGTTGTCTGTGCACATCTAAGGAATGCAGCATCCGTTCCCCTTTATTCTGTGGATTGGGAAAGAAGGTTGGCAAACTGAATGGACTGATTAAGTGCCACACTGGGTATCACCTTGGGCATGAAGGATGGCTTGGTTCTGAGTGAAACCCTGTCCGCATGAAAGATGATGAAATGCTCTACTGCCATAAGTGCCTGAAATTCAGATACCCTTCTAGCTGAAGTGATGGCTAAAAGGAAAGCTGTTTTCCAAGAAATAAATTTTAAGTCTGCAGTAGCAGCTGGCTCGAAAGGAGGCAGAGTGAGTTTCTCCAAGACAAAGTTAAGGTCCCAGGCTGGGGTTAGATCTCTCCTGGGTGGTCTCAAATTTTTGGCCCCTCTGAGGAACTGCTTGAGCAGTGGATAAGAGAAGAGGGGAGGTTCTGTGTTATAATGAGTTGAAATGGCTGAGGCGTGGATTTTAATGGAGGAAAAAGACAGGCCCTTGTGAAGCATCTCAGTTAAGTATTGTAAAATCTGAGGTAAATTGGGTGCTGCTGTGCTCATCCCTTGAAAGTGATTCCAGGCACAGAATCTTTTCCATTTTTCAGCATAAGATTTTCTAGTACTAGGCCTCCTTGCCTCAAAAATGATATCCATCACAGTTTTGCTGAGGGATGGTAAAGGAGAGATTAAGTAATTAGCCAGGCTGCAAGGTTCAGTGTTGGTAGCCGAGGGTGCAGAATCTGGTTCTCCTGCTGAGACAGCAGGGAAGGAGTCTGAGGCAGGTGCCATGGAGATAACCGTGACACACTGTGCAGGAAGGGGTACCAGTGTTGGCGCGGCCTGTCTGGAGCAATCAAAATCATCCTTGGTTTGTCCTGTGTGACTTTTAGTAGTACTTTGGACAGCAGAGGCAGAGGGGAGAAGGCATAGACTGATAGATTTTTCCAGCTGAAGGACAGAGCATCCACTTTCCAGGCTTGTTTGTGGGGAGTCCTTTTGCAACATTTGTCCAACTGGTAGTTCCGGTGAGAGGCAAACAGGTCTATATCTGGGCTCTCCCATTTGCTTGTCAACATGTTGAAAATCCTTGGTTCCAGTTTCCACTTGTGTGGGTTCATGAGGTTTCTGCTTAGTCCATCTGCCAGTGTATTTAATTTTCCTGGCAGGAACTGAGCTTGTAGGTGCACTTGGTAGCTCAAGGCTGTGTTCCACAATGCCATAGCTAGTCTGCAGAGGGGTAAGAATGTGTACCCCCACTTGTTTATGTACCACATAACAATGGTGTTGTCCGTCTTTACCATTAGTTGTCCTGGAAGAATGTGGTCCTTGAAGGCTGTCAGAGCATTCTGTACAGCTAACATTTCTTTTTGATTGATATGCAGGTGCATTTGACTTGGGTTCCATTTGCCCTGAATGCACTTCCCTGCCAGGTGAGCCTCCCATGCATAGTCTGATGCATCTGTTGTTAGGGTTTGGGCAGCAGGGGGTGGTGTGGAAGTTAGTCCCTCGTTTTGGTGGCAAGCCTCTGCCTACCAAAGGAACTCTAGGCGTAGGCAAGGTATGACAGGAATCATTGTTTCTAGGTTTTAAGAATGATGACACCATAGGCTTTTTAAATACCACTGTAGTTTCCTCATATGCAGTCTTTCCTACGGAATTAGAAGAATGCAGGAGGCCATGAACCCCAAGGCTTGCAGTATTTGTCTTGCAGATAGTAGGAGTTTTGTGGCCACTTGTTTGAAGTAAGTTGTCAAATGAAGTTGCTTTTCTGGCGTGAGGTAAGCCACCTGGGAAATTGTACTCAAGCTTGCTTCCAGGAATATAATTTATTGACAGGGTACCAGTTGTGATTTCTTTTCGTTTATGGTGTACCCGAAACAAGTTAGAACCCTTTTTACAAAGGCCAGATAATTCAAATGCATGTTCTGGCTTTCTGCCTGAATTAGACAATTGTCCAGGTATGGGTATATTTGAATATTTCTTTGCCTGCAAAATGCATAACTGGAGCTAGGCACTTTGTCAATATCCTGGGTGCAGTAGATAAGCCAAAGGGCAGTGCAGAGAACTGACAATGCATGTAGCCTGCTTTGAAGCGATTCCCTGATTGGGATGTGCAGGTATGCTTCTTTTAAATCTAGTGTTGCCAACCAGGCATCTTTGTCTAGCATAGGAAGTAATTGGTGAAGAGTCAGCATCTTGAATTTTGGAATCTCCAAAAAGGTGTTTAGAGTAGACAGGTCCAGGCTATCCTGGGTACCAGGAAAAGTCTCGTGTAGAAACCTTGTCCCTTTTCCTCTTCAGGTACCAGCTGAATAGCCCCCATACCAGCTGAATAGCCCCCATGCTTAAGAGAAAGTACTTGTTTTTGTGCCTCTGCCCACTGATTTCATCCACTTGGTGTTGGCAATGTGTGGAAGTGAAATCTGTATCCCTGGGACACTATATTTAAAACCCATTTGTCCTGGGTAATGAGTTCCCAATTCTTTGCATGAAGAGCAATCTTTCCCCCTAAAGGGGCAGTCAGATGAAAAGTGCTTGGAAATTTTAGAAGGAAGTCATTGAGATAGTTTACCATAGGGGGAGTCTTATTATTCCCAGACACTGGGACTGAAACGGACCAATTTGTAGAGGGCCAGTGCCTACGAAATCTAGGAGGCTGAACTTGTAAAAAATCTTTAACAGTTTGCATAGATGTTAATCTTCCATCTTTTTAAGAACTTCCTAAGCCTTGTTGCCAAACAGGCGGTCCTGATTTAAAGGAGCATCCAACAATTTAGCTTTAACATGATCAGGCAAAGATGGCTTCTTAAGCCAAGCATGCCTTCTGAGCACAGACCCAGTAACAGCAGCCCTACAAGAGGCCTCTAATGAATCAAAACCACATTGCAAAGTATGTTTTCCAACTTGTTTGGCAGAATGCATTAAATCCTGTAATTCTTTATTTTCCACACAGTCAGGAATCAACATAATTTTCTGTTTAAGCAGTCCAATAACATGTTGCTGATATTTTAACATATGAAACTGGCAGTTTAAAGCCCTAATGGCCAAGGTTGCAGAATTGTAAACTTTCTTACCCCATCTATCCAGCGCCCTGGAGTCTCTATCACAAGGGGTAGGATTTTTAGCAGTAGAAGCCTTAATGCCCTTGGACCCCTGTGAAATAGTCTCTGGAGCTGCACTAGGATTTTTGAAAAGGAACTTGTGGGACTCAGGGACCCTGTAGTATTTGTCAGGTTTTCTGGGAGCAGGAGGCAGGGAATCAGGGGCCAAACTGAATTCCGAGAAAGCATCATCAACAATGTCCAGTACAGGAGGAATAACTAAAGGCCTATGCCGAGGTAGGAGTAGGAAATCCCTAAGCCTCTTTTTTGAATCAGACTAATCCTGGCATTCCCCAGTGGGAATGCTCCCGCAGAGAATGTAAGGTTTCCCAAAAAGAAAAATCCTCAAGAGGGGA
The DNA here is from genome assembly GCF_019279795.1 of Protopterus annectens. Lineage (NCBI taxonomy): Eukaryota > Metazoa > Chordata > Ceratodontiformes > Protopteridae > Protopterus > Protopterus annectens. The sequence goes on from NC_056737.1 coordinate 1,776,366,402, forward strand.
AGCAGAGAGAATAGAGACCTCTGCATCAGAATCTTCATAAGTAGGTAAGGACATATCCAGGTCATCAGAAGAATCGAAAAAACAGAATCCTGATCAGAAGATTCATAATCAACCTCAGTCCTAGGCCTCATAGAAGGGGGGGGGGGGTTGGCTAACCCTGATTATAGTTATTAGATCTTCAGCCATTCTTATCATTTGTTTTTTAGGCATAGAGGCCTGAGCACGTGGCCTGGGCATCGGTTTTTTAGACATGGATCAAGATTTAGGCCTAAGTAATGAAGGAGGTGTTGATTTAATATGCAAGTCCATAGGCCTGAATACACCCTCAGAAGCTGGTGCCGGACCCATCCAAGGTAGAGACATCCGCGGGTTCCATAGCTGAAGCATCTCGCGGCATATTGGACTCTGAATGGGTCTCAGTAGAGGGCTGTGAATCAAAAGTAGCAGGTATCAGGGGCTGCGAAAGCGCCTCACTGAGGACCGGCGAACTGGCGACTATCTTAGGAGAAGCGTCGTTAGCAGTTTTGGACCTCGGCGGCCAGTCTCTGTCTTTATCTTTGCGTTTTTTCAGAATCCCGGTAGTCGGATAGCTGACCGACGAAATTTCTGGATAATTAAACCGAGAACCAAAATATTTAGAGGCAAAAATATACTGACGACAGATAGTGCGTTGATTAAATAAAGCACAAAACCGACAGCAAGGTATGTCGTGGTCAGGGCCTAGGCAAGGGATACAGTACAAATGAAAATCTTTATGAGGTATTCGCTTTCCACAAGTAATGCAATTATTAACTTTTACTGACATTGGTAAGGAGCAAGAAAAAGTTTCCCCAACGGGGTACTTAGCTTTAGTTGAAGATTTGGTTCTGAAACTCGAAAACGAAAATTTCAGGAGTTGACCAACCGGCACTTGCGAACTGCTTCTGCTTCGGGCACCACACGGCAAGAAAGACTGATGTAATGGTTTCGGCTGCATGTTTTATACCCCTGACGACCTGACGTCATGGAAGAAGGGACAGCAACTGACGTAGGACCCAAGACTTTGCTAATCAGGCCGACTGAGGGCAACCTGCAAGCAGATTACCCAAATGTAATGACTGCAACAGTGAAACACGAAGAACATCTGACTTAACCTCTGGTGTACAATGAATCAATGCAAGCGTATAGACAAAACCAAATATAAATCTGCATCATCCAGGTAAAATGTGTGTTGTTTTATAATTTATCTCAAACACAAAAACAACATACGCAAAATGGATCAAGAAAACTGCATTTTTTTTAAAGTAGCTGAAAAATTCCAAACAGTTCATAATTGTTAATTTATAAATACTGTATATCTTTACTAGATTTTTAAGAAAACATTTACAAAGCATTTTCATTTGTAACAAACGGCAGCTTACATGGTTTCCGTGACTGTGCACATGTATGCAGGAATTGCTACTCACTTGTAAGCAAAGACCTGCACACATCAAAATCACTAGCACAATCCATGTACACAAACTGTCCACATTGCTGGATGTGTGTGTTCTCACAATACAAATGAGATCACTCTGGTCACATATATGCATACACTGATACAGCCTTTTATACACCAACATTTGCATCCATTAATACAGTAGTGTGCAACTTCAGGATTTATACATGCACCAATGCAGGCTAGAATGTGTACATGCAGTAATGCAACACTGTACACATATACAGCACCTGTATCATGAGATAGGTGGAAATGCATGAATGCACAAAACACAAGTGTTCAAAGGAGCTTGAAAACACACACCCAGCTCCCTTTGCAACACAGGATTTACCCTGATGCACATTTAACAGTGACAACTAGATTTTTCTCATAGTGTCCATTCTAACATGGTAAATGCTCAGTGCTGACAAAAATAAAATAAAATGCACAAAAATCTCCAAGTAAATCAGGATAATACAGTCAGAAGATAATACTATCAAAACAGTCATTTAAAAAAGATATTATACATTAGAAATCACACCGAAGGCACTTTGATCTTCAGTTAAAAAATTAGCACTTACTCTGTTAAGGTTTTTTTTATGACAGAATTGTGCATACACGTTTTAGGCACAGTGGAAGGGTTCAAGAACTTCTACCCAAGTTGTGCACAGATTTTATACTAACAGTTTAAAAAAATCACAGCATGTCATCCTTCTATCAAGGGCAAAGATAAGGAAAGAAAAAAAAATCACAGTACTTTAAAAAAAAAAAAAAAATTTTTTTTTAAATATGTGATGCAATCCCAATGAACATCACCATTCTGATAAAGCAGCAGCTTCATTATCAAAATAATTTTTTTAATTGTATACTGTAGGCAAAGGCAAAACAAAAGTTACTCAAACATGGAATAGTTCCATCTCAGAAGCACTCAGTGGAGTTAAATCTGCATGCTGAGACCACCCAGCACTTTCACAATCAGCAACACAGCTGCACTGCCTGCCTGCTGGCATGTGACAGGTAATCAATGGGGCTTTCTGTAGACAAACAATTTATTCCTGTAGCACACTCAGCAAACACCATCAACAGACATTAAGCAGGGGAAGGATAATCTTAAGTTAGGCACTTTTCAAAGTACAACAGAGAGTACCAATCACAGGGAGAAGAGGCAGTGGATTCCAGCTGACATGAGACTCTGAACTTGTGCAAAGGTCTATGTCAAGAAATGGCTCAATATCCAGGTAAACTATGGCTTTAGCTCCTTGTCCCAGTTCTCATCTACATAACCTACATATTATCTGTGAGGCTGTGCCCAGACAGGGTTTACATAGTGCATCTTAATATGACATGCCTTGCATAAACCAACCCCCACAGGACTATGGTTACAGACTTGTATATGATCCTAATCTACAGTTTCCCTGCTACCAGTCAGGCATACCTCTTTTCAGTGAAGCACTCACTACAGTGAATGGGCCATATGTTGAGCTGTAAGTTGAACACATTGGTTTATTCATTCCTTGTATAAATATAATGGCAGCATGCCATTTGAGCGCGGAGAACATATGCTCAGTTATTTTACACAAAACATGACCAGGAGAGATGAAAGGTGGTAATATATCCCACCACTCACAAGATGTTACAGACATACTGGGTCAAGATCCAAGTTGTCACCTATGCACTATAGACTCTCCCATGCAGTATGTTTAACTGTGCTTTTTCTTGAATTTTGAAGTGTTTGACAGCAATACTTCAGCAACTATGACAAATGACATACTTAGATGAAAGTCCATGCATAAAAGAAGGCACATACCAAGTTGTGTTTTTCCCCCATTTTGATTTACTCCCCATCATCATAAGTGACGCCCAGTAAATGCGTAGCATTTACCTCAGCCCTTCCACAAAATGGGTTTCTCCTGTTCTGCTTCAATGGGCCAGCTCCATTTTTTAAAATATGGAACAAGTTTTTTACAAAATGAAATTTGAAAATAGATAGTAACGCTACATGAAAGGCTGATTGATAGTACACACAACAAGACTGTAATAACAGTTTGTACTGTGATGTGCATCTGCTAACACTTGGCGTCTGAAGCTTGGCTCTTCACTGCAACAACTGAACAAAAATTAATGAAAAGGCTCCTCCAAATTTCACCAGTTGTATCATATTATCATGCATGTAACTCAAAACTGGATCCATCATCTAAGATTAACTACGATGTATAAACATCCAAGTGTGGCCTGCAAGTGTAAAGCTCAACAGCAGCCTTCACCCTAACCCACTTTAAGACAATGGGCTTAACAAGGAAAAGTGTTTAAAACCTCATATGAACTCGACATTCTTACTGTTCTCAGAAAGAAGTGGGTAAGTGTTTTAAAATTTTAACTATTAAAAAAAACACAGCAATAAAACTGGAAAACTATTATATAAAATCTGTCCTGACAGCAATGAACACAAAGAAATACTGTTGCACACTTTTGGGGGAGAGGCACCTCAATAACAGGAGGAGGAAATCTGTCCTACAAGGTACCAATATGAGCTAACTGAAGTAAACAGAATAAGAACACACAAAATAAATATGTGAACCTTCTAGAATAAAATTATGTAAAATACTCATTGACTAAATCTAAAAAACTAATTCAAGCCAAAATTCCACTACAAAAGGCATGGAGGGGTTCTACAGCTATCTCCCCCAATGTAAAGTGTCTCACAGAGGCCAAGGGAAATGCTGTAGGGTGAAGGAAAGGTAACGCTCTGCTGTCAAAAGATTTACAACAAAATGCTTCCTTTAATGTTACTTCTTCTCTATAACCACACACCTCAAATGGGTGACTGAGCCAACTTATCTGCATTTAATGACTTCCTTTTCTTATTCTGCTACCAAAACTCTAGCAACAAGGCAGTAATAATGACAATAGAGAAAATGAACAGACTCTGATGGTGAGGTACCTTGGAATATGCCCTTTACTTTAAGGTACAGAGATTTTGGGCTTACAAAAGGGCAGGGGTGTGGGGGCACACCCACCCAAGTTGGAGGTGTGGAGGGTCTTGCCTCCTGCAAACAGCTTCACAATTTACTATTACTGTGCTGAAATCATAAATTTCATCCATATGGGGCTCAAAGGATCGGGCTTGGAACTGTGCTATGGATCTGTATTTAACAGCTGCAGAAATAACTCCACAATTCAGGACCTGGCTTTCAGTTATGTTCTGTAACTCAATAATTTTACATTGAACAGTAACACGCATAGTGAAAATAAGCAATAAATGTAGACTAAAAGCATTTCAGTCAGGGACCTTTGCTCATCAAACCTCAATTATTCCTCTGGGCACAACTTCTTATGGATAAAAGTGAACCTTCTCTGCTGTGACCGATTTTATTTTTCTTTGCAAATAAAAATACAGTATACATATATATATATTTTACATACAAAAAATAAAATGTCATCTCCCAGACTGACTGTGATCCCCAAAAGTCCATGTGGCCAATTCAAATTAAGAAGGCAATAGAGACAGTACACAGTGATGGGGAGGCAAGGTAATATCCTCAAATGCAAGGCTGAAAGAAGAGCAGTTGTGTCTAATTAGTCTTAATTACTTACAAACTACCCATTCACCAATACAAATAAAATAGGCAAGCTGACCAACAAAAAATGTGCGCGCGCGCGCGTGTGTGTAGGAATGCGACAATCACACTGGCGTATCAGAAGACCGTGGGAGAACCCAGTGGTAGGACATGAAAAAAAAATCTATATACTTTTGTCTTCTACTCAGTACAAACTAATGATACTAGAGTGGGAAAACTGTCCTGTGAAGGGTTGCATCTGGTGAAAAACACTTATTTTGTCTAGGAGCTTTTGCCCTGCTTCCATATGCATTCACTTTCTGAGGTTGAATGGTATAAAACGCAGCACAAAGGTTTTCTGAAGATGGCTGCCCAACCACATGGTCACTGTAGACCTCCTCCCTAGCAGTTCAGCCATGTTTTGCACCAAATCCCATTTACTAAATCTTATAATAAATTATGAGGATGTCTGTGTACTTACCCTACCATGACTGCTTCTTTCAAACAGCCAAATTTTAACACCTGGAAACATCTACCTGAAAAGACACCTTCAAGTTGAAGTAATGGAGTACATACAATGCTAGACTTCACAAGCTTGCAAAAGAATCCAAAAAGGCCCATGGCACAACACCTTTACCCTGAATGACACTACAGGCCTTCAACACTGTCTCATTACTCGGTAGTAGCTTTTGTTCTGAGTAAAACGGTATGACAAAAATTCTGAATTCCTGTGGCAAGTTACTACAAGTACGAAAGTGTAACCACACATCAGTGCTACTCTTATGCCTTTATGAGTAAAAAATAATAAAATAAACAAATACGGTACTAAAAGAAAAAAGGGACTTTGGAAAACCTGGTTTCCTGCCAGCTGCTGCAGGCAACTGAATAGCTGAGATACAGATTTCTGCATTAAGCATTTAAGTTAGCACTGAAGAATGGGATGGAGTAACTGCTGATTTATTTTACTGCACTTCTGCCAGTACAGCAATAGGTACTGACAGATTGTTAACAGTGCCAATATTTTACTTACAGGCTCACTTGCAAGACACACAAAATTAAGAAAAGAAGTCAAAGGCAAGGAAAAGAACACGGCAAGCCAGCAATGCATGTGCTTTTTTTAGGAGGAGGGAGCTGCATTCAGCATTAATTATTAAAACAAATCTAGTTTCACTCCAAGCGTGCTTTAGCACTTAATACTTGCAAGTGAAATAATGCATGCATCTTTTAGCTTAATGGTTGCTGTATTTTAATTTTAATGAGAAAATTGCTGTGTAACTACTCTACAACCTTAGGGAAGTAGCCAGGTACCTACAAACAATGGCAACAAGGCACAATTATAATTTAATTTCAACTGTTTACAATACAAAACAACAGTACAGAAGAAACAAAAACTGTTGCAAAGCTTGACGGATATACAAGAAAACTCCAGCTCATACCAGACAACTTAAAACAAAGAATATCCAGAGATATTTACAAAGAGAGAAACAAGCAGAGGAACACTACTGAAAGCCTGAGTTCTGTTACTGAATGAGGAGACATTAGGATATGTACCATTCTGAAGATTTTTGCAAGCCACAAAATGCATTTCTGATAATGGCCTGGTTGGACACTGGTCTGTAACCCAGCAGGATCCAATTTACCACAACAAAAAGTTCACAAACCTTTCAGTCAGTTTTAGCTTTAAACCAACAAAGCTGTCAGTGTCTTCAATCAATCATCCAAACCAATTACTCTCTACAGCTTAACTTCCTCTTCCCCACTGTCATGTGGTTAATATCCAAGCCTAACTTAATTAATTAAATAACTGAAGTCTTAATATGCGTTTCAACCTTCTCTCGCACACAAACATATGAATATCAAATCAGTCACTGCATACCTCTCAATTACACCTGCGCTGTAGCACAAAGGAAAGGAACCTTAAACTCTGCCATGGGGCAGACAATGCAAGACCCAATCATAGGGGGAAGTGGGGGGTCCAGATAGATTAGACATTGTTTCACTGGTTGAGTCCTCAATGCCTATCTACAACTCCTGGCAGAGCCAAGAGGTTTAAGCTAGGGTAACTATGGAAGAATCATCTGCGACACAGTGTATTAGCATAGCAGCTCTGATGTCAGTGCATCAAATGTGCCGCAACTACACTGTGAAAGAGTTGTGTACCCCAAAGACTCAAAGGTTTATAATTCCAGGGGGTGTGAAAAGGAAGACTACAAACATCCTGCTAATTGGGCTCTCCCTAGGTCAAGAAATCTTAACACAACTTTCAATACAATATAGTGTGGACTAAGGAAGTAGGATAACACAGAATTGTCAAAGAAGGGAAGGAACTGCTTTGTCAGACTTAAACACTGCACTTAGAAAAGGTGCAGTTGCCTTTTATGATGGGTCAGCATGACATAAAACTTTGGGAGACAAAAGCCTAAGGAAGTCATTTACAGACTTCATGCAATTCCAACATGGATGCAGCAAGAAAGCAGAATGCAGAAATCACACAAAGGTAGAACACATTTAAGTTAATATATAAAATTGTGTGATGAAATGCAGTGTTTAGAGTGTGGGCTTTCAAGACAAGGGGTGGATAATGTATAAAACCCGTTCCTAAGATGGTGGGCATTAAACATACGCAACACTTCAAATACTGCTATTTGTGACTTATTTTCCACTTACATGCAGGATGACAAACATAGACCACAGTCCTACCTTTTAAAAAAGGGATCTTTCCACACAGACAGATGGGAAAGTACTGCAAAGTCTGAAAAACACTGATTCTACTAGTAGCAATATTTAATTTAGTCAAACACTACTACCCCAGCAGATCAACTCCAAGGGAGAAGCCCCTGTACAGATGTTAAGGACCAAATACATTTTTTAAAATTTACTTAAAAAGACCCACCAGAACAAAGAAATGGAACGAGGTCTTAACCCATGCATCTGCTTTGCTACTATTACATAAAAAGAGTGGGTCTATATTACATTAACGAAGTTTCAGAACTTCGAATACCATATGGTTGACACCATATGATCGAAGTTCTGAAACTTCGAAAAAATGTAAAAAAAAAAAAAGTAAACTAAATTAAAACTGTTTTAGCAGGGGGGCAAGCTCTCTTGTGCCCCACACCCCCCGCTACTTAAATATACCAACTCCGAGACAAAACTTTAACGGAGAATGGCGCGGAAAGGGTAGATTTCCCTTTCCTACGCTGTAGCTCGATCTCAGAGTTAGTATATTTAAGTAGCGGGGGGGTGTGTGTGCAGGGGGGATTGCCCCCCTGCTTAATGTACTTACTTTTTTTTTTTTTTTTACATTTTCGAAGTTTCAGAACTTCGATAATATGGTGTTGACCATATGGTATTTGAAGTTCTGAAACATTGTTAATGTAATATAGACCCAAAAGGAGTGCAATTACATATAGACATAAAGAATACAATTATATCTAGACATTTGTGCCACATTTTTTTTCTAAGTAAACTCTTCTCCATTTCTGTTTTGAGATTACATAATGGGATTATAAAAGCATACCTAGCGCCTATGTACCTGATAAAGTACACCTACTTTTACTGTTGCAATGCTTTAAATGAAAGGCATAAACACACTATAGCTTCCCAACTCCCTTACGTGTAAAATCAATGGCCAAGTGGTAAGGTCCTAACTTCCCAAACACAAATGGTCAAATTTACTTTTGCATGTGGATCGTATCCATGACTTGTAATCAACCACAGGACTGCTGTTTGTGCAGTATAGCTTGCTTCTTTCCTCACTGCTGTATGACCATGGAGTTAGTATAAGTTGGAGGAATTGTCCCCCAAACAAGGGGTGCAAGGGGCGGGGGGCCCTCCCTTTGCAACAAATTTTATTTTTAATATCTGTTGGTGGTTTGTAGAGAAGTTACTTGATTGTGATTGAGCAGCTTGTTTCTGAGCATTTCCTTATGAATCATTTGTATGGGAAGGTTTTCATTTCACAGGCTTAAATATGTCTTCAAAAGAACTCAAAAGCTCTCTGATCAAGCCAAAAGTTAGTTATAAACATGCAAGTAAATGGGGCGAAGAAAGGAGAGATGGTATTTAGCACCATCTCAAAGAACTAAAGTCAAAAACTGTGTTTTGCACTTAGCTACAAAGAAGCAGGCCCTACTAACTACATTTCAGGAACATTCGGGTCTCAAGAACCATCCAAGGAAGGTCAGGTAAAAGCTTGCCTTCCTTCCTTCCTAGGAGAAGGATTAACACGGTCCTGATACTCCAGTAAAACAGGCAGTAGATGGTACTGGGGTGCATAGTGCGATGCCACTGAATACTGTTCCTAGATAAGGAGGAAACTACAGGCCTAACAAAAAGGTACAGGGATCTCTCACTACTTACAACTCAAAGCAGTGAGAGCAAAGTGCAGCAAAGAAAATACACATTCTACAAGGGGTCAACCCTATGACTATGCAGACCCCTGCCCCCCCCCCAAAAAAAAAACTGAACAGGTTTTAATGTGTGCACTAACCATTCGAAGCCTGCTAGATGGCCTTTATAAAACTAACAATTAAGATCTGCCAAAGATGCACTCTACCTGGTTTCAAAATGTGCTATGATCATAAAGTATAGTTGTGTACACTTACCATAAATGTAGATGTTCAAGTGTATTTACTGTTGCATTCATCACATTTGGGTTATCCTTGCCAAGGTAGCCCCCAGCCAGCCCGAATACCAGAGGCGTAGTATTTCTGCATCGGCTGCTATCGCTTCAGGATTGATGTCAGTAGTATTAAGTAAGGCAGCCGATGCCATTACATTAGCTTTTCTTGCCCTAGCCTGTCAGAAGCCCCCAAGTAGAAGCCAGGTTCTGCTGGAAGAACCCCCACCAGCAGAAAGTAAACAGCAATATGTCTCTTGTAAGGAAAGAGAAGATAAAAAGGGGGGGCTGGAGGGTGGGAAACCAAGACTGCAACAGTGAATACACTAGAACATCTACATTCATGGTAAGTGTACATAACTGTACTATGTTCTTTGTGTTTCACTGCTGCAGTCATCACATTTGGGTTGATTCCCAAAGCTGAGGAAATGGATGGAGGCAGTCAAGGAAACTAGGGGCTGACTGGGATGCCCTGAAAGACTGCAGGCAAACCCTGCCCTGGATTTGGAGAAGATAGGCAGGTGGTAATGTTTGGTAAAGGTGTGAACAGATGTCCAGGTGGCAGCCTCCAGGATGTCCCTGGTGGGGACTCCTCTGAGGAAAGCTGCAGAGGTGGAGGCTGCTCTGGTGGAGTGAGTCCTGACTCCCTTAGGGGGAGACTTTCCATGTTGTTTGTAGCAGAAATGGATGCAGTGTGCTATCCATTTGGAAATGGTTTGTTTGAAGATGGCTTTGCCTTCTGCTACTGTAGCAAAGCTAAACAGCAATTGATCAGACTTTCTGAAGGATTTAGTTCTGTCTAGATAGAATCTGAGCTGTCTGTGCACATCTAGAGAGTAAAGGATCCTTTCCCTCCTTGTTCTGGGGATTAGGAAAAATGGAGGGCAAATGAATGGATTGGTTGAGAGCCACACTTGGCACCACCTTGGGCTTGAAGGATGGGTTAGTCCTGAGGGATACCCTGTCAGCATGGAAGATGATGAAGGGTTCCACAGCCATGAGTGCTTGCAGCTCGGAGACCCTTCTGGCTGAAGTGATGGCCAGAAGGAAAACTGTCTTCCAGGAGAGAAATTTTAGCTCTGTCGAAGAAGTTGGTTTGAAGGGGGGCAGGGTGTACTTTTCCAACACAAAGTTAAGGTCCCAAGCTGGTGTTGGTGCTCTTCTGGATGGCCTCAAGTTGCTAGCCCCTCTTAGGAACCATATGACCAAAGGGTGTGAGAAAAGGGGCTGCTCAGTGGGACAATGAGCAGAGACAGCAGAGGCATGAATTTTAATAGAGGAAAAAGAGAGGCCACTGTGTAGCAGGTCAGCTAAGTAATCCAGGATAAGAGGGAGGGAGGGCTGTGCCGTACTGGCTCCCTTAGCCTGAATCCAGGTGTAGAACCTTTTCCATTTGTCAGCATAAGACTTTCTAGTGCTAGGGCGTCTGGCCTCACGTATAACATCTAGAACCTGTTTACTGAGATTGGCAGATTGATTGGGGGTTAGGGAATAAGCCAAGCTGCCAAACTGAGGGTCTGCACTGGGAATGCATGAATTCCCCCCCTTTCCTCTGGGTCAGGAGTTTTGGAATCTGAGGAAGATGCCATGGTGGCAGCGGGGACAGGCTGCACAGCAAGGGGTACCAGTGCTGGCAAGGCCAGTCTGGAGCTATAAGAATTGTCCTGTTTTTTTCCTCCTTTATTTTGAGCAGTACCCTGGGGAATAGAGGTAGTGGAGGAAAGGCATAGTCCGAGAAGAGTGACCCAGGGGAAGGACAGAGCATCCACTTTCCAAGTCATGCAGTGATTCTCCCTGGTGCAGAATTTGCTGAGTTGATGGTAGGTGTGGGAGGCAAAGAGGTTAACTCTTGGGGTGCCCCACTTCTGAATTATTATGTTGAAGGTTCTTCTTTTGGGCTGCCACTCATGTGCGTCCGGAGAATTTCTGCTTAAGTGGTCTGCCAGAGAGTTGAGAGAACCTGGTAGGAATTGTGCTAACAGGTGGAGTTGCATGGCAGAGGCTGTGTGCCAAATTGTCATGGTCAGCCTGCATAGTGGGTAGGAGTGAGTCCCTCCCTGCTTGTTGATATACCATATCACAGTGGTCTTGTCTGTTTTGATCAGGAGAGCCCTTTGGGAGAGAAGGAGTTTGAAAGCTATCAAGACATGCTGGACAGCCATCATCTCTTTTTGGTTGATGTGCATGAGATTTGCTGTGGGCTCCATTGGCCCTGTATGCACCTGCCGTCCAGGTGTGCATACAGGCATAGTCTGATGTGTCTGTGGTGAGGGTCTGGGTGGCAGGGGGTGGTGAGAAAGGTAGTCCCTTGCTGTGGGAACATGCTGTTGCTCACTAAAGAAAATCTTTTCTGAGGCAAGGTATTATAGGTATAGGAGTCTCCAGGACTTGCAAGTGTTTACACCAAAGGCTTTTTAGGTACCACTGAAGTTTCCTCATATGCAGTCTGGCATATGGTATGAGTAGTATGCAAGATGCCATGAACCCCAGAGCTTGCAGGATTTTCCTTGCGGATAGCTGGGGTCTGGTGGCCAGATGAGAGACGTAGGCTGTTAGGAAAGTTTGCTTTTCTGGTGTAAGGAATGCCATCTGGGATGCTGTGTCCAGGCTTGCTCCCAGGAATATAATCCTTTGGAAGGGCACCTGTTTGGATTTCTTTTCATTGACTGTGTACCCTAGGGAGGTTAGTAGGGACTTTACAAAGGCCAGGTGGTTGAGCAGCTTTTCCTGGCTGTCTGCCTGAATTAGGCAGTCGTCTAAGTATGGTTAAACTTGGATATCCTTTGTCTGCAAAAGGCAATGGCCGGAGCCAGACATTTTGTGAAAACTTTGGGAGCAGTAGATAAGGCAAAGAGAAGTGCAGAGAACTGAAAGTGCTAAGATCCTGCCCTGAAACAGAGATATTTCCTGCATGATTCCCAGATAGGAATGTGGAGGTAAGGCCTCTTTTAGGTCTAGGGTGGCTAGCCAAGCATCCTTGGAGAGCATGGGTGGCAGCTGCTGGAGGGTGAGCATTTTGAATTTTGGATCACCAGGAAAGTGTTTAGAATGGATAGATCGAGGATGGGGCACCAGGTGCCCTCTTTTCTGGTCTGGAGTGGAAACCTTGGCCTTTCTGTTCTGTAGGAACGTGCTCTATTGCCCTCATAGAGAGCAGGGAAAGGACTTGTTTTTGCACCTCTGCCCACTGATTTGTAGGTAGATATGGGAACCCTTTTGGAGTTGGAAGGGTGTGGAAGGAAAATTTGTATCCCTGGGACACTATGTTGAGAACCCAGCGGTCGTTGGTAATGGTGGCCCAGGTGCTTGCGTGAAAGGAGAGTTTTCCTCCTAGGGAAAAGTGAAGGTGGGCAGAGGGAGTGGGTGGGGTAGGTGAGTCATTGTGAGTTCTTACCATAGGTGGGTGGCTTAGAGCTCCCTGGTTTTGAAGTGGAAGTAGTCCACTGCTTAGTTCTCTGCATTCCCTGTGGCTGCTGTCTTGGGGTCTGGTTCTCTGGAGTCTGGGCTGAACTGGCCTAGTGGGAGCAAGAAAGGACCAGTGCTTGGTGGGACAACGCCTGCTGAACCTGGGTGGCTGGACCTGTAAGAAACCCTTAAGCTGTCTGCATAAATTTTGCTTTTTCGTACATCTTTTTTAAGACCTCTTCTGCCTTAGTGCCAAATAAGTTGCCTTTGTAGGGGGTATCCAACAATTTAGATTTGACATGGTCTGACAAGGGCTGTTCCTTAAGCCATGCATGTCTTCGAAGGACAGATCCGGTGACTAATGCCCTGCAAGAAGCTTCTAGGGCATCAAAACCACAGTGCAAGGTGTGTTTAGTTACATGACATGCAGAATGCATTAACTCTTTAGATTCTGCACAAGCAGGAAAGGAAGACTTTTTGTTTGAGGAGTTCCAGGGTATGTTGCTGAAATTTTAGGATCTGGAACTGACAATTTAGTGCTCTGATAGCAAGAGTAGCTGAGATGTATACTTTTTTACCCCATCTGTCTAGTGCTCAGGAATCCCTATTTGAGGGGGTGGGATTCTTAGCAGAGGTTGCTTTAATTCCTTTAGGCCCTTGAGAAATTAACTCAGGGTCAGCAGTAGGATTTTTAAAAAGAAATTTGTGTGATTCAGTATCTCAGTAGTACCGGTCTGGTTTTCTGGGTGCAGGAGAGAGGGTGTCAGGAGTCAAGCTGGATTCGAGGAAAACATCCTCCACAACATCCAGGACTGGGGGGATGGCCAAGGGTCTGTGCTGTGGAAGATCTAAGAATTCCCTAAGTCTCTTTTTAGACTGAGGGTAGTCCCGACTCTCCCATTAGAAATGCTCCCTTAAGGTATGAAGGGTTTCCCCGAAGGAAAAATCCTCTGGGGAAAGGCTTTAGGAATGGAATCCTCTGCATCAGAATCCTCATAAGTACAGAGGGGTTGCAAGTCTTCATATTCAGAAGCATCAGAGTAATCAGACTCTTGTTCAGACAAAACTACAGGGGACAGATCTCTTTTCCTTTTGGAGGGGGTAGCTTGGCTTCCCCTGATCAGCATGATAAGGTCTTCTGCCATTTTAAGCATTTGAGACTGAGGCAAGGAAGCAGGTGCCTGAGATTGGGTTGTCGGTTTCTTGGGTGTGGTTCATACCCTGGGCCTAAGAAATTCGGTAGTTTTCGAAAGAACGGTAAGTCACGAAAGAAGACGGTTTGTGTCGAGAATCATTAGTGCAAAGGACTTCCTCGGAAGCCGGTGCCTGCTCAGCGGCTCCGAACCCATCCAAGATAGAGACGACTGCAGAATCCTTAGTCGAAGAAGTGTTTTTGAGGCATACCGGACTACAAAAGGGACTCGGTAGCGACCTGAGAATCCACAGAAGTGGGCATCAGGGGTTGCAAAAGCACCTCACTGAGGACCTGAGACCTGATGACTAGCTTAACGGCAGCGTCATCGGTAGATTTGGACCTGTGCTGTCTGTCTCTGTCTTTATCTTTACGTTTTTTCAGAAGATCTGCTGTCGGATGGCTTACCGAAGCCATTTCAGAGTTGGAGGACTGTAAGCGAAAATATCTAGCTTTAATAAGGGCCCGACGATGGATAGTTCTGGTGTTGAACAAAGCACAGAAGCGACAGCGGGGGACGTCGTGGTCTTGGCCTAAGCAAGTGATGCAGTAAGAATGAAAGTCTCTGTGTGGTATTTGCTTTCCACAGGCGAGACAACTGTCAACTTTTTCTGACATTGGTTAGTGCAAGAAAAAAGGATCCTCAATGGGGTACTTAGCTTTAGAAGACTTCAGCTTCAATTTGGTAGACAAAACTCAGGTAGTGGCCGACCGGCACTCATGCAAATTGCTTCTGCTTCAGGCACCATGGCAAGAAATGTAATGGCGTCAGCTGCCTTACTTTATACTGATGACCTGACCTCAATCCTGAAGCGGCAGCAACCGACGCAGAAATACAAAGCCTCTGGTATTTGGGCCGGACGGCTACCCTGGCAGGGATAACCCAAATGTGATGACTGCAACAGTGAAACATGAAGAACATCTAGGTGGACAAGGAAATTAACACGACTCGATTGGAGTCACAGTGTATGCAAAACAGCGTATAATTAAGCACTAAGCTACACTAAACACAATTAAAAAAAAAAAGTCTTGCACAGACTTCCAACTTGATGCAACTAATTAAAAAAAGGTATTTTTTCTAGTGCCTTTGATCAAAAGGCAAGCGCAGCCTTTTTGTTGCAAGCAATTTCTTGCCCAAAACACTTGCAGAATAAGCAGAATGAAATGTTAAAGCAGGAAACAAAAAATACATACAGTGGCCTTAAATGTGACACTACAGTTACAGATGGGGCTTTACTGTGGTGCTCCTAAAAAAGCTGACATGTCCAGAACTGTTACAGAAACTGCATTTTTTGGTGAATTTTGAAAACTATACAATTTTTAGAACTACTACTGATAGACTGAAGAATATGGAGAGATTCAGTACAATAAAGATAGCGGCAGGAACACAATGGAATAGACAAAATCACTGTTCCTAGATAAACACAGACTATAGCACCTGGCATCATTACACTAATGTAAGCGGCACTTCAGTGACAAGCAACCAGCAGAAAGTCCTCCAGACTAAAAGACAATACTCACAGCACTGTTAAACAGGTCTTCTGAAAGTAGGATCATAATTACGCACGTGGTCATACAACCACCACTCTGTCCAATAACTAAAGAAAAACTTAAAACCAAAAGCATCCAAGGAGCCATTTGGAGACAACAGGACTCTGCAATTCTGCATCTGTCACAATGGAGGATGTAGCAGTGAAACATCCATCCCAAAGTAGAATAGTGACATCATACGAGGATCACAATCAAAGAGTTGCTTGCATCAGCGAGTGCCTATGCACCCCTGGGTCTTGCAAGCAATCAGCACTTCAAAGACAGTAATGGAGGTTATAAGCCCCCCCCCCCAATGCTGCATATGCGGCTTATAAATGCATTTCTCAAATGGTGAGGCCAATCTCTCTGGGGAGTTACAGGTCTGTTTCATGGGAGAAACATGCAAGTCTGAAGATGTTACCCAATGGAACTGTTATCAGTCACTGTATTTCTTTCCAGTTAAAAGCTGAAATATATATAATCATCATGCATACACAGTGCAACTTTGTAAAAAGAATAATGCACCAATCAACTCTTCTAGAACTTGATTACTTCTCTGCATTAGAGATGATCTGCTTCTGCATGGTGCAATACATGCTTTTTTTATGTGGAAGGCCCAATGTATTTTTGACAGCTATGGGATTTTCTGTGGTTCTAGGGAGGCTCTTCATTCATTATGCCCTATGTGATACTTTTAAGATTACTTCTTGTATTTATTACTTGTGTCTTTTTATATTTATTTATTTTTTACATTTGTAACAGTATCATTCCTTGTGATTACCACTTGCTAGCCTCCACTTCACGCATCCCAAACATGCACGGATACACTTATTTTTCATTTTGTGCTTATGAAGACTTTTACACAGTATCACTAAATACACGGATCATGACTCCTGCAAAGAAGAGGCTGGAGAACAAGTCTAATTATGAGCTATAGGAATGCATCTAACTCATTTACATTCTCAGTACAAGTCACAGGGACTCATTTCCTTGTGCAAGCCATTCTGTAAAGTCACATTAAAGAGGGATATGCCCACAATCTGAATCACAGCAAGGTGCAATTACAATCTGTGGGGTCAAGGCACATAAGAGGGCAGGTCTACAAATGCACACAGGAAGGACAGTACCTATATGTCTGACAACCTCAGAATCAGAGATGCACATTCAAACACAACTGGACTACAACCTTGCAAAGGAGAACACAACATTTTAAGGCCACAGGTACAGAGTGCACAAATCTTGACAAATCTCCATTTTGAGTCACAGCTAAATGGTCGATATTTTAAGCCAGGGTGTTTCAACTTCAATACAATGGTCCTTAAACACAGCTTATTTGAAGTACTCGACTTCTCCACTAAGAAAAACATAGTTTTCCTACTGTCAGCTACATACACAGATTACGTACTCTCAGGTAGGCAACATGAGACATGTAGACAAAACAATGAAAGGAATACATTTCTGGAAGAACTTTACAGCAGCATTTGTACAAGTAAATGTTTAGTTACACCAAAGGCCACAATGATGATGCGCAAAGCTGCAGAGTATTTTCCTTGGAGAAAAAAAGTAGAGTACCTTATGGTATAACTTGCTTTGTATCTGCACAGACTGTCAGAACTGAAATAAATATGATAAAATAACCTGGTATTTTAGTTCCCACCTGTATTTTACATTCACTCTGTCTAAGGCCTCTGCCTCTTCAGAAGAAGTCTGGTGACTTTACTACTATGACTCCCATACATGCTGTGCAATGTGACAACCACCAAAATGACAAGGTCCACAACTGCTGGCTGTACAACATGCTGCTGAACAAATGTCTCCTGACACTGAATAATACAGATAGACGTCTCTAGTGGAAGGCAGGTGAAGGGTTCAGCATTCACTTTACAACGCAATTTCTCAAATGACCCAAAGTTTTGCAACGATATCCATATGAGGAATTTGTGACCGCTTCCATGCATACATGGAGGGAAACTGCCAAGGCATTAAATTAAACAACATTACAGTAGTTTTTTTTTTTTTTAAATAAAAATTTTGTTATGGACAATATTAAGTGCTGGGAACAGCTTAACAGTAGCTATTCTTCCACTGGGCTATAAAAAAAAACTGCTGAAAAACTAAATCGGCACAATGACAGCTATCTGACCTCTGACATTTCTGTGTTCTATTCACTTCCTGTATGAAAACACTTTACAGGCTTTTACACCTTACATCACCAATGAAATCCTGATGTCAATTCCAAACAAGTATCCAAACCTACTCTGCCTCATCTGGCAGGCTGATTTGGTCAGCAAGCTGAATTGGTCAGCATCACCTGTAAGGAAATGGTTCAGTTACCACATTATGGTCCAATTCTCAGGGTGGAAGTGAAGAGGTAAATTAAAAAAAAATGTTAGCAACATTCAAACAGGTCACAAAAGTCTGCTGTTCTTACTTCTCCTCCTGGAAAGCTATGAGTTTGCATGCATGTGTTACAAAAGACCCTGCCCTTTATGGCATTCTGAATTTATACAGCTTGACATCCCTCCCCACAGGAAGTGTTGGGCGATGAAGAGTACAACACAATACATAACCATTTTAGGCCCTTGACACCCTAGCTCTTATCAGGTCCTGACAAATGATGAAATACATTTCAGACTGGAAGGATTCTAATGCCATAACTTTACCCAGTATCACACCACATATCAACTTTTTAAGCACACAAGTTTTTGAGTTCTTGAATGGCACGGCAAACCCTGCTCTGTGCAATACTATAAACCTACTAACCAACGGTAATAACAATTATAATATCTGTACGGCACAGATTGTAAGTGGGGTCATTTTACACTTTCATCAACACCAAAAACAAGTGGACCCAGTCTGCAAACATTTAGATGAAGTGCAATTTCACATTACAATGAGCAAATGCACACACGCATTCTGGAAAAAAAAAAAAAAGTCTTAACCCCCCCCCCCCCCAAACACATATCTATCCTCTTGGGCCCCAAATTTTAAAACCAGAAACTTTAAAATGTCCTATATTAAGAATACTTTTTTTAAATTATGAAAATAACTATATACTGTAGGATAATTTTAGAGTCTGTGTGTTTAGAAAAGTTCTCAGCACTTTGGAACTGCCTTTCTTAGATCCTCTTCTACATTCTGTAGTTAAAAAAAAAAAAAATATATATATATATATATATATATATATATAAATTCATCTCTGACGGTACTTCAAGTGTTAGGGAAATAATTCTTGCTGCTAAGAAGTGCTTCTCACTTCTGCCCTCTGGAGTCCAACTCATGCCTGTACAATCCTCGGGTCATTCCGTTGGTGAACAGGAATCTTAAGTAGGATGGGAAACAGGAAGGCCCCACCTGGCAGGAAGAGATGAAGGAATGATTCTGGAATTCCCCACCTCC
This sequence comes from Protopterus annectens, assembly GCF_019279795.1. Taxonomy (NCBI): domain Eukaryota; kingdom Metazoa; phylum Chordata; order Ceratodontiformes; family Protopteridae; genus Protopterus; species Protopterus annectens. The sequence goes on from NC_056737.1 coordinate 1,776,385,559, forward strand.
GCAAGGATTAGACCAAGACACCCTTATCAGGATTCACTAGCTGCTAGTCCTGTGCTGTCTCAGGACTGTGTAAACATCTTCCGCTTGGCTCAGTTTTTCGAAGAAAGGAAGGAGATCTAGAAGCTCTGTGTCAGACATGTCATCAAACCAAGATGCCACAGGCACCTGCAGGAAAACAAAAACTGGGTGTTAAGTCAAGAAATTCTCTTCACCTCATGTAGAACACATTCTCTTGCTGCTAATAAAATAAATGCTCCATGTAAAAAAAGAAGCAGGTGGTCCTCACAAAACACACACACCCACACACACACAAGCTGCCATCAGGAATCCTTATAATTGTCAAGTCAATGTATCTGCAGTCAAACAAGATGCTGCCAACAAGAATGTCAGCCCAATTCACCCAATTCAGAAGCAGTCTGGCAAAAATGCAATTAGCCAACTAAACATGCAGGAAAATATTAGGACCCTAGAGAGGTACTGTAGCTGCTATACAAGTAAATGTATCTGCTGAATGAGATGGCACTGACATGCAGTGTTTGAAAAGCTAAAAGTACAGTTGTGCACACTTACCATAAATGTAGATGTTCGAGTGTCTTCACTGTTGCAATTACATTTGGGTTATCCTGCTGGCAAGGTTGCCCTCAGTCGGCCTGAATTTCAAAGTCTTGGGTCCTGCGTCGGTTGCTGTCGCCTCTTCCCTGACGTCAGGTTGTCAGGGGTATAAAAGATGCAGCCAATGCCATTTTATTCAGTTTTTCTTGCCCCAGATGTCAGGTGCCCCCAAAAGAGTAGGCTAAAATTATGTAAATAAAACATACATGCACCAAAATAAGCTTTACCTTCATCTATAAGCAAATACACCACCTAGGTTGTATAGCTTAGAGAAGTAAAGATAAGTTCCAGCAAAAATAAGGGGGATGGCGGGTGGGTAACTTGGACTGCAACAGTGAACACACTCAAACATCTACATTTATGGTAAGTGTACACAACTGTACTATGTTCTTCGTGTTTCACTGTTACAGTCATTACATTTGGGTTGAGTCCCAAAGCTATGGTTGGGTGGCTGGAGCTAAACAGCATTAGGAGTGGCTATGAAGCCCTGCAGAACTGCAGTGGCAAAGCCTGCCCTGGATTCAGAGTAAATAGGAAGATTGTAATGTTTTGTAAAGGTATGCACTGAACTCCAAGTAGCAGCCTCTAAAATGTCTTTGGTTGGTACTCCCCTGAGAAAGGCTGCAGAAGTGGCTGCAGCTCTGGTTGAATGTGGCCTAATGCCCTTAGGCACTGGTTTGCCATGCTGTGAGTAGCAGAAAAGTACAGTTTTATACCTACCATAAATGTAGATGTCCGATAGGTATGCATCTGCAGTCATAACATATGGGTTTGTCCTGCCTCAGGCAGCCCCTCGGTCGGCCGGATTCCAAAGTCTGGGTCTGGCCTCGGCTGATGTCGCACTTTCCCCAACATCAGAGCGTCTGGGGTATAAAAGCATCAGCCGACGCCATTTTCCTCAGTGTTTCTTGCCCCAGATGCCAGGTGCCCTCTAGGAAGGCCAAATTTGGAGGAATGCAATAAATTCCAAACATTTTCCAAAAAATATATACATATATATACAAATACACCATAACAGATCCCCAGCTAGCTAATGGAGGGGTAAGTACCCTAGGAATACCACAGAGGGGTAGGAGGGAGGGTAAACCTGACTGCAGATGCATACCTATCGGACATCTACATTTATGGTAGGTACAAAACTGTACTATGTCCTTCAAGGATGCATCTGCAGTCATAACATATGGGTAGAATACCATAGCCAATCTGGGGGAGGAGGTACTAAGAAAAGGATGGTGTAGTTAAGATACCCTGCAGGACTGCTGTAGCAAAACCTGCTCTGGATCTGGAGTATAAAGGTAAATTGTAATGTTTGGCAAAAGTATGCATGGAGCTCCATGTAGCAGCTTCTAAAATGTCCTTGGTAGCCACCCCTCTTAGGAAGGCTGTAGTGGTGGCTGTGGCCCTAGTGGAATGAGGCCTGATGTTTGCAGGAACCGTCTTTCCATGAAAGGAGTAACAAAATCGAATGCAATTTCCTATCCACTTTGAAATTGTCTGTTTGGAAATTGCTTTTCCTTGTACCCCAGCAGCATATGCTACAAGGAGTTGGTCAGTCTTTCTGTAACTTTTAGTTCTGTCCAAGTAGTAGCGTAGTTGTCTGTGTATATCCAGAGTGTGTAGAAGTTTTTCCCCTCTATTTTGTGGATTTGGGAAGAATGTAGGCAAGTGAATAGCTTGGTTCAGGGATACCCTAGATACCACCTTTGGCATAAAAGTAGGATTGGTTCTTAGTGAAACTCTGTCCTGATGGAAGATAAGAAATGGCTGTACTGCCATTAAAGCTTGTAACTCAGATACTCTTCTTGTTGAAGTTATGGCCAGAAGGGATGCAGTTTTCCAAGACAGAAACTGTAGATCCGCCGATGCTGCTGGTTCAAAGGGAGGAAGTGTTAGTTTCTCCAGCACAAAGTTGAGATCCCAAGTAGGTAAAGGGGGTTTCCTTGGAGGATTGATGTTTTTGATTCCTCTCAGAAATTGCCTGAGGAGAGGGTGCGAGAAGATAGGTGGATCAACATTGTATTCTGCTGAAATTGCTGAGGCATGAATCTTAATGGAAGAATAGGACAGGCCATTGTGGAACAATTCTGCTAAGTATTCCAGAATATGTGTCATGCTCGCCACTGTCACTTCTAAGCCTTTTGTTGTGTTCCAAATGAGAAATCTTTTCCATTTTGCTGAGTATGTCTTCCTTGTGGAAGGCCGGCGAGCTTCCATAATAATGTCCTTTACTCTCTGTGATAAGTTATTTTGAGGGGGGTTTATGGAATTTTCCAGGCAGTTAGCTGCAATGTTTTCAAGTTGGGATGCATGACCTTGAAATTGTTCTGCGTCAGAAGAAGAGGCCATAGGGGGAGAGGCCATGGTTTCGTCTGTGACATGCTCCTCAATAGTGGGTACCAGTGCTGCCTTGGCCAGTCTGGAGCTATCAGAATCACTCTTGGCTGTTCTGCCCTGATCTTCAGTAAAACCTTGGACATTAATGGGAGAGGTGGGAAGGCATATACTTTTAGAGTTTTCCAGCTGAAAGAGAGAGAGTCCACCCTCCAAGCTTGTGGGTGGTATGTCCTTGAGCAGAATGTCTTCAGTTGATGATTATGGGGCGAGGCGAACAGATCTATCTCCGGCTTTCCCCATGCTTTTGTTATGAGTAGAAAGATGTCTGGGTGCAGCATCCATTCGTGTGCATCCATGGTAGTTCTGCTTAAGCTGTCTGCCAGTGCATTTTCTTTCCCTGGCACGAACTGGGACTGTGGTTGGATATTGAGTTTCAAGCATAGTTCCCATAGATTCATGGCCAGCCTGCATAGAGGGTAGGAATGCGTGCCTCCCTGCTTGTTTATGTACCACATGACCATGGTGTTGTCTGTCCTTATTAACAGGTGGCCTTGATGGAGGAAAGGTTTGAAGGCCTCGATTGTGTGTATCACTGCCAGCATTTCCTTTTGGTTTATGTGCATGCGCAGCTGCCCTTGAGACCATAGGCCTTGGATATATTTGCTCTCCATGTGTGCTCCCCATCCTCGGTCTGAAGCGTCCGTGGTGATGGTTTGTTTTGTTTTTGGTTTGTTGAAAGGCAACCCTCTGTTGGACTGGCAGGCTTGAGCCCACCACAGGAATTCCTTTTGAAGGCAAGGAATGATTGGTATCAAAGTTTCCAAACTGCGACTGTGCTGAGACCATACACTCCTTAGGTACCATTGTAATTTTCTCATATGCAGCCTGGCTTGTGGAATCAGAATTATGCAGGATGCCATGTAACCCAGGGCCTGCAGGATTTTCCTTGCAGTTAGCTGAGTTTGTCTTGTCAGATTCATGAAATAATCCGGAAGCTGTTTTTGTTTTTCTTCTGTGAGAAAGGCCATTTGGGTGGTTGTGTCTAGATCTGCACCCAAAAAGGTTATCCTTTGGGATGGAACAAGTCTTGATTTTTGGATGTTGACTGTGTATCCCAAGGCCTGTAGTAGGTGGATGGCATAGGCCAAGTCCTTTATCAAATTTTTCTTATTGTCCGCTTGTATAAGGCAGTCGTCCAGATATGGGTAGATTTGAATCCCCTGAAGTCTGCAGTGTGCAATTACTGATGCCAGGCATTTCGTGAATACTCTGGGCGCAGTAGATAAGCCAAAGGGCAATGCTGAGAATTGATAATGCTCTGATCCTGCAAGAAATCTGAGGTGTCTTCTGCAACTTTGTCGAATAGGGACATGCAGGTATGCCTCCTTGAGATCTAGAGTCACCAGCCAAGACTCCTTGCCCAGCATGGGAAGAAGTTGCTGTAGGGTCAGCATCTTGAATTTTGGCACAATGAGGTAAGTATTCAGTGCGGACAGGTCGAGAATAGGCCTCCATTGATTTTCTTTTCTTGGAACAAGGAATAATCTGGAGTAAAATCCTTGGCCTTGTTCTGAAAGAGGTACCTTTTCTATGGCTTTCATTTGAATTAAGTTGTTGATCTGCTTTAAAGCCTCTGCCCTCTGATTTGGTGGCAGGTTTGGCATTCCGTTTCTTCTTGGCAAAGTGTGGAAGTGGAACCTGTATCCTTTGTCTATTATTTGCAGTGTCCATGTGTCCCTTGTAATATAATGCCAGTTTTTTTGAGAATAAAGAAAGCTTTCCGCCCAAGGGTGCTTCCAATTGAGCCCTGGTTGGCGGAATCAAAGGAAAGTCATTGAGTCTGTCCAGGTGTAGTAGTTGTTGTTGCTGTTCCTGCACTACCTCTCTGGTTGGTAGGCTGCCACTAACGGCCTCTGTAGGAGCCTCTAGCTTGCCCTCTACCTCTGGGACGCCTGTTCCTGCCCCTCTGGGATCTGTCTGAGTCTGGAAAGGACCAATTCTTAGTAGGCCAGTTTCTGCTGAATCTCGGTGGTTGTATTTGCAGAAAGTCCTTAACTGTTTGCACAGATTTTGCCTTTTCTTCAAACTTATTTAAGACCTCCTGAGCAGAGGAGCCAAATAATTTTTGTTTTTCCATTGGAGCATCCAGGAGTTTAGCTTTAACATGGTCTGGTAAAGATTGTTCCTTCAGCCAGGCATGCCTACGAATAACTGCCCCAGTCATAGCTGACCTACATGAAGCTTCCAGTGCATCATAACCACACTGCAAAAAATGATTACTAACCTGCTGTGAGTTATGTACCAGATCCTGAAGGGATTTATGGTCAAGGGGTTCAGAAGAAGAAAGCTTCTTATGCAATTCATCTAACAAATACTCTTGGTACTGTATCATATGAAATTGACAGTTTAATGCCCTCACGGAAAGAGTTGCAGAAGTATATACCTTCTTTCCCCATCTCTCTTAAGCTCTAGATTCCCTTTCAGAAGGTAGAGGATTTTTGGCAGTGGCAGCTGCAACCCCTTTAGGGCCCTGAGAAATAGTATCTGGGTCTGCAGAATGGGCCTTGTACAGATGTAAATGAGAATCCGGGACCCTGTAGTATCTATCAGGTTTGGCAGGTGCCGGAGGGAGAGAATCAGGGGCTGTACTAACATCATTGTACACATCATCAATAACATTCAAAACAGGAGGTATAGCTAAGGGCCTATGCTGAGGTAAATGCAAAAAGGTCCTTAATCTCTTTCTGGAATCAGAAAAATCCTGACCCTGCCATTGAAAATGTTCTCTCATGGAGTATAGTGTCTCACCAAAAGAAAACTCTTCAGGAGGGGAGGCCGAAGGGATAGATTCTTCAGCATCAGAATCCTCGTAGGCCGAATAAGCCTCCTCCTGGTGATCTGACAACTCAGATCCATCCGTAGACTCATCTGAAGAGTGTTGGTCAGAGGGCTCAGTCCTGGGCCTTTTGTCTGGTGGTGGGTGAGAGCCCCTGTCCGGGTGAGGCTGAGAACCTCTAATTAAAGAAATAAGATCCTCTGCAAGGCTGAGGATCTGAGAACTAGAAGGAGGTCTCTGAGAGGTAGTCTTGGGAGGCAAAGCTTTAGGAAGTTTAGCAGTTTTAGCCCTGGAAAAAGCCTTAATGGACATGGAAGCAGGGGGTCTTGCTGCACCACGTGCAGGAGTAGACTTGTCCAAAGGAATGGTGTCGGACATTTCCTGGACACTGGTTTCGGTAGGCAGCTCAGTAGCCGACTCAGCCGGGGCCTCCAGGGCCGCGGTGGTCGGTTGAGTGGATTCGGTTAAAGGAAGTTCCGAGGACTTGGTTTCGGCCGAAACAGAGACACTCGCGGTAGGCCTTACTGTGGTTTCAGCCAAAACCGCGGACCGCGAGTGTCGGTCCTTGTCCTTCCGTTTTTTCACCAAATGCGATGTCGGAGTCTCCGACGGCATCTTATATGCAAAATTAGCCCCAAAGAATTCCTCTGCAAACTCCGACCAACGTCTAAGAGTTCGTCGGTTGAAGGAAGCACAGGCTGAACAGGCCGAGACGTCGTGGTCTGGGCCTAAGCAAGGGAGGCAGTAAGAGTGGAAATCCTTATGAGGTATTTGTTTCCCACAAGTTAAACAATTATTTACTTTATCTGACATCGGCTGAGGCAAGAAAGAGTCCCCAACGGGGTACTTAGCTTTTTCGAAGTCTTCGGTAGCTGAATCACAGGATCTGACCGACCGGCACTTGCGAACTGCTTCTGCTTCAGGCACTGCGCGGCAAGAAAGACTGAGGAAAATGGCGTCGGCTGATGCTTTTATACCCCAGACGCTCCGACGTCGGGGAAAGTGCGACATCAGCCGAGGCCAGACCCAGACTTTGGAATCCGGCCGACCGAGGGGCTGCCTGAGGCAGGACAACCCATATGTTATGACTGCAGATGCATCCTTGAAGGACATCGAAATACAGTGACCTACCCACGTTGAAATAAGTCTGCTTGGAGACCGCCTTTCCTTGTGATGCTGTGGCATATGCCACTAGTAATTGTTCTTTCTGAAAACTTTAGTTTTGTCCAAGTAGAATCTAAGTTGTCTGTCTACGTCCAAAGAATGCAGAATTTTCTCCCCCTTGTTCTGTGGATTTGGATAAAAAGTTGGCAAATGAATTGTTTGGTTGAGTGCTACACTGGATACCACCTTAGGCATAAATGTAGGATACCACCTTAGGCATAAATGTAGGGTTTGTTCTCAGAGGGACCCTGTCTGGATAAAAAATGATAAAGGGTTCCACAGCCATGAGAGCCTGTAGCTCTGAAACTCGTCTTGCAGAAGTTATTGCTAGGAGCAGAGTTGTTTTCCAAGATAAGAACTTTATATCCGCAGTAGCAGCTGGCTCAAAAAGAGGTAAAGTGAGTTTTTCCAAGACATAATTGAGGTCCCATGCAGGTGTTGGCGTTCTCCTTGGGGGCCTTAAGTTTTTGGCTCCTCTGAGGTACCGCCTTAATAAAGGATGAGAAAAGAGTGGTGGCTCTGTATTGTAATGAGCCGAAATGGCAGAGGCATGGATTTTGACTGATGAAAAAGATAGGCCCTTGTCCAGCATCTCAGTTAAGTATTGCAAAATCGGAGGAATATTTTGGACAGCTGTATCAGTTCCTTGAGCTTGGTTCCAAGCGCAAAATCTCTTCCATTTCCCAGCATAGGATTTTCTAGTACTAGGCCTTCTGGCTTCTAAAATGACATCTATCACAGCTTTACTGAGAGGTGTGGTTTGTATGGCTACATTATCCGCCATGCTGCCAGGTTTAGGGTCCTGAGTTGGCTGTGCAGAATCTGATTGTTTTGCTGGGACAGTAGCTGAGGTATTTGAGGTAAGGTCCAGTCAGGGCATTGGGACAAGTTCCTTAAGATCGGATACCAGTACTGGCGTGGCCAGTCTGGGGCAATCAGAATCATTTTTGGTTTCTCCTGCCTGACCTTTAGGAGTACCTTGGGGAGAAGAGGCAGTGGAGGAAAGGCATATACTGATAGGTTTGTCCAGTTGAAAGATAAGGCATCCATTTTCCAAGCTTGTCTGTGATAAGTCCTTGTGCAGAATCTTTTTAGTTGATTGTTTTGAGGGGAGGCAAATAGATCTATGTCCGGGTGTCCCCATTTCTTTATCATGCTGAAGACTTGTGAATCCAGGTGCCACTCGTGGGGGTCCATGGGGTTTCTGCTTAGTTCGTCTGCCAGAGTATTCTCCTTTCCTGGCAGGAATTGTGCCTGCAGATGAACTTGGTAAGTCAATGCTGTGTCCCATTAAGCCATGGCTTGTCTGCACAGGGGATAAGAATGAGTGCCCCCCTGCTTGTTTATGTACCACATGACCATGGTGTTGTCTGTCTTTATCAGTAGTTGTCCCGGATGAAGTAGGTCCTTGAAGGCTGGCAGGGCATTTTTAACAGCTAGCATCTCTTTTTGATTGATATGTAGATGCTTTTGGTTTGTAGACCAGGTGCCCTGAATGCCTCTTCCTGCCATGTGTGCCCCCCCCAGGCATAATCTGAAGCATCCGTCGTTAGGCTCTGCCTGGCTGGGGGTAGTGAGAATGGCTGTCCTTTGTTTTGGTGACAAGCCTTTGTCCACCATCGAAACTCCTGTTGTAGGCAGGGAATTAAGAGTAATCATTGTTTCCAGACTGTGGCAATGTTGTGTCCAGACACTTTTTAGGTACCATTGAATTTTCCTCATATGCAGTCTTGCATATGGAATTAGTAAGATGCAGGATACCATGAAGCCCAAAACCTGCAGAATTTTTCTTGCAGATAACTGGGCCTTTGTTGCCATTTCCTTGAAATAGGTAGTCAGTTGCCTTTGTTTGTCTGGAGAGAGAAAGCCATCTGGGCAGTTGTATTTAAGCTTGCACCGAGGAATATTATATCTTGAGAGGGTACTAGTTTTGATTTCTTTTTGTTGACTGTGTACCCTAGGTATGTTAAAAGTCTTATCACAAACGTCAGATGCTGTAGTAGAATGTCCTTGTTCTCTGCTTTTATAAGGCAGTCGTTCAAGTAAGGATATATTTGTATTCCTCTTTGTCTGCAGTAAGCAATTACTGGTGCCAGGCACTTTGTAAAGATCCTGGGCGCAGTAGATAAGCCAAAGGGCAGTGCAGAGAATTGGTAATGCTTTGAGCCAGCCTTGAATCTGAGGTATCTTCTGCATGATTGTCTGATTGGTACATGCAGGTATGCCTCTTTTAGGTCTAAAGTCACGAGCCAAGCCTTGCTGCCCATCATGGGCAGAAGCTGCTGTAAGGTCAACATCTTGAATTTCGGTATATCCAGGAAAGTGTTTAGAATAGATAGGTCCAGTATTGGTCTCCATGCTTTGTCCTTTCTGGGTACCAAGAACAGTCTTGAGTAAAATCCATGTCCCTGCTCTTGCTGTGGCACTTGTTGAATAGCCCTCATGTCCATGAGAGATGCGACTTGTTTTTGAGCCTCTGCCCATTGATTTTTTGGCAGGTCTGGCCAACTGTTTGCCCTTGGCAGGGCATGGAAATGAAACTTGTAGCCTTGTGACACTATGTCTAGAACCCATTTGTCCTGGGTTATAATATGCCAATTTTGAGAAAAAAGTGCTAGTTTTCCCCCTAAGGGTGCTGCCAGAAGATAAGTGCTTGGTGCAGGCAGGGAGAAGTCATTGGGACTGTTTCCTGTATGATTGTGCTTGTCTTCTCCACCTTTGGAGGTAGAAGCACTCCACTGCTTAGACCTGTAGGATACTTGCGGCTGTGATCTGCCTCTAGGGCGTCTGGATCTGCCCCTTTGAGGTCTGTCTGAGACTGGAAAGGACCAATTCTTTGTAGGCCAGTGTCTGCTAAATCTAGGTGGCTGTACCTGTAAGAAATCATTGACCGTTTGCATAGATTTAGCTTTGTCCTCCATTTTCTTTAACACTTCTGCCTTAACACCAAACAAGGTATCATGGTGTAAAGGAGCATCTAATAATTTTGCTTTAACATGGTCAAGGCAGATTTTGTTCCTTTAACCAAGCATGCCTCCTAATGACAGAACCCATAACAGCAGCCCTGCAGGAGGCCTCCAGGGAATCAAACCCATTTTGCAAAGTATGCTTTCCAACTTGTTCAGCTGCATGCAATAAATAGTACAGTTGTGTACACTTACCATAAATGTAGAAGTTCAAGTGTATTCACTGTTGCAGTCATTACACTTGTTATCCTGCTGGCAGGCTACCCTCAGTCAGCCTGAATTCCAAAGTCTAGGTCCGGCGTCGTTGCTGTCGCATCTTCCCTGATGTCAGTGTGCCAGGGGTATAAAAGATGCAGCCGATGCCACTTTCTTCAGTTTTTCTTGCCACAGATGTCAGGTGCCCCCAAAAGGGAAGGCTAAAAATATGCCAATAAAACATGCATGCACCAAACTATATTATACCTTCATCTACAATACACCACATAGGTTGTATAGATTAGAGACATGCAGCTAAGTTCCAGCAAAAAGAGATGGGGGATGGTGGGTGGGTAACCTGGACTGCAACAGTGAATACACTCGAACATCTACATTTATGGTAAGTGTACACAACTGTACTATGTTCTTTGTGTTTCACTGTTGCAGTCATTACACTTGGGTTGAATCCCAAAGCTATGGTTGGGAGGCTGGAGCTAAATAGCATTAGGAGTGGCTATGAGGCCCTGCAGAACTGCAGTGGCAAAGCCTACCCTGGATTTAGAGTAGAGTGGTAAATGATAGTGCTTTGTAAAGGTGTGTACTGAACTCCAGGTAGCAGCCTCTAAAATGTCTTTGGTTGGTGTTGGTACTCCCCTGAGGACGGCTGCTGAAGTGGCTGCTGCTCTGGTTGAATGTGGCCTAATGCCCTTAGGCACTGGCTTGCCATGTTGCAAATAGCAGAAACGAATGCAGTGGCCTATCCACTTTGAAATAGTCTGCTTTGAGATAGCCTTTCTTAGTGATCCTGCAGCATATGCGACTAGTAGTTGCTCAGTCTTTCTGAAAGCTTTGGTTCTGTTCAAGTAAAAGCATGGCTGTCTGTGTATGCCCAAAGAATGCAGAATTCTCTCCCCCTAATTCCGTGGGTTTGGATAAAAAGTAGGCAGATGAATAGTTTGGTTAATGGCCACACTGGACATTACCCTAGGCATAAATGTTGGGTTTGTCCTCAGAGAAACCCTGTCTGGATAAAAAATGATAAAAGGTTCCACAGCCATGAGTGCCTGTAGCTCTGAGACTCGTCTTGCAGAGGTTATTGCTAGGAGCAGAGCTGTTTTCCAAGATAAAAACTTTATATCAGCTGTAGTGGCTGGCTCAAAAGGGGGCAGAGTGAGTTTTTCCAAAACATAATTGAGGTCCCATGCAGGTACTGGTGAACTCCTTGGAGGCCTTAAGTTTTTGGCTCCTCTGAGGTATTGCCTTAATAAAGGATGAGAAAAGATTGGTGGCTCTGTACTGTAATGAGCCGAAATGGCAGAGGCATGAATTTTAACTGATGAAAAGGATAGGCCTTTGTCCAGCATCTCAGTTATGTATTGCAAAAATCTGAGTAATATTTGGTACTGCTGTGTCAATTCCTTGTGCCTGGTTCCAGGCACAGAATCTCTTCCATTTTCCAGCATAAGATTTTCTAGTACTAGGCCTCCTGGCCTCCAAAATGACATCCATCACCGCTTTAGTGAGAGGTGTGTTTTGTATGACTACATTATCCGCTATGTTGCCAGATTTAAGGTCTTGAGTTGGCTGTGCAGGATCTGACTGTTTTGTTGGGACAGTAGGTGAGGTATTTGAGGTAAGGTCCAGGATGGGCACTGAGACAAGTTCCTTAGGATTGGATACTAGCACTGGCGGGGCCAGTCTGGGGCAATCAGTATCATGTTTGGCTTCTCTTGTCTGACCTTTAGTGGTACCTTGGGGAGGAGGAAAGGCATATACTGTTAAGTTTTTCCAGCTGAAAGATTTAGTTGGCAGTTGTGAGGAGAGGCAAATAGATCTATGTCCGGGCATCCCCATTTTCTTGTTGTCATGTTGAAGACTTGCGGATCCAATTTCCACTCGTGGGGATCCATGAGGTTTCTGCTTAGTTCATTTGCCAGAGTATTTATCTTTCCTGGCAGGAATTGTGCCTGCAGATGTACTTGGTAAGTCAATGCTGTGTCCCACAAAGTCATGGCTAGTCTGCAGAGGGGGTAAGAATGAGTGTCTCCCTGCTTGTTTATATACAACATGACCGTGGTATTGTCTGTCTTTATCAGTAGTTGTCCCGGATGAAGTAGGTCCTTGAGGGCTGTCAGGTATTCTGAACAGCTAGCATCTCTTTTTGATTGATATGTAGATGCATTTGGTTGGTGGACCATGTGCCTTGAATACATCTTCCTGCCATGTGTGCCCCCCAGGCATAATCTGATGCATCCGTTGTCAATGTCTGCCTGGCTGGGGGTAAGGTGAATGGCTGTCCCTTGTTCTGGTGACAGGCCTTCGCCAAACATCAAAACTCCTGTTGCAGGCAGGGAATGAGAGTAATTATTGTTTCCAGGCTGTGGCAATGCTGAGTCCAAACACTTTTTAGGTACTATTGAAGTTTCCCCATATGAAGTCTTTTGCATATGGAATTAGGAGAATGCAGGATGCCATGAAGCCCAAAGCCTGCAGAACTTTTCTTGCAGATAACTGGGCCTTTGTTGTTTGTCTGGCATGAGATAAGCCATCTGGGCAGTTGTATTTAAGCTTGCACCCAGGAATAATATCTCCTGAGAGGGTACTAGTTTTGATTTCTGTTCGTTGACTGTGTACCCTAGGCATAGTAGCAATCTCTTTACAAACGCCAGATGCTGTAGTAGAATGTCCTTGCTCACTGCTTGTATGAGGCAGTCGTCCAAGTAAGGATATATTTGCATTCCTCTTTGTCTGCAGAATGCAATTACCGGTGCCAGGCACTTTGTGAAGACCCTGGGAGCAGTAGATAAGCCAAAGGGCAGTGCAGAGAATTGGTAGTGCATTGAGCCAGCTTTGAATCTGAGGTATCTTCTGCATGTTTGTCTGACTGGGACATGCAGGTATGCCTCTTTTAGGTCTAAAGTCACAAGCCAAGCCTTCTTGCCCAGCATGGGCAGAAGCTGCTGTAAGGTCAACATTTTGAATTTTGGTATATCCAGACAAGTGTTTAGAATAGATAGGTCCAGTGCTGGTCTCCAGGCTTTGTCCTTTCTGGGTACCAAGAACAGTCTTGAATAAAATCCTGGTCCCTGCTCTTGTTCTGGTACTTGTTGAATGGCCCTCATGTCCATGAGGGATGAGACTTGTTTTTGTGTCTCTGCCCATTGTTGTTTTGGTAGGTCTGGCCAACCGTTTGCCCTTGGCAGGGTATGAAAGTGAAACTTGTAGCCCTGTGACACGCTAAGACCCATTTGTCCTGCGTTATTATGTGCCAATTTTGAGAAAAAAGTGCTGGTTTTCCCCCTAAAGGTGCTGCCAGAAGATAAGTGCTTGGCGCAGGCAGGGGAAAGTCATTGGGACGGTTTCCTGTAAGGCTGTGATTTGTTTTCTCCACTTTTGGAGGTAGAAGCACCCCATTCTTTAGACCTGTATGAACCTTGGTGCTGGGATCTGCCTCTTGGGCGTCTGTATCTGCCCCTTTGTGGTCTGTCTGACACTGGAAAGGACCAATTCTTTGTAGGCCAGTGTCTGCTAAATCTTGGAGGCTGTACCTGCAAGAAATCACTGACTGTTTCCATAGATTTATTTTTGTCCTCCATTTTCTTTAACACCTCTTCTGTTTTAACACCAAACAAAGTATCATGCTGTAAAGGAGCATCTAATAATTTTGCTTTAACATGATCTGGTAAATTTTGTTCCTTTAACCAGGCATGCCTCCTAGTGCCAGAACCCATGACAGCGGCCCTGCAGGAGGCCTCCAAAGAATCAAAACCACATTGCAAAGTATGCTTTCCAACTTGCTCAGCTGCATGCAATAAATCCTGCATTTCTTTGTTTCCTGCACCTTCAGAATTTATCAACATTTTCTGTTTAAGCAGTGACATAATATATTGCTGACATTTGAGCATATGAAACTGACAATTTAAAGCTCTTATAGCCAAGGTAGCAGAGGTGTAAATCTTCTTTCCCCATCTGTCTAATGCCCTAGAATCCCTGTTGGAGGGGGTAGGGTTTTTTGCAGTGGATGCCTTGACCCCTCTGGGACCCTGAGAAATAGTTTCTGGGTCAGCAGCTGGGTTTTTGAAAAGGAATTTATGAGAGTCAGGCACCCAGTAGTACCTGTCTGGCTTAACAGGAGCTGGAAGTAAGGAGTCAGGGGTCAGACTGGACTCTGAAAATACATCATCTACAATGTCTAACACAGGCGGAATAGCTAGGGGCCTGTGTTGTGGGAGTAAAAGGAAGTCCCTGAGCCTTTTCTTAGATTCAGAATAATCTTGGCTCTCCCAGTGGAAATGTTCCCTCATGGTATGCAAGGTTTCCCCAAAAGAGTAATCCTCAGGAGGAGAGGCTGAAGGGATAGATTCTTCAGCATCAGAATCCTCATAGGGAGGAAGAGAGTATTCCTGATGGAATCTGAAGAAATGGAAACCTGATCTGAAGATTCATATTCTGTCTCTTGCCTAGGCCTCTTATCAGGAGGGGGATGGGAACCCCTGATCAAAGTAATTAAGTCTTCGGCCATTTTGAGCATCTGTTTTTTGGGCATGGAGGCCTGACCATGAGGCTGTTGTACTTGTTTCTTTGTCTTTAAAGATGCTTTAGTCTTTGCCTTTGTAGCTGGAGTCGCTTTAATGTACAATTGAGTAGGTCTGAAAACACCCTCAGAAGCCAATGCCTGCTCAGCGGCTCTGGGACCAATCTGAGGGAATAGTTTCCGAAGGTCCATTACCTTGAGCTTCCAGCAGCCTAGGCGACTCCACGTGGGAGTCTATAGTGGCCTGCGGGTCCAAAGTAGCGGGCGTCAGGGACTGCGAAAGCACCTCACTGAGAGCCGGTGACTGGCTTAGAAGAAGCCTCGTCGTCGGTTTTAGACCTCAGATGCCTGTCCTTTCCCTTTTCTCTGCGTTTCTTGTGAATTGCGGTAATCGGTTGGCTATCCGACGGCATCATGTAATTAAATCTTCTGCCAAAATAGTGAACTGCAAAATTGTACTGGCGCTTTATAATGCGCTGGTTAAATCTAGCACAAAACTGACAACAAGTAACGTCGTGGTCAGGGCCTAGGCAAGGAATACAATAAGAATGAAAATCCTTACGAGGTATTTGCTTCCCACAAGAAATACAATTATTAACTTTTTCTGACATCGGTCTGCAGCAAGAAAAAAGTTTTCCCCAACGGGGTACTTAGCTTTTAATGAAGACTTCGGATCTGAAATTCGAACAAGAAAATTTCAGGAGTCGGCCGACCGGCACTTGCAAACTGCTTCTGCTTCGGGCATCTGTTTTTTGGGCATGGAGGCCTGTCCTTGTGGCTGGTGAACTTGTTTCATTGCCTTTAAAGGTGTTTTAGTCTTTGTAGTCGGTTTAATATATAACTGTTTAGGTCTGAATACACCCTCAGAAGCAGATGCCTGCTCAGCGGCTCCAGACCCATCTGAGGGGAAAATCTCAGAGGCTTCAATACCTTGAGTTTCCAGTGGTCTGGTCGACTCCACGTGGGAGTCGGTGGCGACCTGCGACTCTAAAGTAGTGGTCGTCAGGGACTGCGAAAGTGCCTCACTGAGAACTTGCTTAGGAGAAGCTTCGTCTTCGGTTTTGGACCTCGGTTACCTGTCGTTTTCTTTGCGTTTTTTTGTGACCTGCGGTAGTTGGATGGCTGTCCGATGACATTGTATAATTAAATCTTCATCCAAAATAGCTTAATGCAAAATCGTACCGACGCTTAATAGTTTTGTTTTGTGTCTTTCGGCTTTTCCCGGTTAGGGGTTGCCACAGCGGAACTCTGGTCCGCTAATGATTGGTAGTTGATTTTTATGTGCCAAGTTACCAGCTCTAACGCACAACATTCAACGAAGGTATGCCCATTCACGAATGTCTCCACGCAGAAGACGCTCTAGCTGTGAATCTAACCGGACAGTGTCTTACTGTAAGGCGACAACGCTACCGCACCACCAACTCCACGGGTCGTACCGACGCTTAATAGTGCGTTGGTTAAATCTAGCACAAAACCTACAACTAGCAACGTCGTGGTCAGGGCCTAGGCAAGGAATACAGTAAGAATGAAAGTCCTTATGAGGTATTTGCTTCAAACAAGAAATACAATTAACTTTTTCTGACATCGGTCTGGAGCAAGAAAAAAAGTTTCCCCAACGGGGAATGAAGACTTCGGATCTGAAACTCGAACACGAAAATCTCAGGAGTCAGCCGACCGGCACTTACGAACGGTTTCTGCTTCGGGCAGGGCACGGCAAGAAAGACTGAATAAAATGTTGTCGGCTGCATCTTTTATACCCCTGATGACCTGACGCCAGGGAAGAGGCGACAGCAACCGACGCAGGATCCAAGACTTTAGAATTCAGGCCGACTGAGGGCAACCTGCCAGCAGGATAACCCAAATGTAATGACTGCAACAGTGAAACACGAAGAACATCTTTATGTCCAAGGTTATCTCTGTCATCTAGTACTATATGCACAAGTAGTTACTAGAGACAAGACTGTAGCTGAGCTGAAGACACAGCAGGAAAAGAATCACAAGTTACTGAGATCACTGCAAGGATGACAACCAGTGAGGAAAATATGATAAAACTAAGGAATCAGGCCTGGAAGGATCAGTCTCTCCCTAGGTGTCACATCCAAGCTATTAGGTTTAGACGTAAATGGAATGTTGAACCAAGCGGTTGTGGCACAGATCTGCTGCAGTGATATTCCAGAGACACTGGGCTTATACCAGTACTCCATGGGTGTCATGAAGGTGACCAGCCAATGACTCCATGCTGTCTTCCATGACAACAGAAAGATCAAATTACACAAAAAAAGTTACTTCAGTGCAGGCGTGCCCTGTCACAGCAAAAAGTATAACCCAATATTAGGCAGCAATCCTCAAGTTGCGAAATGACTGGGGGAGGGGGTAGAGTTGTGAACTGACAGATTTAGGGTTAATTCACACACCACTTTGATCAAGCAGTTATGACTGGCGTGAAATAACTCTGCCGTTAAAGGGGCAATGACAATAAATAATAGCTCAACATACCACAAAGTCTGCATCCAGAAAAGTTGTCTGAATAAAACTAATGGTATTTAGAACAACTGCTTAAGAAACAGGAAACATTGCAAAGTATTAACTTTCATAAAATGAAGATAAAATGAAATTATCTAGAAACTCAACCAATGACTTGGACAGCCATGTCAGCACACACTATGGATACAACATTCAGTCTGCACTTTCCTAAGGGTTCAACAAAAGCCAAAAGAAAATGTTAAGGTCAACCCTGAACACAGCAAGTATCAAATTTTTTTTAGAGTCTGCCCACGTTAGTTGTCAGCTACTATTCTTGGTAACAAATTAATTCTACTCCTCATACCAACTTTCACCCGCTGTGTATAATGATCCTTAATGACTGGTTCTGATCCTAAACAGTAAAGTACAGCTGTGTAAGAAATTAATATAAAAGCAGAAACTGAACAATCACTGTTGCAGTCATAACAGTTGGGAACTCAGTCACGGCTGAGGTCTAATTGCAACCAGAATTCTAGAGCTTTGTACCCTTTCCCAGGCTGGGATGATGATTCCTTCTTACAGACCTCATTATGCTTGCAGTGTGACAGCTCATGCCATCTTCAGTTCCTTCATAAGGAGCCCTAGGCACAGCAGTTACTAGGCTGCCCCCTGGACAGATATCCAAATGAGTGTGTCAGGATTTCCATCAGGAAACAGCCTGTCCTCCCCCCAGCAATAAATCACACATAACAAAGAATTCCAGCACCCCAGAAAAAAATGGCTATGAGCAGAGAGTAATAGCATCTGCTTCTGCGTTGGGCACCGCACGGCAAGAAAGACTGATGTAATGGTGTCGGCTGCATGTTTTACACCCCTGACAACCTGACGTCATGGAAGAAGGGACAATAACCAATGCAGGGCCAAAGACTTTGTTAATCAGGCCGACTGAGGGCTACTGCAAGCAGATAATCCAAATGTAATGCCTGCAACAGTGAAACACGAAGAACATCAGGGGAAGGAAATCTACTGGAACAATGACCCTGCTCTAATGTAGTAAGCCCTATGCTCTTCATAAATCACTGTTGCAGTCATAACCTTTAAAAAAAATTGCAAAACTTGCACAACACACTTGAAAATTGGCTATTTTCCTGTAGAAACCCATGCAGAAAGTACAGTTTTGTACCTACCATAAATGTAGATGTCCGATAGGTATGCATCTGCAGTCATCACATACGGGTTGTCCTGCCTCAGGCAGCCCTTCGGTCGGCCGGATTCCAAAGTCTGGGTCCGGCATCGGCTGATGTCGCCCTTTCCCCGACGTCAGAGCGCCTGGGGTATAAAAGCGTCAGCCGACGCCATCTTCCTCAGTTTTTCTTGCCCCAGATGCCAGGTGCCCTCTAAGGAAGGCTAAATTTGGAGGAATGCAATAAATTCCAAAACATGCACAGAAATATATATGCATGAATATATATATATATATATATATATATATATATATATATATATATATATGCATGAATATATATATATATATAAATAAAACAAATACACCATAATAGATAACTCCAGCAAGCTATGAGAGGGATAAGTACCCAAGAAATACCACAGAGGGGAAGGAGGGAGGGTAAACCTGACTGCAGATGCATACCTATCGGACATCTGCATTTATGGTAGGTACAAAACTGTACTATGTCCTTCAAGGATGCATCTGCAGTCATCACATATGGGTAGAATACCATAGCCAATCTGGGGATGGAGGATCTATGTAAAGGATGGTGTAGCTAAAATGCCCTGCAGGACTGCTGTAGCAAAGCCTGCTCTGGATCTGGAATATAAAGGTAAATTGTAATGCTTGGAAAATGTATGCACGGAGCTCCATGTAGCAGCTTCTAAAATGTCCTTGGTAGCCACCCCTCTTAAGAAGGCTGTAGAGGTGGCTGTGGCTCTGGTGGAATGAGGTCTAATGTTAGCTGGCACAGTTTTTCCATGAAAGGAGTAACAAAAACGAATGCAATTTCCTATCCATTTAGAAATTGTCTGCTTTGAAATTGCTTTTCCTTGTGCACTAGCAGCATATGCTACAAACAGCTGGTCAGTTTTTCTGTAACTTTTAGTTCTGTCCAAGTAGTAGCGCAACTGTCTGTGTATGTCCAGGGTGTGCAGAAGCTTTTCCCCTTTGTTTTGCGGATCTGGAAAGAAGGTAGGCAGGTGAATAGCTTGGTTTAAGGAGACCCTGGATACCACCTTTGGCATAAATGAAGGATTGGTTCTCAAAGAGACTCTGTCTTGATGAAAGATAAGGAATGGCTGTACTGCCATGAGGGCCTTAACTCAGATACTCTTCTTGCTGAGGTTATGGCCAGAAGGAAAGCAGTCTTCCAAGACAGGAACTGTAGTTCTGCAGATGCTGCTGGTTCAAAGGGAGGCAGTGTTAGTTTTTCCAACACGAAGATAAGGTCCCAAGTAGGCACTGGTGGATTCCTTGGGGGATTAATGTTTTTAATTCCTCGTAGAAACTGTCTTAGGAGAGGATGAGAGAAGACAGGTGGATCAGTATTGTACTCTGCTGAAATTGCTGAAGCATGAATTTTAATGGAAGAGTAAGACAGGCCATTGTGGAGCATTTCTGCCAAATATTCCAGGATATGTGCCATGTTCATAACTGTTGCATCTAGGCCCTTTGAGGTGCTCCAGGTGTGAAATCTTTTCCATTTTGCTGAGTATGCCTTTCTTGTGGAAGGCCTGCGAGCTTCCATGATGATATCCTTCACTCTCTTGGATAGCTTATCCTGGTGATGAGTCAAGGTATTTTCCAGGCAGCTAGTTGTAATGTTTTCAGGTTGGAATGCAGAGTTTTGTAATTGTGCTGTGTCAGGAGAAGCGGCCATTGTGGAAGAAGCCATGGTTTCATCCATGACATGCTCTTTAGCAATGGGCACCAGTGCTGTCTTGGCCAGTCCGGAGCTATCAGAATCACTCTTGGCTGCTCTGCCCTGATCTTCAGTAAGACCTTGGTCATTAATGGAAGAGGTGGGAATGCATACACTGTTAGAGTTCTCCAGCTGAAAGAGAGGGCGTCCACTTTCCATGCTTGTGGGTGGTATGTCCTTGAGCAGAATTTCTCCAGCTGATGACTGTGTGGGGAGGCAAAGAGGTCTATGTCCGGTCTCCCCCATGATTGTGTTATCTGATGGAAGATGTCTGGGTGCAGCATCCATTCGTGTGCATCCATGATGTTCCTGCTTAAGTTGTCTGCCAGTATATTGCCCTTTCCTGGTACAAACTGGGATTGCAGCTGTATATTGAGTGTCAAGGAAAGCTCCCATAGATTCATCGCCAGTCTGCAAAGAGGGTAGGAATGGGTGCCTCCTTGCTTGTTTATGTACCACATAACTGTAGTGTTGTCTGTCCTTATTAGCAGGTGGCCTTGATGTAGAAATAACTTGAAGGCCTCGATAGCATGCATCACTGCCAGCATTTCCTTTTGGTTTATGTGCATGCGTAGCTCTTTTTGTGACCATAGTCATTGAATGCATCTTCCCTCCATGCGCTCCCCATCCGTGGTCTGAAGCGTCCGTTGTAATGGTTTGGCTGGCTATTGGTTTGCTGAGGGGCAAACCCCTGTTTGACTGGCTTGCTTGAGCCCACCACAGAAATTCCCTTTGAAGGCATGGGATGAGTGGTATCAAAGTTTCCAAGCTGTGACTGTGCTGAGTCCATAAACTCCTTAGGTACCATTGTAGTTTCCTCATATGTAGCCTTGCTTGAGGAATCAGAAGAATGCAAGAAGCCATGTAACCCAGGGCCTGCAGGATTTTCCTTGCAGTCAGCTGAGTTTGTCTTGACAGGTTCTGAAGTAATCCGGTAGTTGGTTTTGTTTTTCTTCTGTGAGGAAAGCCATTTGGGTGGTTGTGTCTAGATCCGCACCCAGAAAAGTTATTCTTTGGGATGGTACAAGTCTTGACTTGTGAATGTTGACTGTATATCCCAAGGCCTGAAGAAGGTAGATGGCATAATTCAAGTGTTTTTCCAAAATTTGTTGGCTGTCCGCTTGTATAAGGCAGTCGTCCAGATACGGGTATATTTGCATCCCCTGAAGTCTGCAGTGTGCAATTACTGATGCCAGGCATTTCATGAATACTCTGGGCGCAGTAGATAAGCCAAAGGGCAATGCTGAGAATTGATAATGCTCTGAACCTGCAAGAAATCTGAGGTGTCTTCTGCAGCTTTGTCTGATAGGGACATGCAGGTATGCCTCCTTGAGGTCCAGAGTTACCAGCCAAGACCCCTTGCCCAGCATGGGAAGGAGTTGCTGTAGAGTCAGCATTTTGAATTTTGGCACAATGAGATAAGTATTTAGTGCGGACAAGTCGAGAATAGGCCTCCATTGCTTTTCTTTTCTTGGAACAAGGAAGAGTCTGGAATAAAATCCTTGGCCTTGTTCTGAGAAAGGAACCTTTTCTATTGCTTTCATTTTCATTAAGTTGGAGATTTGTTTCAAAGCCTCTGCCCTTTGATTTGGTGGCAGGTCTGGCATGCCTTTTCTTTTCGGTAATGTGTGGAAATGGAACCTGTATCCTTTGTCTATTATTTGTAGTGTCCATTTGCCCCTTGTAATAATGTGCCAATTTTCTGAAAATAAGGAAAGCTTTCCGCCCAAAGGTGCTTCCAACTGAGCCCTGGTTGGCGGTGTCAAAGTAAAGTCATTGAGTCTGTCCCTGTGCAGCAGTTGTAGGCCCTGCACTACCTATCTGGTTGGGAGGCTGCCATTGACGTCCTCTGTAGGAGCCTCTAGCTTGCCCTCTACCTCTGGCACTCCTGTTCTTGCCTCTCTGAAATCTGTCTGTGTCTGGAAAGGACCAGTTCTCGGAAGGCCAATTTCTGCTGAATCTTGGTGGTTGGACTTGCATAAAATCTTTGACTGTTTGTACAGATTTTGCCTTTTCTTCAAATTTCTTTAAGACCTCCTGAGCAGTGCAGCCAAATAACTTTTGCTTTTCCAGTGGAGCATCCAGAAGCTTTGCTTTAACATGGTCTGGCAGAGATTGTTCCTTCAGCCAAGCATGCCTACGTATGACTGCACCTGTCATAGCTGACCTACATGAAGCTTCCAATGCATCATAACCACACTGCAAGAAATGGTTGCTAACCTGTTGAGAGTTATGTACCAGATCCTGAAGTGATTTGCGATCTAGGGGTTCAGGTGAAGACATTATGCAATTCATCTAACAAATACTCTTGGTACTGTATCATATGAAATTGACAGTTTAAAGCCCTCATAGAAAGGGTAGCAGAAGTATACACTTTTTTACCCCATCGCTCTAAAGCCCTGGACTCCCTTTCAGAGGGGAGTGGATTTTTTGTAGTGACAGCTGCAACCCCTTTAGGGCCCTGGGAAATAGTTTCTGGATCAGCGGAGTGGGCCTTGTAAAGGAAAAGATGTGATTCCGGGACCCTGTAGTACCTATCGGGTTTGGCAGGAGCCGGAGGGAGAGTGTCAGGGATTGTGCTAGACTCAGAGTACACATCAACAATGACATTCAAAAAGTACAGTTTTGTACCTACCATAAATGTAGATGTCCGAACTGGATAGCATCTGCAGTCATAACAAATGGGTTGTCCTGTCGTCAGGCAGCCCTTCGGTCGGCCGGATTCCAAAGTCTGGGTCCGGCTTCGGCTGATGTCGCACTTCACCCGACGTCATCTCTGCTGGTCTTCGGGTATAAAGGCATCAGCCGACGCCATTTTCCTCAGTGTTTCTTGCCCCAGATGCCAATTGCCCTCTTGGAAAGCTAAATTTTGGATAAATGCCAATGTTTCCAAAATAGTAGAAGGCAAACACAAAAATAAACATGTATGTACATATATACAAACAAATACACCATAAGAGACTCCCCCCCCCCCCCAGCTAGCTATTAGGAGGGTAAATACCCTAGGAGTACCGCAGAGGGGAAGGAGGAGGTAATCCTGACTGCAGATGCTATCCAGTTCGGACATCTACATTTATGGTAGGTACAAAACTGTACTATGTCCTTCATGGATGCATCTGCAGTCATAACAAATGGGTAGAATACCATAGCCAAACTAGGGAGGAGGAATAATAATTATGGTGTAGTCAGGATCCCTTGCAGTACAGCAGTGGCAAACCCTGCTCGGGATCTAGAATATAGAGGTAAATTATAATGCTTGGCAAATGTATGCACGGAGGTCCAAGTAGCCGCCTCAATAATGTCCTTGGTTGCCACTCCTCTTAAGAAAGCTGTGGTAGTGGCTGTAGCCCTTGTAGAATGAGGTCTTATGTTCTGTGGAATTGGTTTTCCATGGTAGGAGTAACAGAATCTTATGCAATTTCCTATCCATTTGGAGATTGTCTGTTTGGAAATTGCTTTTCCTTCCCTTCCTGTTGCATAGGCTACAAAGAGCTGGTCAGTTTTTCTGTTACCTTTGGTTCTGTCCAGGTAGTAGCGTAACTGTCTGTGTACATCCAAGGTATGCATTATTCTTTCACCTGTGTTTTGTGGATTGGGAAAGAAGGTAGGTAGGTGGATTGCCTGGTTTAAAGACACTCGGATACCACCTTAGGCATAAATGTAGGATTAGTTCTCATGGACACCCTATCTTGATGGAAGATTAGGAAGGGTTGCACTGCCATTAAGGCCTGTAGTTCCGAAACCCTCCTTGCTGAAGTAATAGCCAGTAGGAAAGCAGTTTTCCATGACAGGTGTTGTAGATCTGCTGTTGCTGCTGGTTCAAACGGAGGGAGTGTCAAATTTTCTAGTACAAAGTTCAAGTCCCATGCTGGTAATGGTGGTTTCCTAGGAGGTTTTACATTCTTGATCCCTCTGAGAAACTGCCTGAGTAGAGGATGTGAAAAGACAGGAGGATCAAAGCTGTATTCTGCTGAAATAGCTGATGCATGTATCTTGATGGAGGAATAGGACAGGCCTGTATGTAGAAGCTCTGCCAAGTACTCCAGAATGTTAGCAATATCTATGTTCGACACATCTTTTCCTCTTTCAGTACTCCAAATGACGAACCTTTTCCATTTTCCTGCATAGTTCCTTCTTGTTGAAGGTCTGCGGGCTTCAAGGATAATGTCTTTAACCCTTTGTGAAAGGTCTGGGTTAGTTACTGCTATGTGATGTTCCAGGCAGTCAGTTGCAAGGTTTTAGGTTTGGATGTATGATGTTGTAGTTGTTCTGAGTTAACATCAGAGGCATCAGGGGTATTGACCACATTTTCTCCCAAGACATGCTCCTCAGCAATGGGTACCAGTGTTGTCTTGGCCAGTTCGAGCTATCAGAATTATTCTTGGACGTTCCTCTTTGATTTTCAGTAGTACCTTGTGCATCAAGGGAAGAGGTGGGAATGCATATGCTGTCAGGCCTTTCCAGCTGAAGGATAGAGAGTCCACCTTCCATGCAAGTGGGTGGAATGTCCTTGTGCAGAATTTTTGAGCTGGTGATTTTGTGGGGAAGCGAATAGATCTATTTGTGGCATTCCCCATTTCTTTGTGATGGCCTTGAAGATGTCCGGTGTAGCATCCATTCGTGAGCATCCGAGGTGGTTCTGCTTAAAATGTCTGCTAGGGTGTTCTCTTTTCCGGGACAAATATTGCCTGTAACTGGATGTTGTAGCTGAGAGCCAGATTCCAAAGGTCCAAAGTCATTCTGCATAGGCGGTAAGAATGAGTGCCTCCCTGTTTGTTGATGTACCACATGACTGTGGTGTTGTCTGTCCTTATCATCAAATGGCCTTCTTTGAGGAATGGTCTGAATTTTAGGATTGCCAGTTTTACTGCCAGCATTTCTTTTTGGTTTATGTGCAGGTGCAGCTGGTCCTGAGTCCACAGTCCTTGTATGCATTTGTCCAGCATGTGTGCCCCCCATCCTAGGTCTGAGGCATCCGTTGTGATGGTTTGGTTTGCTCGAAAGTTGTGGAAGGGTAAACCTGGGTTTGACTGGCATGCCCGAGCCCACCATAGGAACTCCTGTTTTAAGCATGGGATTAGTGGTATTTCTGTTTCTAAGCTGTGCCTGTGTTGAGACCATAAATTCTTTAGGTACCACTGTAACTTTCTCATATGCAGTCTGGCATGTGGGACCAAGATTATGCATGATGCCATGAAGCCCAAGGCCTGCAGAACTTTTCTTGCTGTTAGTTTGTTCTGCTTTGTTAATGCCAAGAAGTAAAGAGGGAGTTCTTTTTGTTTTTCTGCAGTTAGGAATGCCATCTGTTTTACTGTGTCCAATTCCGCGCCCAAGAAAGTTCTTGTCTGGGATGGTATCAGTCTTGACTTTTGAAAATTGACTGTGTATCCCAGGGCTTGTAGCAAGTAAATGACCCTTTGTAAATCTGTTGTCAGCTTGCTTTTGTTGTCCGCTTGTAACAGGCAGTCGTCCAGGTATGGATAAATTTGGATTCCCTGTACTCTGCAGTGAGCGATTACTGATGCCAGGCATTTTGTGAATACTCTGGGCACAGTAGATAAGCCAAAGGGCAATGATGAGAATTAATAATGCTCTGATCCTGCAAGAAATCTGAGGTATCTTCTGCAATTTGGTTGAATGGGGACATGCAGGTATGCCTCCTTGAGATCTAGAGTTACCAGCCAACACTCCTTGCCCAGCATGGGAAGAAGTTGCTGTAGGGTCAGCATTTTGAATTTTGGGACAATGATGTATGTGTTTAAGATGGACAGGTCGAGAATAGGTCTCCAGTTTTTTTCTTTTCTTGGTACTAGGAAGAGTCTGGAGTAGAATCCTTTGCCCTGTTCTGTTATTGGTACCCTTTCCACAGCTCTCATCTTTATTAAATCTGCTGTCTGGTGCAGGGCTTCTATTTTTTGATTTGGGGGCAGGTTTGGCATTCCTCTTTTTACTGGTAAAGTGTGGAAGTGGAACCGTAGCCTTGGTCTATGGTTTGCAAAATCCACTTGTCTTTTGTAATATAGTGCCAATTTTTGAGAATAAGGCTAACTTTCTGCCTAATGGTGCTGCTATTTGCTCCCTGGTAGGCGGAGTCAGAGCCAAGTCACTGTGATTGTCCTGTTGCAGTGGCAGTGGTTGCGCCTGTGCCTCGGTTATTGCCTTGCCACTGTGTCGCCCTCTGTAGGCACCTCCTCTGGATTGATTTCTGCCCCTAGAGCGCCTGTTCCTGCCCCTTTGGGATCTTGTGGAGTCAGGAAAGGACCAATTTTGGCAGGCCAGTTCCTGCTAAACCTTGGGGGCTGAACCTGTAGGAAATCTTTAACTGTTTGTACAGATTTTGCCTTCTCTTCCATTTTCTTCATTACCTGCTGGGCAGGTTCCCAAATAGACTGGCCTTATCCATAGGAGCATCCAATAGCTTAGCTTTAACATGATCCGCAAGACCTGTTCTTTCAACCATGCATGCCTTCTTATCACTGTGCCAGTCATGGCTGATCTAAATGAAGCCTCCAGTGCATCATAGCCACATTTTAAAGAATGGTTACTAACCTGTTGGATGTTATTCACCATTTCTAATACATATTTCTTATCTAAAGATTCATCAGAGGACAGCTTTTAATTAACTGATCAAGCATAAACTCTTGGTATTGGATCATGTGAAACTGACACTTTAAAGCTCTAGCAGAGAGAGTAGCACAGGTGTACACTTTCCCCCATCTCTCTAAGGACCTGGATTCCCTTTCAGAGGAATAGGGTTTTTGCTGTGGTCGAGGCTACTGCCTTAGGCCCCTGGGATATAGTTTCGGGTCTGCAAGTGGGGCCTTGTATAGGTGGTGATGAGTGTCTGGCACCCTGTAAAATCTATCTGGTTTGGCAGGGGCTGGAGGTAAAGAATCAGGAGCAGTGCAGACATCATTAAATGCATCGTCCACAACAGATAGGACAGGAGGTATAGCTAAGGGCCTATGTTGTGGTAAGTGCAGAAAAGTCCTAAGCCTTTTTCTTGAATCTGAGAAATCTTGTCCCTGCCATTGGAATTGTTCTCTCATGGCATGTAAGGTTTCCCCAAAGGAGAATTCCTCTGGTGGAGAGGCAGCTGGAATGGATTCTTCAGCATCTGAATCTTCATAATTGGAAAAGGGGCCTCTGGCTGGTCTGTAATGTCTGAGTCATCCGCAGAATCATCAGAGGACACAGGCTCGGGGCTCTGCTCTAGGTCTCTTTTCTGGGGGCTGAGAGGCCCTGTCTGGGTGAGATTGGGATCCCTAATTAAGGATATTAAATCTTCTGCCAGAGTAAGCATTTGAGAACTAGAAGTGGGCCTGAGTGAGGGTGGTTTAACAGGCACTGATTTAGCTGATTTGGCTGCTTTAGCCCTGGCAAAGGCCTTAATAGACATGGCTGCAGGAGGCCTAGCAGCACCACGTGCTGGGGTAGAGATATCCAAGGGGATGGTGTCTGATAGATCAGTAGGAACCACAGTTGTAGGCAAAATTTCTGAGGCTGGTTCAGATAAGGTAGCAGGAGCCTCAGTAGTAGTCATGGATTCGGCTGAAGATTGACCAGTTTTCTCGGTTTCGGCGGAAACCGAGACACTCGCGGCTTGCTTAACCGTGGTTTCGGCCGAAACTGCGGACCGCGAGTGTCGGTCTTTTCTTTGCGTTTTTAACAATTTGGGTAGTCGGAGGATCCGACGGCATAATGTACGCAAAATCTGAGCCGAAAAACTGTTCAGCAAACTCTGACCGACGCCTAAGCATTCGTCGGTTGAAGGAAGCACAGGCCGAACAGGCTGTTACGTCGTGGTCTGGGCCTAAGCAAGGCAAACAGTAAGAGTGGAAATCTTTATGAGGTATTTGTTTCCCACAAGTTAAACAGTTATTGACTTTTTCTGACATCGGCTGAGGCAAGAAAGGGTCCCCAACGGGGTACTTAGCTTTTTAGAAGTCTTCGAAGTAGTATTCGGTAGTAGTAATCTCTGGATCTGACCGACCGGCACTTGCGAACAGCTTCTGCTTCGGGCGCCATGCGGCAAGAAAGACTGGGGAAAATGGCGTCGGCTGATGCCTTTATACCCGAAGACCAGCAGAGATGACGTCGGGTGAAGTGCGACATCAGCCGAAGCCGGACCCAGACTTTGGAATCCGGCCGACCGAAGGGCTGCCTGACGACAGGACAACCCATTTGTTATGACTGCAGATGCATCCATGAAGGACATCAGGGGGAATAGCCAAAGGTCTATGCTGAGGCAAATGCAAGAAGGTCCTTAATCTCTTCCTGGAATCAGAGAATTCCTGGCCCTGCCATTGGAAATGCTCCCTCATAGTGTGCAGAGTTTCCCCAAAAGACAGTTCTTCAGGAGGGAGGCGAGGGATAGATTCCTCTGCATCAGAATCCTCGTAGGCCGAAAAAGCCTCCTCCTGGTAGTCCGAGAGAGCAGAGCCATCAGAGGCCTCATCTGAGGAGAGGGGATCAGAGGGCTCAACCCTGGACCTTTTTTCTGTAGGCGGTTGAGAGCCCCTAATTAATGAAATAAGGTCCTCTGCTAGGCTAAGGATCTGAGAACCTGCAGTGGGTCCCTGAGGGATAACCCTGGGAGGCATAGATTTTGAGTGTTTAGCAGCTTTAGCCCTAGAGAATGCCTTAATAGACATGGATGCAGGAGGCCTGGCTGCACCACGTGCTGGTGTAGTTTTGTCTAAGGGAATGGTGTCGGAAGGTTCCTGGACACCAGATTCCAATGGAGATTCAACAACCGATACAGTAATGGCCTCCGGGGCCGAGGTTGTCGGTTGTATGGTTTCGGTGGACGGAAGTACCAAGGACTCGGTTTCAGCCGAGACAGAGACACTCGGGGTAGGCCTGGCCGTGGTTTCAGCCGAAACCGTGGACCGCGTGTGTCGGTCCTTGTCCTTCCGTTTCTTTATTAAATGTGAAGTCGGAGTCTCCGATGGCATTTTGTAAGCAAAACTAGCCCCAAAAAATTCCTCTGCAAACTCTGACCGACGTCTTAGAGTGCGTCGGTTGAAGGAAGCACAGGCGGAACAGGCAGAGACGTCGTGGTCTGGGCCTAGGCAAGGTAGGCAGTAAGAGTGGAAATCCTTATGAGGAATTTGTTTCCCACAAGTTAAACAATTATTAATTTTATCTGACATCGGCTGAGGCAAGAAAGAGTCCCCAACGGGCTACTTAGCTTTTGAAGTCTTCGGTTTAGCTGAATTACAGGAGCTGGCCGACCGGCACTTGCGAACTGCTTCTGCTTCGGGCACCACGCGGCAAGAAATACTGAGGAAGATGGCGTCTGCTGACGCTTTTACACCCCAGGCGCTCTGACGTCGGGGAAAGGGCGACATCAGCCGACGCCGGACCCAGACTTTGGAATCCGGCCGACCGAAGGGCTGCCTGAGGCAGGACAACCCGTATGTGATGACTGCAGATGCATCCTTGAAGGACATCAGCACCCTATCCCTAATAGGATGTCCAACCTGCAATGCTTCAAAAAGATGTGCACAGGGGACCAAGGACTGCCTTCAGAATAGCCTGGGCATCTAGACCTCAAATAAAAGCAGCAGTAGTTCTGCTGCATGCAGCATGATGTGCTCTTGTAAGCTTTTTCCATTGGCAGAAAAGCCAAAGATAAGGTAGTGAACTTAGCATTTATACTGTATTGCTTTGAAACTGGATACTCCTCCTTTTTAATGGCAAAAGAAAAAAAAGCAGCTCAGTCTTTAGGTTCCTTGTTTTGTGCAGGTAATATTTCAAATTGTCTGTACACACCAAAGGAAATCACAATTTTCTCCCCTATTCTGAAAATTACAGAAAAAGAAAAAGCAACTGAATAGTCAGTCTCAAATCCAGTTCTGCAACAACCCCGGGCACAAAAGAAAGGTCTGTATGTAAACTACCACTGTCACCGTGAACACCAAAAAAAAGCTCTTTGCACACAAGGGCTGAAGCTCAGAAATGTCTTCGAAGTTACAGCCAATACAAACATCCGTCTTCAATGTCTGATACTTAAACTGGTAGAGGTCACTGGATCAAATGGGGATTGGGATAACTATTTTAGTTTGTCTTTTTGGCTTTTCCCGGATAGGGGTCGCCACAGCGGAACTCCTGTCTGCTAATGTTTGGCAGTAGATTTTTATGGTGTCCAGTTGCCAGCCCGACACCCAACCTTCAGAGAAGGCACGCCCATTCACGTATGTCTTTCGGAGGCCACTCAACCACCGGGAGGACATGCAGACTCCACACTTTTCTAGTACAAAGTTCAAATCCCATAGTACAAAGCCAGTGATCTCAAAGGACTGTAGATGGAAAATCCGTCTGAGAAACTGGTTAGTAATAATGAAGGCAATTATGGGAGGGGGTCATTTTAGGTATGCTGATGTTGCAGACAAATGTACCCTTATACAGGAATGTTAATTTTGCTGCAAACATTCTGACAGATACTATACAATCAATGGTACTCTTGACAAGCCAGGGCTCAATTCCTCCTATGTAGCAAGAAAAACCTGCTCCATTCACTGCACAGCACTTTGTAATACTATGTCTCCAAGCCTACTTCATAACCTTTAACAAGAAACCTGAGAAAAAGAAACCAAAGGGTAGCACAATCCAAGTCATCAAACTTGTTAGTTTGAGTCTGCAGGTTCAAGTACACCAAGGACCACCTTGGATGTGGATGGAACACAATGAAATGCTGAAAAACACGACTGATTCTACTATGACTGTACAGCTCACCTACAAAGAAGGTAGAGTAGAGGTGCCCCCCCCCAACAGTTAATATACTACATCACCATAGTGAAGTCTGTTACACTAGCCTGAAACCCTTGACAGACAGGATTATCTCTCTGATGCTAATGCACCTCCTGGTCTGGATGTTATGAATTATCAGACGACGGCACTCTTTGGGCCATGTCTGAGGTATCTGTGTTTAAAGGTCAGAGTATAAGATGCCCTCGTAAAGGGAAAATGCATATGGATTTGGGCCTATTGAGTCCACCATGACATCTCTACACAAGGCAGGAACAGAATAACCTTCCCCGGGTACGAGTATGTTGGTGCCACTACAAAGATGAGAGGCACCACTGACATCTGACAATTCTTTATGTACAGCACTGACAATGGGATTATGAAGAAAAAAAAAAGAACAATGCTAGGTACCCCAGGATCCCCAAGAATTCCCTTGCAGATACACAGTCCCTCAGGTCACATCCTGAAAGAATTGGATCAGATCTACCTCAACTTGGGAAGGAAGACCACTGTCCTTGAGGGCTTTAGACTGGATCTGGGGAGACAGAGCATCTTGTTTTGAAGTCAATCCAGAATACAGGTTAATGTATCAGAGACAGACATTTTGTGAAAACCTCAGACACAGTAGCCAAACCAAAGGCAAGGAGGTAAACTGCAGTGGCATCCACATCTGTGGGTCCCTATTTATGGCAATGTGTAAATAGGCATCCTTCAGGTCCAGTGTTACCAGAGTTTGGGTAAACAAAGGGGTACAACATAACGCAGGATAAGAATTTGGAACTTTGAAGCCTTTACGAATTTGTCTATATTTGAAAGGTGAAGGATCTGCCCCCAAGGTTCCTCTTCTTGAGACTATGTACAGCCTTGAATAAAATACAATGCCTTCTCCACTTGTAACACTACTGCTGCCCACTGAACTTGACCAGAATGTCTTTGGGCTGCTGAAACAGGAAACATTACTTGATATTTTGGAACACAGGCACTGCGGTTGGTATCCTTAAGATACAATCTCCACTATACACCTGTCCTGGATACTCAACTTTTAATTTTCTGTAAAGAACAGACATTCCCCAACACTGGAAAAAATGTTGAAAAATGGAGGGGGGGGGGGGTGAGGGAGGGAGAAGTGTAAAGGTCAGTTTTGCTCCCTGCCTGGTTACTGGTCACGGGTCATAAGGACTCCCATGATTCTTGTTCTGATTACTTTGCCACCTATTTACCCATCTTTTTCTTTGGTCTGATTTTGGTAGAAGGACCGGTTAATAAAAAGTTATCAACTGAAGCCTTTCATGGGAAAGAATATTCACCCTTTCCCTCCAAACTTTTAAAGATCACAAAGCGAGGTCCAAAGAAGAGCTCATTGTCTAACAGTGCACTGAGGAGCTGCACCTTAATTCCCTCTGTCATGGGTTGCATCATCTGTCAGGCATGCTTGCCATGTACAAACTCCACAGTAGCAGCCTTGGATGCTGCATTCACAGAATCATACAGTACAGTTGTGTACACTTAACATAAATGTAGATGTTCGAGTGTATACACTGTTGCAGTCATCACATTTGGGTTATCTGCCTGCAAGTAGCCCTCAGCCAGCCTGAATACCATAGTCGTTGGATGCTGTCTCTTCTTCCATGACGTCAGGTCGTCAGAGGTATAAAACATGCAGCCGATGCCATTACATCAGCTTTTCTTGCCCCAGACATCAGGTGCCCCCCACAATAGTAGGCAATTATATGGCATGGTACACCCCCATCAAAAAGCAAACACAGCAGAAAAAATAAATATACCAAACAAGAAGGAAAGGTACAGCCAAGAGAAGTCAGTGGGGCTGGAGGGAGGACTGCAACAGTGAATACACTCGAACATCTACATTTATGGTAAGTGTACACAACTGTACTATGTTCTTTGTGTTTTACTGTTGCAGTCATCACATTTGGGTTGATTCCCAAAGCTAAGGATGGGAGGAGGAAGTTAAAGAGCATTAGGACCAGCTATTAAGTCCTACAAGACTGTAGTGGCAAATCCAACTCTGGATTTAGAAAAGATAGGCAATGTGGTGGTAATGCTTGGTGAAGGTATGTACAGAGCTCCAGGTAGCAGCTTCTAGGATGTCCCTGGTAGGGACTCCTCTGAGAAAAGCCACAGAGGTAGATGCAGCCCAGGTGGAATGTGATCTTACCCCCTCTGGGGGAGGTTTTCCATGGTGCTTGTAGCAGAAATGAATGCAATGGGCTATCCATTTGGAAATGGTTTGCTTTGAAATGGCCTTCCCCTCTGCCCCCTGCAGCAAAGCCAACTAGCAGCTGTTCAGATTTTCTGAGAGACTTAGATTTTATTTGGACAGGACTAAGTTGTTTGTGCACGTCCACAGAGTGCAGTATTAGTTCCCATTTGTTTTGTGGATTAGGTAAAAAAGTAGGCAAATGAATGGACTGACTTAGGGCCACACTAGACACCACCTTGGGCATAAAGGAAGGATTAGTCCTGAGGGAAACCCTGTCCGCATGGAAGGTAATGAAGGGCTCCACTGCCATAAGGGCCTGTAATTCAGACACTCTTCTCGCTGAAGTGATGGCTATAAGGAAGGCTGTTTTCCAAGAAAGGAATTTCAACTCTGCTGTTGCAGCTGGCTTAAAGGGGGGGAAGAGTGAGCTTTTCCAATACAAAGTTAAGGTCCCAGGCTGGAGTGGGAGCTCTCCTGGGGGTCTTAAATTTTTGGCCCCTCTAAGGAATTGTTTTAGCAAGGGGTGAGAGAAGAGGGGTGGCTCAGTATTATAATGTGCTGAAATGATAGCGGCATGAATTTTAATTGACGAGAAGGATAGGCCCTTGTGGAGCATTTCTGTTAAGTACTGTAGAATATGAGGTAAGCTGGGCACCATTGTGCCCATCCCCTGAGCCTGGCTCCAGGAAAGTACAGTTGTGTACACTTACCATAAATGTAGATGTTCGAGTGTATTCACTGTTGCAGTCATTGCATTTGGGTAATCTGCTGGCAGGTTGCCCTCAGTCGGCCTGAATTCCAAAGTCTTGGGTCCTGCGTCGGTTGCTGTCTTCTCTACCATGACGTCAGGTCATCAGGGGTATAAAACATGCACCCGATGCCATTTTCTTTAGTTTTTCTTGCCCCCGATGTCAGGTGCCCCCAAAAAGGTAGCAAAATTATATTTATATTTATATTTATATATATATATATATATATATATATATATATATATATATATATATATATATATATATATAAAGATATACATGCATCAATATAAACTTTACCTTCATCTACAAGCAAATACAGCTCATAAGTTGTAGAAGATAGAGAAGGAAAGATAAACTTCAGAACAACGGGGATGGCGGGAGGGTAACCTGGACTGCAACAGTGAATACACTCGAACATCTACATTTATGGTAAGTGTACACAACTGTACTATGTTCTTCGTGTTTCACTGTTGTAGTCATTACATTTAGGTAGAATCCCAAAGCTATGGTTGGGAGGCTGGGGCTAAACAGCATTAGGTGTGGCTATAAGGCCCTGCAGCACTACAGTGGCAAAGCCTGCCCTGGACTTAAGAGTAGAGAGGCAAATGGTAATGCTTTGTAAAGGTGTGAACAGAACTCCAAGTAGCAGTCTCTAGAATGTCTTTGGTTGGTACTCCTCTGAGAAAGGCTGGTGAAGTAGCTGCAGCTCTGGTGGAATGAGACCTAATGCCCTTGGGCACAGGTTTACCATGGTGTAAGTAGCAGAAACGGATGCAGTGGCTTATCCCCTTTGAAATTGTCTGCTTTGAAATAGCCTTTCCTTTTGATCCTGCAGCATATGACACTTGTAATTGCTCAGTTTTTCTTAGAGCTTTTGTCCTGCTCAAGTAGAGTCTTAGCTGTCTGTGTACGTCCAAGGAATGCAGAATTCTCTCCACCTTGTTCTGCGGATTTGGATAAAAAGTTGGCAGATGAATTGTTTGGTTAAGAGCAACACTGGAAACCACCTTAGGCATAAAAGTAGGACATGTCCTCAGAGACACCCTGTCTAGGTAAAATATGATAAAAGGCTCTACAGCCATGAGGGCCTGTAGCTCTGACACTCTTCTTGCTGAAGTAATTGATAGTAGTAGAGTTGTTTTCCATGATAAGAACTTTAGATCAGCGGTAGCAGCTGATTCAAATGGAGGCAGGGTGAGCTTTTCCAACACATAATTGAGGTCCCATGCAGGTAATGGTGATCTTCTAGGAGGCCTTACATTTTTGGCTACTCTAAGATACTGCTTTAGTAAAGGATGAGAAAAGATTGGTGGCTCTGTACTGTAATCCGAAATGGCAGAGGCATGGATTTTGATTGATGAGAAAGATAGGCCTTTGTCAAGCATCTCAGTTAAGTACTGTAACATCAGAGGAATATTTGGTTCTGCTGCATCAGTTCCTTGTGCTTGATTCCAAGCACAGAATCTCTTCTATTTGTCAGCATAAGATTTTCTAGTACTAGGCCTTCTGGCTTCCAAAATGACATCCATCACAGCTTTACTGAGAGGTGTTGTTTGTATGACTACATGATTAGCCATGCTGCCAGGTTCAGAGTCTGTAGTTGATAGTGCAGGATCTGATTGTTTTGCTGGGACAGTAGTTGTGGTCTTTGAGGCAAGGTCCAAGCTGGGTATTGAGTCAAGTTCCTTAGGACTGGGTACCAGTATTGGCGGGGCCAGTCCGGGGCAATTAATATCATCTTTGGCTTCTCTTGTTTGACTTTTAAGAGGACCTTGGGTAGAAGAGGCAGAAGAGGAAAAGCGTAAACTGATAGGTTTTTCCAACTGAAGGACTGGGCGTCCACTTTCCATGCTTGTCTGTGATAAGTCCTTGTGCAGAATCTTTTCAATTGATAATTTTGAGGAGAGGCAAATAGATCTATGTCTGGGCTCCCCCATTTCTCTGTTATCATGCTGAAGACTTGTGGATTTAGTTTCCACTCGTGTGGATAAATAACATTTCTGCTTAAATCTGCCAGAGTGCTTTGTTTTCCTGGCATGAATTGAGCTTGAAGAAGCAATTGGTAGGTCAAAGCTGTGTCCCACAGTGCCATGGTTAATCTGCAAAGGGGGAATGAGTGTGCCCCCTTGCTTGTTTATATACCACGTGACTGTGGTGTTGTCCGTCTTTATCAGTAGTTGTCCTGGATGAAGTAAGTCCTTGAAGGCTGTTAGGGCATTTTGTACAGCTAGCATCTCTTTCTGGTTGATATGAAGATGCATTTGTTTTGGTGTCCATAAGCCCTGAATGCATGAATGCATCTTCCTGCCACGTGGGCCCCCCAGGCATAATCTGATGTGTCTGTTAAGGTTTGGCTGGCAGGGAGTAGAGTGAAGGGCAGTCCCATGTTTTGGCGACATGCCTTTGCCCACCATAGAAACTCCTGTTGCAGGCAAGGAATGAGAGGAATCATTGTTTCCAGACTGTGTGAATGTTGACTCCATAAACTTTTTAAGTACCATTGAAGTTTCCTCATATGCAGTCTTGCATATGGAATTAGTAGGATGCAGGATGCCATGAAGCCCAGAGCCTGCAGAATTTGCCTTGCAGAAGACTGGGTTGTTGTTGCCATCAGTTTGAAGTAAGCAGTCAGTTGCCTTTGCTTGTCTGGCGTGAGGTAAGCCATCTGGGCAGTTGTATCCAAGCTTGCACCCAGGAATGTTATCTTTTGAGAGGGTACCAGTTGTGATTTCTTTTAGTTTATTGTGTACCCCAGGCATGTTAGAAAGAAGCCTTTTCACAAATGCCAGGTGTCGAAGAAGAGTGTCCTTGTTCTCTGCTTGAATGAGACAGTCGTCCAAGTAAGGACATATTTGTATACTTCTTTGTCTGCAAAATGCAATTACTGGTGCCAGGCACTTTGTAAAGACCCTGGGCGCAGTAGATAAGCCAAAGGGCAGTACAGAGAATTGGTAATGCATTAAGCCAGCCTTGAACCTGAGGTATCTTCTGCATGATTGTCTTATTGGGACATGCAGGTATGCCTCTTTTAGGTCTAAAGTCACCAGCCAAGCACTCTTGCCCAGCATGGGCAAAAGCTGCTGAAACTCCAGCATTTTGAATTTTGGAATGTCCAGGTATGTGTTCAAAATCGATAAATCCAGTATTGGGCGCCAGGCCTTGTCCTTTCTGTGTACCAAGAACAGTCTTGAGTAAAAACCTTGTCCTTTTTCCTGTTCTGGTACTGTCTGAATGGCCCCTATATCCATGAGGGACGTTACCTGTTTCTGTGCCTCTGCCCATTGATTTTTTGGAAGATCTGGCCAACCATTTGCCATTGGCAGAGTATGGAAATGGAATCTGTATCCCTGTGATACGATGTTTAGTACCCACTTGTCCTGGGTTATTAACTGCCAATTTTGAGCAAAAAGTGCTAATTTTCCCCCTATGGGTGCTGCCAAAACGTAAGTGCTTGGTGTAGGCAGCGGGAAGTCATTGGGATTGCTTTCTGTAGGTTTGCGCTTTATCTCCTCCAGATTTGGAGGTGGAAGCACCCCACTGCTTTGTCCTGTATGAATCTTGAGCCTGGTAGCTGGAACCCTTAGGGCATCTGGATTTGCCCCTTTGAGCTTTTGTAGGCCAATGTCTACTGAATCTGGGTGGCTGCACTTGTAAGAAGTCTTTAACAGTTTGCATAGACTTAGCTTTGTCTTCCATTTTCTTTAAAACCTCTTCTGCCTTAATACCAAACAGAGAATCATGCTGTAAAGGTGCATCTAGCAATTTAGCTTTAACATGATCAGGCAAATTTTGTTCCTTTAACCAGGCATGCCTCCTAATCACTGATCCAGTAACTGCGGCCCTGAAGGAGGCCTCTAAGGAATCAAAACCACATTGCAAAGTATGCTTTCCAACTTGTTCAGCTGCATGCAATAATTCCTGCAATTCTTTATTTTCTGCACATTCTGAAATCAACATCATTTTCTGTTTCAGCAATCCCATAACATGTTGTTGGTACTTAAGCATATGAAATTGACAGTTTAAGGCCCTGATTGCCAAGGTTGCAGATGTATAAACCTTTTTTTCCCATCTGTCCACTGCCCTTGAATCTCTGTCAGAGGGGGTAGGATTTTTTGCCTTTGAGGCCTTAACTCCCTTTGGACACTGTGAAATAGTTTCAGGATCAGCAGCAGGGTTTCTAAATAAAAATTTATGTGAGTCAGGGACCCTGTAATATCTGTCAGGCTTACTGGGAGCCGGAGGTAAGGAGTCAGAGGTCAAGCTTGACTCCGAAAACACATCATCCACAATGTCTAAAACAGGGGGAATGGCTAAAGGCTTGTGCTAAGGGAGAAGGAAGAAATCCCTGAGCCTCTTTTTCGATTCTGAGAAGTCTTGACTTTCCCAGTGAAAATGCTCCCTCAAAGTATGCAAGGTTTCTCCAAATGAATAATCCTCAGGAGGAGATGCAGATGGAATAGACTCCTCAGCATCAGAAACCTCATAGGGAGGTATAGATAATTCCTGATCAGAAGAGGAATCAGAAGAAATAGAAACCCAATATGAAGATTCATAATCAGTGTCTTGCCTAGGCCTCTTATCTGGAGGGGGATGGGTACCCCTGATCAAGGTAATAAGGTCTTCAGCTGTCGTCGGTTTGATATACAAATTTTGAGGTCTGAATACACCCTCAAAAGCCGGTGCCTGCTCAGCGGCTCAGGACCCATCTGAGGGAGATACATCCGTCGGTCCAATACCTTGAGTATCTTGCGGCATGCCGGACTCCACATGGGTGTCGGTAGAGGCCTGCGACTCGAAGGTAGCGGGTATCAGGGGCTGCAAAAGCACCTCACTGAGTACCGGTGAACCGGCGACTGGCTTAGGAGAAGCTTCATCGTCGGTTTTGGATCTCGACTACATTTCTCTATCCTTTTCTTTGCGTTTTTTAGGTACTCCAGTAGTCAGATTGCTATCCAACGACATTTCTGTGTAGTTAAATGTTTCCAAAATACTTTGATGCAAAAATATACTGATGCTTAATAGTGCGTTGGTTATATCTAGCACAAAACCGACAGCCAGGCACGTTGTGATCAGGGCCTAGGCAAGGAATACAGTATAAATGGAAATCCTTATGAGGTATTTGCTTCCCACAAGTAATACAATTATTAACTTTTTCTGACATCGGTAAAAAGCAAGAAAAAAGTTTCCCCAACGGGGTACTTAGCTTTAATGAAGACTTCGGTTCTGAAACTCAAACTCGAATATTTCAGTAGTCGGCCGACTGGCACTTGCAAAATGCTTCTTCTTCGGGCACCGTGTGGCAAAAAAGCCTAAGGAAAATGGCATCAGCTGCATGTTTTATACCTCTGACGACCTGACGTCATGGAAGAGAAGACAGCAACTGATGCAGGATCCAAGACTTTGGAATTCAGGGCAACTTGCCAGCAGATTACCCAAATGTAATGACTGCAACAGTGAAACACGAAGAACATCAGTATCTTTTCCATTTTTCAGCATAGGGTTTTCTAGTACTAGGCCTCCTTGCCTCCAGAATGACATCCAGCACCTGCTTACTGAGGGATGCTAGAGGAGAGCTCAAGGAATTAGCCAGGCTGCAAGGTTCAGGGTTTGAAGCTGAGGGTGCAGAATCTGGCCTGCCTGCTGGGACAGCAGGGAAGGGGTCTGAAGAAGGTGCCATGTTTGCAGCAGTGTCATACTGCGCAAGAGGTGGTACCAGTTCTGGCGTGGCCAGTATGGTGCAATCAGTATTGCCCTTGGCTTGTCCTGTTTGATCTTTAGTAGAACCTTTGAGAGGAGAGGCAGAGGGGGAAAGGCATAAACCCGAGAGGCTTTCCCAGGTAAAGGACAGGGCATCCACTTTCCAAGCTTGACTGTGGGGAGTTCTTGTGCAGAATTTGTTCAACTGGTAGTTCTGAGGGGAGGCAAACAGGCCTACCTCTGGAGTCCCCCATTTTTTCCTCAAGAGGTTGAATATTTTGGGGTTTTGTTTCCATTCGTGTGGGTCCATGAGATTTCTGCTCAAGTCGTCTGCCAGTGAATTTAGTTTGCCTGGCAGGAATTGAGCTTGTAGGTGTAATTGGTAGCTCAAGACTGTGTTCCACAGAGCCATGATTAATCTGCAGAGAGGGTACGAGTGGGTTCCCCCCTGCTTGTTTATGTACCACATAACTGTGGTGTTGTCTGTCTTTACCAATAGTTGTCCTGGAAGAATACGGTCTTTGAAGGCTGCCAAAGCATTCTGTACAGCTAACATTTCTTTTTGACTGAAATGCTGGTGCAGCTGTATCGGGTTCCATTTGCCCTGAATGCACTGCCCTGCCATGAGAACCCCCCATAGTCTGATGCGTCTGTTAGGGTTTGGGCAGCAGGGGGTAGAGTGAAAGGGAGTCCCTTGTTCCTTGTAGGCCTCTGCCCACCAAAGGAACTCAGTCTTCATACAAGGAATGATAGAAATCATTGCTTCCAGGTCCTGAGAATGTTTGCACCATAGGCTTTTTAGATACCATTGAAGTTTCCTCATATGCAGTCTTGCATATGGAATTAGTAGAATGCAACAGGCCATGAACCCCAGGGCTTGCAGTATTTTCCTTGCAGATAGCTGGGGTTTTGTGGCCAATAGTTTGAAGTAGGTTGTCAAATAAACTTTTTTCTCTGGAGTGAGGAATGCCATCTGGGAAGTTGTGTTCAAGCTTGCTCCCAGGAATACAATCTGTTGGCAGGGTACTAGGTGAGATTTATTTTCGTTGATGGTGTACCCCAGTGAGGTTAGAAGTTTCTTTACAAATGCCAGGTGTTGTAATAGCAAGTCCTGGCTTTCTGCCTGAATCAGACAATCGTCCAAGTATGGGTAAATTTGAATATTTCTCTGCCTGCAAAATGCAATGGCTGAAGCTAGACACTTTGTGAATACCCTGGGCGCAGTAGATAAGCCAAAGAGAATTGCAGAGAACTGATAGTGCATGGAGCCTGCCCTGAAGCGTAGGTATTTCCTGCACAATTCCCCTTATTGGGATGTGCAGGTAAGCTTTCTTTAAGTCTAGGGTTGCCAGCGAGGCATCCTTGGCTAGCATGGGAAGAAGCTGTTGAAGAGTTAGCATTTTGAATTTTGGAACCACCAGAATGGTGTTGAGAATTGAGAGGTCCAGGACAGGACACCAGGAGTTGTCTTTTCTGGGTACCAGAAAAAGTCTTGAATAAAAAACTTGTCCCCTTTGTTCTGCTGGAACAGACTGAATAGCCCTGATACTGAGAAGAGAGAGAACCTGTTGTTGGGCCTCCATCCATTGATTTGGGGGCAGGTCTGGCCAACCATTTGGGGTTGGTAGTGTGAGGAAGTGGAATCTGTATCCTTGGGAAACTATGTTCAAAACCCATTTGTCATGGGTAATGAGTTCCCAGTTTTTTGCATGCAAGGCGAGATTTCCTCCTAAGGTTAAGTCATTGTGCCATTTTTCTGTAGGGAGGTGGCTTACTACTCCCTGCTTTTGAAGTGGGAGCCCCCCACTGCTTAGATCTGTGCACAGTCTGAGACTGTAGCCTAGGTGGCCTGCTGTTCCTGGGTTTGGACGGAGAAGGCCTGGAAGGGGACTGGAAAGGACCAGTTCTTTGAAGGCCAATGCCTACTGAATCTGGGAGGCTGTACTTGTAGGAAATCTTTAACAGTTTGCATATATTTAGCTTTTTTCTCTATCCTTTTC
Organism: Protopterus annectens; assembly: GCF_019279795.1. Lineage (NCBI taxonomy): Eukaryota > Metazoa > Chordata > Ceratodontiformes > Protopteridae > Protopterus > Protopterus annectens. The sequence goes on from NC_056737.1 coordinate 1,776,427,015, forward strand.
AGGACTTCTTCTGCTTTGTTGCCAAAAAGTGGTCTTGGTTTAAGGGAGCATCCAGTAATTTAGCTTTAACATGATCTGGCAAGTTTTGTTCCTTAAGCCAAGCATGCCTTCTAGGTACAGACCCAGTGACAGCAGCCCCGCAAGATGCTTCTAAAGTGTCAAAACCACATTGCAAAGTATGTTTACCAACTTGTTCTGCAGAATGCATTAAATCTTGCAATTCTTTGTGTTCAGCACAGTCAGGAATCAACATAATTTTCTGTTTAAGTAGTCCCATAATATGCTGCTGACACTTTAACATATGAAACTGGCAATTTAAAGCCCTAATGGCCGAAGTAGCAGAAGTGTATACCTTCTTGCCCCACCTGTCTAAGGCTCCAGAATCTCTATCAGAAGGGGTAGGAGTTTTGACAGCAATAGCCATAATGCCTTCTGGTCCTTGGAAAATGGTCTCTGGATCCGCAGAAGGATTCTTGAAGAGGAACTTGTGAGAGTCAGGTACTCTGCAGTACCTGTCAGGTTTTTTGGGAGCTGCAGGTAGTGTGTCTGGGGTAAGGTTAGATTCCAAGAAAGCATCATCTACAATGTCCAGAACAGAAGGGATAGCTAAAGGCCTGTGTTGAAGCAGGAGTAAGAATTCCCTAAGTCTCTTTTTGGACTCAGAGTAGTCCTGGCTTTCCCAGTGGAAATGCTCCCTAAGAGTATGCAAGGTTTCACCGAAAGAAAGATCTTCTGGAGGGGAAGCACAGGGAATGGAATCCTCTGCATTAGAATCCTCATAAGTAGATAAGGGAAAATCCTGGTAATCAGAAGGAGCAGAAATATCAGATTCCTGATCAGAAGAATCAGAAAGAAATTCAGTTTTAGGTCTCAGAGGGGGAAGGCTGGCTTCCCCTAATTAAGGTAATAAGGTCTTCAGCCATTCTAAGCATTTGTTTTTGAGGCATATAGGCCTGAGCTTGCAGTTTGGTCGCCGGGTTTCTAGGCGTAGTGCAAGTTTTTGGCGTGGATGAAAACGATGGGGTCGGTTTAATATGAATGTCTGTAGGCCTGAATACACCCTCACAATCTGGTGCCTGCACAACGGCTCCTGACCCATCCAAGGTAGAGACATACGCAGGTTCCATAGTCGAAGAAGCATCTCGCAGCATACAGGACTCCGAATGTGTCTCAGTAGAGGCCTGCGAATCTGAAGTAGCGGTTATCAGGGGCTGCGCAAGCACCTCACTGAGTACTGGCGGACTGGCGACTAGCTTAACAGACGCGTCGTCGGCAGTTTTGGACCTATGCAGTCTGTCTCTGTCTTTATCCTTACGTTTTTTCAGAAGATCGGTAGTTGGATGGCTTAACAAAGCCATTTCTGAGTACTCAGATCGAGTACGAAAGTAACTGGCTGCAAAAATAGCCCGACGACAAATAGTTTGGGGGTTGAACAAGGCACAAAACCAACAGCGATGCATGTCGTGGTCTGGGCCTAAACAGGGGATGGATGTCGTGGTCTGGGCTTAAACAGGAGATGCAGTAAGAATGAAAATCTCTATGAGGTATTTGCTTTCCACAGGCAAGACAATTGTTAACTTTTACTGACCTCGGCTGGAGCAAGAAAAAGGATCCCCAACGGGGTACTTATCTTTTTTGAAGACTTCGGGTCTGAAACTCGAAAACGAAAATTTCAGGAGACGGCCGACCGGCACTTGCGAACTTGCTTTTGCTTCGGGCACCGCACGGCAAGAAAGACTGGTGTAATGGCATTGGCTGCATGTTTTATACCCCTGATGACCTGACGTCATGGAAGAAGAGACCGCATCCGACGCAGAAATCCGAAGACTCTGGTATTCAGGCTGGCTGAGGGCTACCTGCAAGCAGATAACCCAAATGTGATGACTGAAACAGTGAAACACAAAGAACATCCACATTTAATTGCATGCCTGTCACCTGTACAGCTGTCTGGGAAAGTCTGACTACTTTTGCCTTCAGATATCAGGTGTAATCTCCCCAATTATGTCCATTATCTCTTGGAAGATTTCACCCTGGTACTTAGCCATATGGGTTTGACAGCTTATAGAGCTAAAGACCAGGGATGATGAAAGCAGACCTTCTCAAAGTGGTCTAAGATGTTGCTCTTTCAATCAAGTGAAGTGTATCCTGATGGATGGACTTCCTTACAGCATGGGGCTAAGAGTCTGGTTCTAGGGAAGAAGTTAAAAAAATCCAAAAATGCCTGAGACACCTGGAGGAATAGCAAGTGGCTTTGGATTTTCCAAAAAAAAAAGAAAAAGTCTACTCTCTTGGTTGACTTAGACTTCTCTGCCCTCTCATCTAAAGTGGTCCTTCATTTAAAGATAAGGTCTTCACAAATGAAATGCCCCCTGGAGGAGGGTGGTTGCAGAAGACATGGTCATCTGAAAGTTGCAAGCCAGCTCCTCTTCCTCTTCAGAATCAGAGTCGTCGAAATCTCTACTAGGAGAGATCTCCTTATTCCTTGCCTGTGAATGTGCCACCCATGAAATGGACTGCTGACCCAACAGGGGCTACGGTCTTGGAATAAGCAGAACAATTCCTGGGTCCACTTCTGCCAATCCTGGAAAGAAGCCTGCTAGGAGGTCTACTCTGAAGACCCCATTCTTCATTGTATCTAGTTCCCAGACACTAACAAAGCTTTAAACATGGTGATCATACAGTTGTCAGACATCTGGATCTTCAACATGGAGGAAGTTATTTCAGGAGCCAGGATTTGCAAACAAAAAGCCTGTACCTTAACCTTAACTTCAGATATCCTCTCATACCAGAACAATGGGGGACTCTGCATTCCTACACAATGCAAAATGGGCATCAGATGTGGTTACCAGGGAACTAGCATCTTGGGCCAACCACAGCTAAATCAGCTTTGGCCTGGTAGGAGCATGACACAAAACAATGGCATCTCAGCATTCCAAGGGCACTGCCAGAGACCTTGGTAATATTAGGAATCAGAGCCAATGGCTGTGTAAGTAGCTTCCAGAAGCTGCTAACCATGGTTTCTAAAGAGTCCAGTCAGGATGGAAGTGCTCTTCTCAGGTCTCCCATTTCTCCATATGTTTTTAGGTTCACAGGTGATTATTAGGCTAACAACCCCCTGGGGTCTCTAAGTCTAGTCATACTTCTCAAATGTTTCTGACAATTTTTGATACTCTATGGTTATAAGGAGTACACACAGGCTTAGGCATGAGTAGTCAAGCACTCACAGACTGCCTCTAACAGAGACACAGGTGCCAGACCAGAGTACATTTCTGACCCTCGTCCCACCCATGTTCCAAATTATGCTTCAGTTGGGTTAGGGAAGAACTCTGCTTCACAGTGACAGGAAGCCTGTTCCACAGAAGGAGTAGTCTCAGACATACCTGTTCTCTCCAATACGTCCTGCTTATGTTGCAGACAAGGGTTAGGTTCCTGGATCAGGAAATTCTGATGCTACTTGTTTTGCAGATGTGCAACAGGTCCTTCAGAGTGGCATCAGAGGACACTTTGTAGGCCAGCCAGAGAGTGCCTCTAAGCAGTGTGTAGTTGACTAAGTACAGGGATAAAACTCTGAGACAGTCTGCATGTTTATGCCTTGTACCTTCTTGTGTGGAATTTCTGTGGATGCTCAAGCTGTTGCATATGCCCGGTCAGGTACACACCAAAGGGGGCAATATACTCAGTGACTAGTCTGATGAGAGCTGAGTACAGCAGAAAAATGACATCCTTAGAGCAAGATGTCATATAACATCCTTAAAGCAAGATGCCATACCCTTGTTTACAAGTTACACAACGTAGAATGACTTCCTTACTACTATAGATATAAAAATGTAAAAAGGCCAGGTTACTGTCTACATGTTTTCCCAAATCCCTGGCTAAGGGGGTAAAGAACTGTACTAGGTGGTGGATTCCATGGGTAGCAGTCTTCCCAAAAGATACTATTATGCATTTCCTGGCACTGAATTTTAGACCGTGACTCTGATGTCAGTTGTTCTGTGTTGGGCATTCTTGGAAGGTGTTTGCGTCTTTGGGAGATTCTATGTCTGCACCTAGTTTGCAATCATCTGCAAACTTGGTCAGTCAAAGGCCCATGATGTTTGCCTCGACTTCAGATAAGTAAATGCCATAAAAGAGCGGGCTCAGTACCAACCTTGAGGAACTCTGCAAGTGACTAGACTTTTTGTAGAGGTAGACCCCCCCCACTCTAACTTCTTGGGTCCTATTTTTGAGCCAGCTGGCTATCCGGCAGGAGATACATAGGATTATACCCAATTTCATGAATTTATCTAGAATGGTCTAGTGGGGTATTGTGTCAAACACTTTGGCAAGATCAAGGTAAGCAGTATGCACCAGTGTGCCCTCTTTCACTGCTTTGGTTTACTTCTCAAAGTCATCCACCACGTTGAATAGGCATGACCTGCCCTTGAACTCAAACTGTGGTGGATCCAGCATCTGAAGACTTCCTATGTACTAGTACTGATTTTGATTATTCTTTTCTTTTACAGTATTTTATTCATTTAAAGTTGAATATGGATTCCTTAAATTAGTATGCAATTAACGATTTGCTAATGCACAAGTATAGTACAGTTCCTACCATAAATGTAGATGTTCGAGTGCTAATACAGCTGCAGTCATAACAGATGGATTCTCCTGCCGTCAGGCGGGTCCTCGGTCGGCCGAATTCCAAAGTCTAGGTCCGGCGTCGGTTGTCGTCGCTTTCTTTCCTGACGTCAGTGCGACAGGGGTACATAAGACACAGTCAACGCCATTTTCTTCAGTCTTTCTTGCCCCAGATGTCAGGTGCCCCCAGAAGGATATATATATATATATATATATATATATATATATATATATATATGAAATATATAATCATGCAATGCAATATAATCAAAAATCAGTAGTTGCAAGCAAATACACCATAGAAGGATAACCCAATCAGGTTGTAAGATGAGGAGTTAGCCACTAGGCCTGTACCCAGAGGGGAAGGAGGGAGGGAAACCTGGACTGCAGCTGTATTAGCACTCGAACATCTACATTTATGGTAGGTACAAAACTGTACTATGTTCATCGTGCATACAGCTGCAGTCATAACAGATGGGTAGAATCCCAAAGCTACGCACAGGGTGGTAGGCACTAGGTGGAACTGGGAGGAGCCAGAATGCCCTGCAACACAGCAGTGGCAAAGCCTGCTCTAGTTTTGGAGTATAAAGGTAGGTGGTAGTGTTTAGTGAAGGTATGCACAGAACTCCAAGTGGCTGCCTCCAAAATATCTTTGGTAGGGACTCCTCTGAGGAAGGCTGCAGAGGTAGCTGTGGCCCTTGTGGAGTGGGATCTGATGCCTGTAGGTACAGATTTATCATGAAAGGAGTAACAAAACCGTATGCAGTGGCCTATCCATTTTGAAATTGTCTGTTTGGAAATTGGCTTCCCTTGAGCTCCTACAGCATAGGACACAAAGAGTTGTTCTGATTTCCTGAAAGGCTTTGTTCTGTCCAAATAGTAACGTAGCTGTCTATGGATGTCTAAGGAATGTAGTAGCCTTTCCCCTTTGTTTTGAGGATTGGGGTAAAAGGTATGTAAGTGTATGGCCTGATTTAAAGCTACCCTGGATACTACCTTAGGCATAAATGACGGGTTGGTTCAGGAAACCCTATCCTGATGGAAGATGAGAAAGGGCTGCACAGCCATGAGGGCTTGTAGTTTCGAGACCCTACGAGCTGAGGTAATAGCCAGAAGGAAAGCTGTTTTCCAGGACAAATATTGCAAATCTGTTGAGGCAGCTGGTTCAAAGGGAGGCAATGCTAATTTTTCTAGAATGTAATTAAGATCCCAGGCTGGTATTGGTTGTTTCCTTGGAGGTCTTATATTCTTAGCCCCTCTAAGGAACTGCCTTAAGAGTGGGTGAGAGAATAAGGGTGGATCAGTGTTGTATTCTGCAGAAATGGCTGAGGCATGGATTTTGTTGGAGGAAAATGGAAGTCCACTGTTCAACAGCTCAGCTAGATACTGTAATATCTGAGGCAAATTCAGTTTTCTAGGATCCTGGCCCTTTTTCTCATTCCAAGCGCAAAACCATTTCCATTTTGCGGAGTAAGCTTTTCTAGTAGATGGCCTTCTGGCCTCCAAAATTACATCCTGCACCTCCTTGGAGAGTAGGGTCTGTTGTGGTGTTAAGGAATTTTCCATGCAACCAGATTGAGTGTTTTCAGCTGACTGTGAAGAGTTTTGTAGCTGTGCTGAGTCAGGAGAAGAGGCATTAGAGGTAGGGTCCAGGGAGGAGAATGTGTTAGGCTCCTCAGGAGTGGGTACCAGTGTTGTCTTGGCCAGTCTGGAGCAATCAGTATCATCTTTGGTCTGTCTGCTCTTGCTTTCAAGAGCACCTTGGGCAGAGAAGGCGTAAACTGTCCGTGCTGCCCAACTGAAAGAAAGGGCGTCCACTCTCCAGGCCTTTGGATGAAATGTCCTTGAGCAGAATTTTGTCAATTGATGATTCCTGTGGGAGGCAAAGAGATCTATGTCTGGCCTTCCCCACGCTTGGATTATCTTTGTAAACACTTGAGGATGCAACTTCCATTCGTGCGGGTATGTCATATTTCTGCTTAGATTGTCTGCCAGCGTGTTTTCCAAACCTGGCAGGTACTGTGCTTGTAGCTCGATTTGCCATTCCAGAGCCATGTTCCAAAGTGACATGGCCAGCCTGCACAGGGGGTATGAATGTGTTCCTCCTTGTTTGTTTATGTACCACATTACTGTGGTGTTGTCTGTTCTTATCAAAAAATGCCCTGGATGCAGGAGGTCCTTGAAAGCTGTAATTGCATTTATCACTGCTAGCATTTCCTTTTGATTGATGTGAAGGTGCTTTTCTTTTTGGGACCATTTGCCCTGAGTGCACCTGTCTGTCATGTGTGCCCCCCAGGCGTAGTCTGAGGCGTCTGTTGTGATGACTTGATTTGCTGGAGGCTTGCAGAATGGTAGACCTGTGTTTGTTTGGCATGCTTGGGCCCACCATAGAAATTCCTTTTGCAAACATGGAATTATTGGTATTATTGTTTCCAAACTGTGGCTGTGTTGAGACCATAGATTTTTTAGGTACCACTGAAGTTTCCTCATATGCAACTTTGCACATGGGATTAGAAGAATGCAAGATGCCATGAAGCCCAGAGCCTGCAGGATTTTCCTTGCAGTTAGCCTGGTACAATTTGCTAGCATCTTGAAGTACTGAGTTAGTTGCCCCTGTTTTTCTGGCACAAGATAGGCCATCTGGGTGTTTGTGTCCAAGTTGGCACCCAGGAAAATTATTTTCTGAGATGGTGTTAGCCTCGATTTCTCTTTGTTGACTGTGTATCCCAGAGAATTCAATAACCGTGTTACATAAGCCAGATGTTCCAGAAGTATGCGTTTGCTGTCCGCTTGGATCAGGCAATCGTCCAAATAAGGGTAAATTTGTATCCCTTGAAGTCTGCAGTAGGCAATTACTGATGCCAGGCATTTAGTGAAAACTCTGGGCGCAGTAGATAAGCCAAAGGGCAATGCAGAGAATTGATAGTGGATTGAACCTGCAAGAAATCTGAGGTATCTTCTGCAGCTTTGTCTGATTGGGACATGCAGGTATGCCTCCTTGAGGTCCAATGTTACCAGCCAAGACTCCTTGCCCAGCATGGGAAGAAGCTGCTGTAAGGTGAGCATCTTGAATTTTGGTACTAGTAGAAATGTGTTTAGGATGGATAAGTCCAAAATGGGTCTCCAATCGGTTCCCTTCCTTGGTACCAGGAATAGTCCGGAATAAAAACCTTGACCTTGTTCGTGAGTAGGTACCTCTTGAATAGCTTTCATGTCCATGAGCTTTGAAATTTGTATTTGAGCCTCTGCCCTTTGATTGTGTGGCAGGTTCGGCATGCCTCTCATTTTTGGAAGAGTGTGAAAATGAAATCTGTAGCCTCTGTTTATAATGTTCAGGATCCATTTGTCTTTTGTGACAATATGCCAATTTTTTGAAAATAATGCCAGCTTTCCTCCCAAGGGTGCTGCCAGCTGAGACTTGCTTGGCATGCAAAGGGGAAAGTCATTGGGTTTGTTTCCTGTATTGTTGTGCACTGTCTTCGCCACCTCTTGGTGCTGGAGATTGCCATTGTCTGCCTCAATATGATCCTTGAGATTGTCCTCTGCCCCTTGTGCGCCTGTATCTACCTCTTTGGGGCTTGTCCGTGGCTGGAAAGGACCAGTTTTTTTAAGGCCAATTTCTGCTAAAACGTGGTGGTTGTACCTGTAGAAAAGCTTTGACAGTTTGCATAGATTTAGCTTTTTCTTCCATTTTCCGTAGTATCTCCTCAGCATTAGTACCAAATAATACATCCTTTTGTAAAGGAGCATCTAGAAGTTTAGCTTTAACATGATCAGGCAAGGTTTGTTCCCTAAGCCAGGCATGTCTATGAATGACTGATCCTGTAACATCAGCTCTACTTGAGGCCTCTAGAGCATCATAGCCACATTGTAAGGTGTGTTTACCCACTTGTTCTGCACTATGCATCATATCCTGCAACTCCTTCAAATCTGGTTGTTCAGGTTGTGACATTTTATTCCTTAATTGTGATAACAGAAACTGCTGATATTTAAGCATATGGAACTGACAATTTAAGGCCCTCATGGCTAGGGTGGCCGAAGTATATACCTTTTTCCCCCCACCTTTCTAAGGATCTAAACTCTCTCTCTGAAGGTAATGGATTCTTAGCAGTAGAGGCCTTCATTCCCTTGGGGCCTTGAGAAATGGTTTCAGGGTCAGCATTATGGCTTTTGTAAAGAAATTGGTGTGAGTTAGGAACTCTGTAGTACCTATCAGGCTTGACTGGGGCAGGAGGCAGGGAATCCGGATTAAGGCAAGCCTCTGAGTAAACATCATCAAGTATGTCCAAGACAGGAGGTATCGCCAGAGGTCTGTGCTGAGGTAGCAAAAGAAATTCCCTAAGCCTTTTCTTGGAATCTGAAAAATCTTGACCTTCCCAATGGAAGTGTTCCCTCAAGGTATGCAAGGTTTCCCGAAGAAAAATCCTCTGGGGGATACAGAAGGAATGGACTGCTCTGCATCAGAATCTTCAAAGAGTAAGTGTTCCTCTTCATCAGAATGTTCTGAAATAATGGAGCCCTGGTCAGAAGGGGGAGAAACTTCCTCCACTCTGGGTCTCTTGTCCGGAGGGGGTTGGGAACCCCTGATAAGAGTAATTAAATCCTCAGCCGTTTTGAGCATCTGCTTTTTAGGCATGGGGCCTGGAGATGGGCCCTGTGCAACAGGCCTCTTGGAATGCATGGCTGATTTAGACTTAGTAAAGGCCATTATGGAAAAGGAAGATGAAGGTCTGAAGACACCATGGGTGGAAGTGGACCTGTCCACATTAAGAAGTTCAACACTCACAGTGGCTTTGGTAGCTGTAGTCAGGGTATGGGCCGAGGAACCTGCGGTCTTGGTTACAGAAGACACTGCCAGAGAAATGTCGTCGGTAGTCAGGGGCTGCGTAGGCGCCTCGCTGAGAACCGGACCACGTGTAGCCGGTTTTGGCGTGGTGTCGGTGGAGACCGCGGACCTCGCGTGTCGGTCTTCGTCCTTGCGTTTTTTTGGACAAAACAGTAGTCTGAGTCTCTGACGACATTTTATAATTAAAAGCTTTACCAAAAAAGTGCTGGGCGAACTCCGCCCGATGCTTAATAGTGCGTTTAATGAAAGTAGCACAAAAGCGACAGCCCGAGACGTTGTGGTCTGGGCCTAAACAAGGTATACAGAGGGAATGGAAATCCTTATGCGGTATTTGCTTCCCACAAGAAATACAATTGTTAACTTTGTCTGACATCGGTCTGAGGCAAGAAAAGTTTCAACGGGGTACTTAGCTTTAAAGAAGACTTCGGTTTCCAAATTTTCGTAATTTCAGGAGCTGGCCGACCGGCACTTGCGAACTGCTTCTGCTTCGGGCACCACGTAGCAAAAAAGACTGAAGAAAATGGCGTCGGCTGTGGCTTATGTACCCCTGTCGCACTGATGTCGGGAAAGAAAGTGATGACAACCGACGCCGGACTTAGACTTTGGAATTCGGCCGACCAAGGACCCGCCTGACGGCAGGAGAACCCATTTGTTATGACTGCAGTTGTATGCACGATGAACATCTTGTACAGTGTACTAAATACTATGCATATTTAATGGTAACATATTTAAAAGTAACAGTTGATAACACTAGTGTGATCTGTGTTTCTCATGTCAAAAGTTGGATGATTTGCTTACCATTGCTAGAAGTAAATCTAGACTTGATGATGATGATTACACTTGTGCAAGTGGCATGGCTTGGAGAACTGTTTTTTCATATATTAATGACTGGACTGATGAACTAAATAATGTTAGGCATAGAACAAACAACAGACTTAGGAAATGATGCATCTATTTTCTACAAGGAACATTCAAGTCCTATATAACATGATGAGGCCCCTTAGAAAGTACAGTTTTGTACCTACCATAAATGTAGATGTTTGAGTGCTAATACAGCTGCAGTCATAACAGATGGGTTCTCCTGCTGTCACGCGGGTCCTCGGTCGGCCGAATTCCAAAGTCTAGGTCCGGCGTCAGTTGTCGTCGCTTCTTCCCTGACGTCAGTGCGACAGGGGTATAAAGGAACCAGCCGACGCCATTTTCTTCAGTTTTTCTTGCCCCAGATGTCAGGTGCCCCCAGAAGGAAGGCAATACATAAATTTGTGTAATAATGCAGTGCAATATAATCAAAATACAGTAGTTGCAAGCAAATACATCATAAATGAATACCCCGATCAGGTTGTAAGAGGATGTGTTAGCCTATAGGCCTGTCCCAAGAGGGGAAGGAGGGAAACCTGGACTGCAGCTGTATTAGCACTCGAACATCTACATTTATGGTAGGTACAAAACTGTACTATGTTCATCGTGCATACAGCTGCAGTCATAACAGATGGGTAGAATCCCAAAGCTAAGAAAGGGGTGGTAGGCACTAGGTGGAACTAGGAGGAGCCAAAATGCCCTGCAAGACTGCAGTGGCAAAGCCTGCTCTAGATTTGGAATATAATGGTAGGTTGTAGTGCTTGGAAAAGGTATGCACAGAACTCCAAGTGGCTGCTTCCAAAATATCCTTGATAGGAACTCCTCTGAGAAAGGCTGCAGAGGTGACTGTGGCCCTGGTGGAATGAGTTCTAATGCCTGTAGGTACAGTTTTGCCATGAAAGGAATAGCAAAAACGTATGCAGTGGGCTATCCATTTTGAGATTGTCTGTTTGGAAATTGACTTTCCTTGAGCTCCTACCGCATAGGTCACAAAGAGCTGTTCTGATTTTCTGAAAGGCTTTGTTCTGTCCAAATAATAACGCAGTTGTCTGTGGATGTCCAAGAAATGTAGTAATCTCTCCCCTTTGTATTGAGGATTAGGATAAAAGGTAGGTAAATGTATGGCCTGATTTAAAGCTACCCTGGATACCACTTTAGGCATAAAGGACGGGTTGGTACGTAAGGAAACTCTGTCCTGATGGAAGATGATAAAAGGCTGGACAGCCATGAGAGCCTGTAGTTCTGAAACTCTACGAGCTGAGGTGATAGCCAGAAGGAAAGCTGTTTTCCAGGACAAATACTGCAAATCTGATGAGGCAGCTGGCTCAAAGGGAGGCAAGGTCAGTTTTTCCAGAATGAAATTGAGATCCCAAGCAGGTATTGGTTGTTTCCTTCGAGGTCTTAAATTCTTAGCCCCTTTGAGGAACTGTCTTAAGAGAGGGTGAGAGAATAAAGGTGGATCAGTGTTGTATTCTGCGGAAATGGCTGAGGCATGGATTTTGATGGAGGAGAAAGAAAGTCCAATGCTTAGCAGTTCAGCCAAATATTGTAGTATTTGAGGTAAATTCAGTTTTCCAGGATCCTGGCCCTTTTTCTCATTCCAGACACAAAAACGTTTCCATATTTCGGAGTAAGCTTTTCTAGTTGATGGCCTTCTGGCCTCCAAAATGACATCCTGCACCTCCTTGGAGAGTAGGGCCTGTTGTGATGCTAAGGAATCTTCCATGCGGCTAGATTGAGTGTTTTTAGCTGGCTGTGAAGAGTTTTGAAGCTGTGCTGAGTCAGAAGAAGAGGCATTAGAGGCAGGGTCCATGGTGGGGAATGCGTCAGGCTCCTCAGGAGTGGGTACCAGTGTTGCCTTGGCCAGTCCGGAGCAATGAGAATCATCTTTGGTCTGTCTGCTCTGGTCTTCAATAGAACTTTGGGCAACAGAGGAAGAGGTGGGAAGGCATAAACTGTCGCGTCCACTCTCCAGACCTTTGGATGGAAGATCCATGAGCAGAATTTTGTCAACTGATGATTTTTGTGGGAGGCATAGAGATCTATGTCTGGCCTTCCCCATTCTTGGATTATTTCTGTAAAAACTTTTGGATGCAATTTCCATTCGTGTGGATCTGTCATATTCCTGCTTAGGTTGTCTGCCAGCGTGTTTTCCTTGCTTGGCAAGTACTGTGCTTGTAGTTCCATTTGTAATTCCATGGCCATGTTCCAAAGTGACATGGCCAGTCTGCATAGGGGGTAAGAATGTGTTCCTCCCTGTTTGTTTATGTACCACATAACTGTGGTGTTGTCCATTCTTATCAATAGTTGACCTGGTTGTAGAAGGTCCTTGAAAGCTATAATAGCATTTATTACTGCTAGCATTTCTTTTTGATTGATGTGCAGGTGCTTTTCTTTTTGGAACCATTTGCCCTGAATGCACCGATCTGTCATGTGCGCCCACCAGGCGTAGTCCGAGGTATCTGTTGTGATGACTTGATTTGCTTGAGGCTTGCTGAATGGAAGACCTGTGTTTGTTTGGCATGCTTGAGCCCACCACAGAAATTCCTTTTGCAGACATGGAATTAGTGGTATTATTGTTTCCAAACTGTGGCTGTGTTGAGACCATATGTTTTTCAGGTACCATTGTAGTTTCCTCATATGCAGCCTTGCACATGGGATTAGTAAGATGCAAGATGCCATGAATCCCAGAGCCTGCAGGATTTTTCTTGCAGTCAGCCTGGTGTAATTTGCTAGTGTTCTGAAGTATTGAATTAGTTGCCCCTGCTTCTCTGCCGTGAGGTAGGCCATCTGGGTGTTTGTGTCCAAATTGGCACCCAGGAAAATTATCTTCCAAGAGGGTATCAGCCTTGACTTCTTTTTGTTGACTGTGTATCCCAGAGAGTTCAATAACATTATTACATAAGCCAGATGTTTCAGAAGAATGTGCTTGCTGTCCGCTTGGATCAGGCAGTCGTCCAAGTAGGGGTATATTTGTATCCCTTGAAGTCTGCAGTAGGCAATTACTGATGCCAGGCATTTCGTGAATACTCTGGGCACAGTAGATAAGCCAAAGGGCAATGCAGAGAATTGATAATAGGTTGAACCTGCAAGAAATCTGAGGTACCTTCTGCAATTTTGTCTGATTGGGACATGCAGGTATGCCTCCTTGAGGTCCAATGTTACCAGCCAAGACTCCTTGCCCAGCATGGGAAGAAGTTGCTGTACAGTGAACATCTTGAATTTTGGTACGAGTAGAAATGTGTTTAGGATGGATAGGTCCAAAATAGGTCTCCAATCTTTTCCCTTTCTTGGCACCAGAAATAGCCTGGAGTAAAAACCTTGACCTTGTTCAGGCGTAGGTACCTCTTGAATAGCTTTCATGTTTATGAGCTCTGTAATTTGCCTTTGTGCCTCTGCCCTTTGATTGTGTGGCAGGTTTGGCATGCCTCTCATTTTTGGAAGGGTGTGAAAATGGAATTTGTAGCCTCTGTTTATAATGTCCAGGATCCATTTGTCGTTTGTGACAATATGCCAATTTTTTTAAAAATAATGCCAGCTTTCCTCCTAAGGGGGCTGCCATTTGAGACCTGGTTGGCATGCAAAGGGGAAAGTCATTGGGTTTGCTTTCTGAAAGATTGCGAGTTGTCCTCACCACCTCTTTGTGTAGGAGCTTGCCATTGTCTGCCTCTAAACGATCCTTGGGATTGTCCTGTGCCCCTCGGGCGCCTGTATCTGCCTCTTTGGGGTCTGTCTGTGGCAGGAAAGGACCAGTTTTTGGAAGGCCAATTTCTACTAAAACGTGGGGTTGAACCTGTAGAAATTCTTTCACAGTTTGCATTGATTTAGCCTTTTCCTCCATTTTCCTTAATACCTCCTCAGCATTAGCTCCAAATAGTACATCCTTTTGAAGAGGGGCGTCTAGTAACTTAGCTTTGACATGATCAGGCAAGGCTTGTTCCTTGAGCCAGGCATGCCTACGTATGACTGATCCTGTAACAGCAGCTCTACATGAGGCCTCTAGAGCATCAAAACCACATTGTAAGTTATGCTTACCCACTTGTTCTGTACTATGCATCAAATCCTGCAACTCCTTCAAGTCTGGTTGTTCAGGTTGTGACATTTTACTTTTCAATTGTGATAACAAAAACTGTTGGTATTTTAGCATATGAAACTGACAGTTTCAGGCCCTCATGGATAAGGTAGCCGAGGTATATACCTTTTTTCCCCACCTTTCTAAGGATCTGGAATCTCTCTCGGAAGGCAATGGATTTTTAGCAATGGAGGCCTTAACTCCCTTGGGGCCCTGTGAGATGGTTTCTGGGTCAGCAGCATGGCTTTTGTATAGAAATTGGTGTGAGTCAGGAACCCTGTAGTACCTGTCAGGCTTAACTGGAGCTGGAGGTAGAGAGTCTTGGTTAAGGCAGGCCTCTGAGTAAACATCATCTAGGATGTCCAAGACAGGAGGTATAGCCAGAGGCCTGTGCTGAGGTAGCAATAGAAATTCCCTGAGCCTTTTCTTGGAATCTGAATAATCTTGGCCTTCCCAGTGGAAGTGTTCCCTTAAGGTATGCAAAGTTTCCCCAAATGAGTAATCCTCAGGGGGGGGGGGTACAGAAGGGATGGACTCCTCCGCATCAGAGTCTTCAAAAGGGGAGTAAGAATGTTCCTGATCATCAGAGTGCTCTGAAATAATGGAGCCCTGATCAGAGGGGGAATCTTCCTCCACTCTGGGCCTTTTGTCCGGTGGGGGCTGAGAACCTCTGATAAGAGTAATTAAATCCTCAGCCATTTTAAGCATCTGTTTCTTAGGCATGGGGCCTGGAGATGGGCCCTGTGTAGCTGGTCTCTTAGTGTGCCTGGTTGCTTTAGACTTTGTGAAAGCCTTGATGGAG
This sequence comes from Protopterus annectens, assembly GCF_019279795.1. NCBI lineage: Eukaryota > Metazoa > Chordata > Ceratodontiformes > Protopteridae > Protopterus > Protopterus annectens. Next base: position 1,776,442,210 of record NC_056737.1, read on the forward strand.
AAAGAAGAGGAAGGTCTGAAGACACCTTGAGTGGAGGTGGACCTGTCCACATTCTGAGTTTCAACGCCAAGAGTGGCTTCGGTATCTGTAGTTGGGGTGTGGGCCGAGGAGCCTGCGACCTCGGGCACAGGAGACACCGTCAAAGAAGTGTCATCGGTAGTCAGGGGCTGTGTAGGCACCTCGCTGAGAACCGGACAACGTGTAGTCGGCTTTGGCGTGGTGTCGGTAGAGGCCACGGACCTCATGTGTTGGCCCTTGTCTTTGCGTTTTTTAGAAAAAACCGGAGTCGGAGTATCCGACGACATAGTATAGTTAAATGCTTTCCCAAAATAATGCTGGGCGAACTCCGCCCGACTCTTAATAGTGCGTTTGTTGAATGTAGCACAAAAGCGACAGAACGAGACGTCGTGGTCTGGGCCTAAACAAGGTATACAGAGGGAATGGAAATCCTTATGCGGTATTTGCTTCCCACAAGAAATACAATTATTAACTTTGTCTGACATCGGTCTGAGGCAAGAAAAGTTTCCCCAACGGGGTACTTAGCTTTTAAGAAGACTTCGGTTTCCAAATTTTCGTAATCTCAGGAGCTGGCCGACCGGCACTTGCGAACTGCTTCTGCTTCGGGCACCGCGCGGCAAGAAAGACTGAAGAAAATGGCGTCAGCTGGTTCCTTTATACCCCTGTTGCACTGACGTCAGGGAAGAAGCGACGACAACCGACGCTGGACCTAGACTTTGTAATTCGGCCGACCGAGGACCCGCCTGACGGCAGGAGAACCCATCTGTTATGACTGCAGCTGTATGCACGATGAACATCTATGGAATTGTGGATGCAAGTACTCAGCAATCTGAGGATCTGGTTTGTTTAGAAGGAAACAAAAAAAGAAAGAAAGGAAGACGTTCTCAATAAATAACAAGGAAGAAAAAGAAACTAATGACTGTAAAGGAAAGAGAATACGAAGTAACAAGGATTCTGCTTTATGTAACACACTGGTGACAGGGAATGAAAATATCTGTCTATCAGAAAACCCTCAGTCTACAGAAAAAGGCATCACCTTTCCAATGGAAAAGGCAGAAAATGAGGCAAGGGGCAGGTGAAAAGGAAGAAATCAAAACTGAATGTGGAAGGATTGAAGAACATTACTGTAAGAAAAAAGACGAGAAAGACAGATGTTGACTACATGGCTCAAGCTGTGGACTTACAATACCAGCTGGATGAGAATTTAATATGCAATGAAAACAGCAGGATTAATAAGTAATAGTGATGCTCTATCCTTTGTAACAACTGACAGATCAGAAATTACTGTAATTGCTGAAGATTCTTCAGAGATGGACAGCACAGATTTTCTAGTAATTGGAGATTCAATTATTAGAGGAACTGATACTTACATTTGCAGAGATGATAATGAACATAGAGTAGTGTTATGTTTGCCAGGAGCAAAAATACAAGATGTGAAACAAGCCTTAGAATGCCTTAATGTACGGAAGTATGGATCTGTTTTTATTCCTGTTGGTACAAATGATGTCACCCACAAGGATTCTCTGACTGTTAATAGGGAACTGACAGTCCTTTTAGATAGGCTTGTACTGGTGTTAGGACGTATTTTTCTCAAATCACCTACAGAAAGAATAGCCAGGTAACTGTGAATGAAAATATTTTTTTGGATAAACACCTACATGGAAAAAATGTCCTGTTTTAAAAAATGGAAATGTACAGAGCATCCAAGTCTTGTTTTGGGCACACATGTTCAGACAGGATGGTCAAGATCGGGGAAGAGAATTTTTGCAGCAGATGTGATGCAATATTTGACAAACACTAGGCAGGATTTTTGCCAGGTCGAAAATTTAACAGTTCACAGACAGCAACATTTGATGCCTCTCTGATAGTTGTTAATGCTAGAAGCATTAATAATAAAGTGTTTTTATTGGAAAATTTGCTACGTTCCCGCAAGATTGATGTTGTTTTAGTTTGTGAAACATGGTTAAAGAAAGTACAGTTGTGTACACTTACCATAAATGTAGATGTTTGAGTGTATTCACTGTTGCAGTCATTACATTTGGGTAATCTGCTGGCAGGTTGCCCTCAGTCAGCCTGAATATCATAGTCTTGGGTCTTGCGTCGGTTGCTGTCTCCTCTTCCATGACGTCAGGTCGTCAGAGGTATAAAACATGCAGCTGATGCCATTTTCTTCAGTTTTTCTTGCCCCAGATGTCAGGTGAGGGGGCAAATATATACATACATACATAAATATAGATATATATACATAAATATATATATATATATATATATATATATATATATATATATATAAATGCAATTGTAACAACATAAACTTTATCTTCATCTAAAAGCAAATACACCACAAAGGCTGTAGAATATAGTGAAGGAAAGAAAAGTTCTAGAAAAAAGGGGGATGGCGGGTGGATAACCCGAACTGCAACAGTGAATACACTCAAACATCTACATTTATGTTAAGTGTACATAACTGTACTATATTCTTTGTGTTTCACTGTTGCAGTCATTACATTTGGGTAGAATCCCAAAACTATGGATGGGAGGCTGGAAATAAATAGCATTAGGAGCGGCTGTAAGGCCCTGCAGAACTGCAGTGGCAAAGCCTGCCCGGGACTTAGAGAAGAGAGGCAAATGATAACGCTTTGTAAAAGTATGAAGTGAGCTCCAAGTAGCAGCTTCTAGAATTTCTTTGGTTGGTACCCCTCTGAGAAAAGCTTCTGAGGTAGATGCAGCCCTGGTGGAATGTGACCTGATTCCCTTGGGCACCGGTTTACCATGATGCAAATAGCAGAAACGAATGCAGTGGCTTATCCACTTTGAAACAGTCTGCTTTGAAATAGCCTTCCCCTCTGATCCTGCAGCAAATGCCACCAGTAGCTGCTCAGACTTTCTAAGAGATTTGGTCCTGTTTAAGAAGAATCTTAGTGGTCTGTGTACGTCCAAGGAATGCAGAATCCACTCCCCCTTGTTCTGCGGATTTGGGTAAAAAGTTGGCAGGTGAATAGTTTGGTTAAGAGCCACAATGGACACCACCTTAGGCATAAAGGAAGGATTGGTCCTGAGGGACACCCTGTCAGGGTAAAATGTAATAAAAGGCTCCACAGCCATGAGGGCCTGTAGTTCTGAAACTCGTCTTGCTGAAGTGATTGCCAGAAGGAAAACTGTTTTCCAAGATAAAAACTTTATATCCGCAGTAGCTGCTGGTTCAAATGGAGGCAGGGTGAGCTTTTCCAACACAAAATTGAGGTCCCGTGCAGGAGTTGGTGATCTTCTGGGAGGCCTTAAATTTTTGGCCCCTCTGAGATACTGTTTTAGCAGAGGATGAGAAAAGATGGGAGGCTCTGTGTTGTAATGAGCTGAGATGGCAGAGGCATGGATTTTTATTGATGAAAAGGATAGGCCCTTGTCAAGCATCTCAGTCAAGTACTGCAAAATCTGAGGGATATTTGGCTTTGCTGTGTCTGTCCCTTGTGCTTGGTTCCAAGCACAGAATTCTCTTCCATTTATCAGCATAAGATTTTCTAGTACTAGGCCTTCTGGCTTCCAAAATGACATCCATCACAGATTTGCTGAGAGGTGTTGTTTGAATAATTACATGATCAGCCATGCTGCCAGGTTCAGAGTTTGGAGCTGATTGTGCAGAATTTGATTGCTCTGCTGAGACAGTAGATGAGGTATTTGAGGCAAGTACCAAGGAGTTAGTTGAGACATACTCCTTAGAATTGGGTACCAGTGCTGGCGAGGCCAGTCTGGGGCAATTAAGATCATTTTTGGTTTTTCCTGTCTGACCTTTAGTAAGACCTTGGGAAGAAGAGGCAGAGGAGGAAAGGCGTAGACTGACAGGTTTTTCCACCTGAAGGATAGGGCATCCACTTTCCATGCTTGTCTGTGATAAGTCCTTGTGCAGAATTTGTCCAGTTGACAATTTTGGGGAGAGGCAAATAGATCTATGTCTGGACTCCCCCATTTCTCGGTTATCATGCTGAAGACTTGTGGATCCAGTTTCCACTCGTGAGGGTCCATAAGATATCTGCTTAGGTCGTCTGCCAGAGTATTTTGTTTTCCTGGCAGGAACTGAGCTTGAAGATGTACTTGGTAAGTCAAGGCTGTGTCCCACAATGCCATGGCTAGTCTGCAAAGGGGGTAGGAATGTGTATCCCCTGCTTGTTTATGTACCACATAACTGTGGTGTTGTCCGTCTTTATCAGTAGTTGTCCTGGATGAAGTAAGTCCTTGAAGGCTGTCAGGGCATTCTGAACAGCTATCATCTCTTTCTGGTTAATATGCAGATGCATTTGTTTTGGGCTCCATATGCCCTGAATGCATCTCTTCGCCAGGTGGGGCCCCCAAGCATAGTCTGATGCATCTGTAGTTAGGGTTTGGGTGACAGGGGGAAGAGTGAAAGACTGTCGCACATTCTGGTGACATTTCTTTTCCCACCAAAGAAACTCCTGTTGTAGGCAGGGAATGAGAAGAATCATTGTTTCCAGACTGTGACAATGTTGACTCCATAAACTTTTTAGATACCACTGCAGTTTCCTCATATGCAGTCTTGCGTATGGAATTAGTAGAATGCAGGATGCCATGAACCCCAAAGCCTGCAGAATTTGTCTTGCAGATAACTGGGTTTTTGTTGCCATCCGTTTGAAGTAAATAGTCAGTTGCCTTTGCTTGTCTGGCGTAAGGTAAGCCACCTGGGCAGTTGTACTCAAGCTTGCACCCAGGAATGTAATCTTTTGAGAGGGTACCAGTTGTGATTTATTTTCATTTATTGTGTACCCTATGCATGTCAGAAGCCTTTTTACAAATGCCAGATTCTGAAGAAGAATGTCCTTGTCTTCTGCTTGAATGAGACAGTCGTCCAAGTAAGGATAGATTTGTATGCTTCTTTGTCTGCAAAATGCAATTACTGGTGCCAGGCACTTTGCAAAGATCCTGGGCGCAGTAGATAAGCCAAAGGGCAGCGCAGAGAATTGGTAATGCATAAAACCAGTCTTGAAGCAGAGGTACCTTCTGCACGATTCCCTTATTGGGATATGCAGGTATGCCTCTTTTAAGTCTAGTGTCACTAACCAAGCGTCCTTGCCCAGCATGGGCAGATGCTGTTGCAAAGTCAGCATTTTGAACTTGTCCAAGAATGTGTTCAAAATCGATAAATCCAGTATTGGGCGCCAGGCATTGTCTTTTCTGGGTACCAGGAACAGTCTTGAGTAAAACCCTTGCCCTTTTTCCTGTTCTGGTACTGGCTGAATAGCCCCCATATCCATGAGGGACATAACTTGTTTCTGTGCCTCTGCCCATTGACTTTGCAGCAGATCTGGCCAACCGTTTGGAATTGGCAAGGTATGGAAATGAAATCTGTATAACTGGGATACTATGTTTAATACCCACTTGTCCTGGGTTATTAACTGCCAATTTTGAGCATGAAGTGCTAATTTTCCCCCTAAGGGGGCTGCCAAAACATAAGTGCTTGGTGATGGCAGAGGGAAGTCAATGAGACTGTTTACTGTAGGGTTGTGCTTTGTTTCCTCCAGATTTGGAGGTAGAGGCACCCCATTGCTTTGACCTGTAAGAACCCTGTGATTGGTATTCTAGAGCCTTTTGAGTGCCTGGATTTGCCCCACGAGGCTCTGTCGGACATAGGAAAGGACCAATTTTTTGTAGGCCAGTGTCTACTGAATCTTGATGGCTGCACTTTTAAGAAATATTTTACAGTTTGCATAGACTTAGCTTTGTCTTCCATTTTTTTTAAAACCTCCTCTGCCTTATTACCAAAGAGTATCATGCTGTAAAGGTGCATCCAACAATTTAGCTTTAACATGATCAGGCAGATTTTGTTCCTTGAGCCAGGCATGCCTTCTAATCACAGATCCAGTAATTGTGGCCATGCAAGAGGCCTCCAAGGAATCAAAACCACATTGCAAAGTATGCTTTCCAACCTGTTCTGCTGCATGCAATAATTCCTGTAATTCTTTATTTTCCACACATTTAGGAATCAACATTATACTCTGTTTCAATAATCCCATAACATGCTGTTGATATTTAAGCATATGAAACTGGCAGTTTAAGGCCCTAACTGTCAAGGTTGCAAACGTATAAAACCTTCTTTCCCCATCTATCCAGCACCCTGGAATCTCTATCAGAGGGGGTAGGATTCTTAGCTGTTAGCTTAGCTGTTGAGGCCTTTACACCTTTGGGACCCTGTGTGATATTTTCAGGGTCAGCAGCAGGATTTTTGAATAAAAATTTCTGGGAGTCAGAAACCCTGTAATAACTGTCTGGCTTACTAGGAGCTGGAAGCAGGGAATCTGGAGCCATGCTCAATTCCGAAAACACATCATCAACAATGTCTAATACAGGAGGTATAGCCAAAGGCCTATGCTGAGGAAGAAGGAAATCCCTAAGCCTCTATTTTGATTCTGAGAAATCCTGACTCTCCCAATGAAAATGTTCCCCTAATGTATGCAAGGTTTCTCCAAAAGAATAATCTTCAGGAGGAGATGCAGATGGGATGGATTCCTCTGCATCTGAATCCTCATAGGGTGGTATAGAAAATTCCTGATCAGAAGAGGAATCAGAAGAAATAGAAACCTGATCTGAAGATTCATAATAAGTGTCTTGCCTAGGCCTCTTATCAGGGGGGGCGTTGGGAACCCCCTGATCAAGGTAATTAAGTCCTCAGCCATTTTGATCATCTGTTTTTTAGGCATAGAGGCCTGAGCATGTGGCTTACGCGTCAGTTTTTTAGTCTTAGAAGTTGCTTTTGTCTTTGTTTTCGAAGCTGGCGTTGGTTTTATATAGAAATGTCGAGGCCTGAAAACACCCTCAGAAGCCGGTGCCTGCTCAGCGGCTCCGGAACTATCAGAGGGAGAGACATCCGCGGGTACAATACTCTGAGAATCTTGCTGCATGCTGGACTCCACGTGGGTCTCAGTAGAGGTCTGCGACTCAAAAGTAGCGGGTATCAGGGGCTGCGAAAGCACCTCACTGACTACTGGCGACTGGCTTAGGAGAAGCTTCGTCGTCAGTTTTGGACCTCGACGGTCTGTCTCTGTCCTTTTCTTTGCGTTTTTTGTGAACTCCGGTAGTCGGATTGCTATCCAATGACATTTCAGGGTAATTAAATCTGTTTCCAAAATATTCTGAAGCAAAGATATACCGACGCTTAATAGTGCGTTGGTTAAATCTAGCACAAAACCGACAGCAAGGCACGTTATGATCTGGGCCTAGGCAAGGAATACAGTACAAATGAAAATCCTTATGAGGTATTTGCTTCCCACAAGTAATGCAATTAACTTTTACTGACATCGGTAAGGAGCAAGCAAAAGTTTCCCCAACGGGGTACTTAGCTTTTTAGTTGAAAACTTCGGTTCTGAAACTCGAAAATGAAAATTTCAGGAGTCTGCCAAACTGCACTTGCGAACTGCTTCTGCTTCGGGCACCGTGCGGAAAGAAAGACTGAAGAAAATGGCGTCGGTTGCAGGACCCAAGACTTTGATATTCAGGCCGACTGAGGCCAACCTGCCAGCAGATTACCCAAATGTAATGACTGCAACAGTGAAACACGAAGAAAGTACAGTTGTGTACCTACCATAAATGTAGATGTTCAGAGTGTATTCACTGTTGCAGTCATTACAATTGGGTTATTCTGCTGGCAGGCTACCCGCAGTCGGCCCGAGTTCCAAAGTCTAGGTCCGGCGTCGGTTGCTGTCACCTCCTCCCTGACGTCAGTGCGCCAGGGGTATAAAGATGCAGCCGACGCCATTTTCTTCAGTTTTTCTTGCCCCAGATGTCAGGTGCCCCTAAAAAGGTAGGCTAAATTATGCCAATAAGCATGCATACACAAAAACAGTACAGTTTTGTACCTACCATAAATGTAGATGTTCGAGCGTATACTCTGCTGCAGTCATCACACTTGGGTTATCCTGTTGTCAGGCAGTCCCGCAGTCGGCCTGAATTCCAAAGTCTTGGTCCGGCGTCGGTTGCTGTCGCTTCTTCCCTGACGTCAGTGCACCAGGGGTATACAAGAAGCATCAGACGCCATTTTCTTCAGTTTTTCTTGCCCCAGATGTCAGGTGCCCCCCCAAAAGATGGTCAGTAGATAGTACCAATAATAAAAGCTTAGCACAAACAAAACATCCCTCCAGCTATAAGCAAATACACCACAAAGGTTGTATCAGATTTTAAGGTACTGAAAGGTTTTAGTTAGGTCAGAGGGGATGGAGGGAGGGTAACCTGGACTGCAGCAGGGTATACACTTGAACATCTACATTTATGGTAGGTACAAAACTGTACTACATGGTGTTACCCTGCTGCAGTCATCACACTTTGGTAGAATCCCAAAGCTAAGGATGGGAGGTGGAGTCAAACAGGGTTAGAGGAGGCTAGAAGGCCCTGCAAAACTGCAGTGGCAAAGCCAGTTCTAGTCTTAGAGTAAAGTGGTAAGTGATAGTGTTTGGTGAAGGTGTGTACTGAACTCCAAGTTGCATCTTCCAGAATATACTTGGTTGGCACCCCCTGAGGAAGGCTTAGATGTAGCTGCTGCCCTGGTGGAGTGGGGCCTTATGCTAGCAGGAACTGGTTTTCCATGATGGTGTAGCAAAAATGTATGCAATGTCTTATCCATTTGGAAATGGTCTGTTTTGAGATAGCCTTTCCTTGTGATGCTGTAGCATAGGATACAAAAAGTTGGTCAGATTTTCTGAAAGCCTTAGTTTTATCTAAGTAGTAACATAGTTGCCTGTGAATGTCCAAGGAATGCAGGAGTCTTTCTCCTTTGTTCTGTGGATTTGGAAAGAATGTGGGTAAGTGGATGGTTTGATTTAGAGCCACACTGGATACCACCTTTGGCATAAAGGAGGAGTTAGTTCATAGAGAAACTCTGTCTTGATGAAAAATGAGGAAAGGCTCTACTGCCATTAGTGCCTGTAGCTCTGAGACTCTTCTGGCTGAAGTAATTGCTAGCAGCAAGGCAGTCTTCCATGATATAAACTTTAAATCAGCTGAGAATGCTGGCTCAAAAGGTGGCAGCGTAAGTTTTTCCAGAACAAAATTTAGGTCCCAAGTTAGTGTTGGCGCTCTCCTGGGAGGTCTAATGTTTTTTGCCCCTCTGAGATACTGCCTTAGAAGTGGATGTGAAAATAAGGGAGGATCTGTGTTGTAGTGAGCTGAAATAGCTGAGGCGTGGATTTTAATAGATGAAAAAGAAAGTCTTTTGTGTAACATCTCAGTTAAATAATGTAGAATCTGAGGCATGTCCAGCTGAAGGGTATTTTGGCCTTTAGCTTGGTTCCAGGCGCAAAATCTTTTCCATTTGTCTGAGTAGGCTTTCCTGGTGCTGGGCCTCCTGGCCTCCAGAATGACATCCATAACAGCTTGTGAAAGAGGGGCTGACTGGTTGCTTAGGTGATGTGCCATGCAGCCAAATTTAAGGTTTTGAGCTGGCTGTGTAGAATCTGACTGCCTTGCTGTGTGAGTAGATGAGGAATTTGTGGTAAAATCCATGGTGGGCCCTGGGCCATGTTCCTTAGTAGTGGGTACCAGTGCTGGCGTGGCCAGTCCGGGGCAATGAGTATCACTCGAGGTCTCTCCATCCTGACTTTCAGCAGCACCTTTGTGAGAAGGGGCAATGGAGGAAAGGCATATACCGTCAGCATTTTCCAACTGAATGAGAGTGCGTCCACTTTCCAACCTTGATGGTGAAATGTCCTTGTGTAAAATTTTGAAAGCTGATAGTTTTGGGGGTTGGCAAACAGGTCTACGTCTGGACGCCCCCATTTTTGAGTTATCATTGCAAATACTTGTAGATCCAGTTTCCACTCGTGGGGATCCATGATGTTTCTGCTTAGGTCGTCTGCCAATGTGTTCTTTTTTCCTGGCAGGAACTGAGCTTGTAATTGAACTTGGTAAGCCAGTGTTGTGTTCCACAAGGTCATTGCTTGCCTGCATAGAGGGTAGGAGTGTGTACCCCCTTGTTTGTTTATGTACCACATTACTGTGGTGTTATCTGTCCTTATTATAAGCTGTCCTGGATGTAAGAGGTCCTTGAAGGCTGTCAGAGCATTCTGTACAGCTAGCATTTCTTTTTGATTGATGTGCAGATTCCTTTGATCTGCAGTCCATATGCCTTGAACGCACCGTCCTGCCATGTGTGCCCCCCAGGCATAGTCCGCTGCATCTGTTGTCATAGTTTGCCTGGCTGGGGGTAAGGTGAAAGGCTGACCCTTGTTGAGGTGACATGCCTGTGACCACCATAGAAACTCCTGTTGAAGGCAGGGAATGAGAGGTATCATTGTTTCCAAGCTGTGGCTGTGTTGAGTCCATACGCTTTTCAGGTACCCTTGTAATTTCCTCACATGCAGTTAGGGATAGCAAGTGGTCTGTGCAGGGGGAGTAAAAGAAACTCTCAGAGCCTTTTCTTTGAGTCGGAGTAGTCCTGACCTTCCCAGTGGAAATGTTCCCTCATGGTATGTAAGGTTTCCCCAAAGGAATAGTCTTCAGGGGGAGAAGCTGAGGGAATGGAATCTTCAGCATCAGAATCTTCATAAGGGGGAAAGGAGTAATCCTGTTCCTCAGAGGAGCCTGAGGAAATAGACACTTGATCAGAGGAGGCATAATCCTCCTCTTGTCTAGGCCTTTTGTCTGGGGGGGGGTTGGGAACCCCTGATTAAAGAAATCAAATCTTCAGCCATTTTAAGCATCTGTTTCTTAGGCATGGGGCCTTGAACTGGAGACTGATGTGCAGTCTTTTTCGGTTTTAGAGGAGTCTTAAGCTTAGCATAAGATTTTATGGTGAGAGTAGTCAGTCTGAAGACACCTTCTGTAACCGAAGGGGTTTCCGCAGCACCGGCTTCTCCTTCTGCAATGTTGTCGGTAGGGCCTAAAGAAAATGGCTGCGTCGGCCTAAAACTCTCTGCTTAAGAATCCAAAGTGGTCTGGGGTTCCAATTCTGCGGTCGTCAGGGGCAGCGTAGGCGCCTCACTGAAAACCGGAGAACCGGCGACCAGCCCAGCCGAGGCCATGGAGTCTGGCTTGGAGCTAGGCTGCCTGTCTTTATCTTTGCATTTTTTATGCACGCCGGTAGTTGGTTGTTCCGACGGCATAGTGTAATTAAATTTCCTACCGAAGTAGTGTCGTGCGAAATCAAAGTGTCGCTTTACAGTTCGCTTATTGAACCTAGCACAAAACCGACAACCAGTGACGTCGTGGTCTGGGCCTAGGCAAGGTATACAATAAGAATGAAAGTTCTTATGAGGTATTTGCTTCCCACAAGAAATGCAATTGTTAACTTTTTCTGACATCGGACTGAGGCAAGAAAAGGTTCCCCAATGGGGTACTTAGCTTTGAAGACTTCGGACTGAAATTCGATTCGAAAATCTCAGGTGTCGGCCGACCGGCACTTGCGAACTGCTTCTGCTTTGGGCACCGCGCAGCAAGAAAGACTGAAGAAAATGGCGTTGGATGCCTCTTATATACCCCTGGCGCACTGACGTCAGGGAAGAAGCGACAGCAACCGACCCCCGGACCAAGACTTTGGAATTCAGGCCGACTGCGGGACCGCCTGACGACAGGATAACCCAAGTGTGATGACTGCAGCAGGGTAACACGATGAACATCAACTTTTCCTTCATCTACAAGCAAATACACCACATAAGTTGTATAGAACAGAGAAGTACAGACAAGTCCCAGCAAGGAAAAGTGGGATGGTGGGTGGGTAACCTGGACTGCAACAGTGAATACACTCAAACATCTACATTTATGGTAGGTACATAACTGTACTATTTTCATCGTGTTTCACTGTTGCAGTCATTACAATTGGGTTGAATCCCAAAGCTAAGGTTGGGAGGCTGGCTAAAGAGGATTAGGAGAGGCTATCAGGCCCTGCAGAACTGCAGTGGCAAAGCCTGCCCTGGAATTAGAGTAGAGAGGCAAGTGATAGTGCTTTGTAAAAGTATGCACTGAACTCCAAGTTGCAGCCTCTAAGATGTCTTTGGTTGGTACTCCTCTGAAGAAGGCTGCTGAAGTGGCTGCTGCTCTGGTTGAATGTGGCCTAATGCCCTTAGGCACCGATTTGCCATGCTGTGAAAAGCAGAAACGAATGCAGTGGCCTATCCACTTTGAAATAGTCTGTTTTGAGATAGGCTTTCTTTGTGATCCTGCAGCATATGCCACTAGAAGTTGTTCAGTCTTTCTGAAAGCTTTAGTTCTATCCAAGTAGAAGCATAGCTGCCTGTGAATGTCCAAAGAATGCAGAAGTCTCTCACCCTTATTCTGTGGGTTTGGGTAAAAGTTAGGCAAATTAATTGTTTGGTTAAGGGCCACACTGGACACTACCTTAGGCATAAATGTAGGGTTTTTCCTTAGAGAAACCCTGTCAGGATGGAAAATGACAAAGGGTTCCACAGCCATGAGTGCATGTAACTTGAGTGCCTGTAACTCTGAGACTCGTCTAGTGAACGTTATTGCTAGAAGAGCTGTTTTCCAGGATAAGAATTTTATATCAGCTGCAGAGGTTGGCTCAAATGAAGGCAGTGTGAGTTTTTCCAAGACATAGTTGAGGTCCCAAGCAGGTATTGGAGCTCTCCTTGGAGGTCTTATGTTTTTGGCTCCTCTGAGCTACTGCCTTAGTAATGGATGAGAAAAAATAGGTGGTTCTGTATTGTAATGAGGTGAAATGGCAGAGGCATGAACTTTAATTGATGAAAAGGAAAGGCTTTTATTGAGCATCTCAGTTAAGTATTGCAAAATGTGAGGAATATTTGTAACAGTCGTGTCAATACCTAGTGCCTGGTTCCAAGCACAGAATCTCTTCCATTTTTCTGCATAAGATTTTCTGGTGCTAGGCCTCCTGGCCTCTAAAATAACATCCATCACTGCTTTAGAGAGAGGTGTGTCTTGAATGGCTACATTATCTGCCATGCTGCCAGGTTTAATGTTTTGATTTGGCTGTGCAGTATCTGGCTGTGTTGTTGGGTCAATAAGTGAGGAATTTGAGGTAATGTCCAAGCTGGGCATTGAGACAAGCTCTTTAGGATTGGGTACCAGTGCTGGCAGGGCCAGTTTGGGGCAATCAGCATCATTTTTGGCTTCTCTTGTCTGACCTTGAGGAGTACCTTGGGGAGGAGAGACAGAGGAGGAAAGGCATATACTGACAGGTTTTTCCAGCTGAAAGATAGAGCATCCACTTTCCATGCTTGCTTGTGATAAGTCCTTGTGCAGAATCTTTGTAACTGGCAGTTGTGAGGCGGAGGCAAATAGGTCTATGTCCGGGCATCCCCAGTTCCTTGTTATCATGCTGAAGACCTGTGGATCCAATTTCCACTCGTGGGGATCCATTAGCTTTCTGCTTAGTTCGTCTGCCAGAGTATTTACCCTTCCTGGCAGGAATTGTGCTTGTAAATGTACTTGGTAAGTCAGTGCTGTGTCCCACAAGTTCATGGCTAGTCTGCAGAGTGGGTAGGAATGCATGCCCCCCTGCTTGTTTATGTACCACATGACTGTAGTATTGCCCGTCTTTATCAGTAGTTGCCTGGATGAAGTTGATCCTTGAAGGCTGTCAGGGCATTCTGAACAGCTAGCATCTCTTTTTGATTGACATGCAGATGCTTTTGACTTGTGGACCATGTGCCCTGAATACATCTTCCTGCCATATGGGCCCCCCAGGCATAATCTGATGCATCTGTTGTCAATGTCTGCCTGGCTGTGGGTAAGGAGAATGGCTGTTCCGTGTTGAGGTGATAGGCTCTTTACCACTATCGAAACTCCTGTTGCAGGCAGGGAATGAGGGTAATTATTGTTTCCAGGCTGTGGCAATGTTGAGTCCAAACACTTTTCAGATACCACTGAAGTTTCCTCATACGCAGTCTTGCATATGGAATTAGCAGTATGCAGGATGCCATGAAGCCCAAAGCCTGCAGAATTTTTCTTGCAGATAACTGGGTCTCTGTTGCCAACATTTTGAAATAAGTAGTCAGTTGTCTGTGTTTGTCTGGCGTGAGATAAGCCATCTGTGCAGTTATATTTAAGCTTGCTCCCAGGAATATTATCTCTTGAGAGGCTACGAGCTTTGATTTCTTTTCATGTGTACCCTAGACCTGTTAGTAATCTTTTTACAAACGCCAGATGCTGTAGTAGGATGTTCTTGTTCTCTGCTTGAATAAGGCAGTCATCCAAGTAAGGATATATTTGTATTCCTCTTTGTCTGTAAAATGCAATTACTGGTGTCAGGCATTTTGTGAAGACCCTGGGAGCAGTAGATAAGCCAAAGGGCAGTGCAGAGAATAGATAATGCGTTCAGCCAACTATAAATCTGATCTACCTTCTGCATGATTGTCTGATTGGGACATGCAGGTATGCCTCTTTTAGGTCTAAAGTCACAAGCCAAGCCTTCTTGCCCAGCATGGGCAGAAGCTGCTGCAGAGTTAACATTTTGAATTTTGGAATATCCAGGAATGTGTTTAGGATAGACAAGTCCAGTATTGGTCTCCAGGCTTTGTCCTTTCTGGGTACCAAGAATAGCCTTGAGTCACATCCTTGTCCCTGCTCTTGCTGTGGTACTTGCTGAATGGCTCTCATGTCCATGAGGGATGAAACTTGCTTTTGTGCCTGTGCCCATTGATTGCGTGGCAGGTCTGGCATACCATCTGGCCTTGGCAGGGTGTGAAAGTGGAACCTGTAGCCTTGAGATACGATATTTAAGACCCATTTGTCCTGGGTGATCATGTGCCAATTTTGAAAAAAAAAGTGCTAGTTTTCCCCCCAAAGGAGCTGCCAGAAGATAAGTGCTTTGTGCTGGCAGGGGAAGTCATTGAGACTGTTTCATGTATGGCTGTGATTTTTCCTCTCCGCTTTTGGAGGTAGAAGCACCCCATTGTTTAGGCCTGTATGAGCCTTGGGGCTGTGATCTGGGGCGCCTGTATCTGCCTCTTTGTGGCCTGTCTGATACTGGAAAGGACCAATTCTTTGTAGGCCAGTTCCTGCTAAATCTGGGAGGCTGTACCTGTAAGAAATCCTTCACTGTTTGCATAGATTTAGCTTTGTCCTCCATTTCTTCAACGCCTCTTCTGCTTTAACACCAAACAAGGAATCATGTTGTAATGGAGCATCTAAAAGCTTTGCTTTAACATGATCGGTCAGATTCTGTTCTTTTAACCAAGCATGTCTCCTAATGACAGAACCTGCAACTGCGGCCCTACAGGAGGCCTCTAAAGAATAAAAACCACATTGCAAAGTATGCTTTCCCACTTGTTCAGCTGCATGCAATAAATCCTGTATTTCTTTGTTTTCTGCACATTCTGAATTTGTCAGCATTTTCTGTTTAAGCTGTGACATAAGATATTCTAATTTAAAGCTCTTACAGCCAAGGTAGCAGAAGTATAAATCTTTTTCCCCCATCTATCCAGGACCCTAGAATCCCTATCAGAGGGAATAGGGTTTTTTGCAGTGGAAGTCTTGACCCCCTTGGGACCCTGAGAAATAGTTTCTGGGTCAGCAGCAGGGTTTTTGTAAAGAAATTTATCAGAATCTGGAACCCTGTAGTATCTGTCTGGCTTAACAGGAGCTGGTGGTAAAGAGTCAGGAGACAGACCGGACTCTGAGAATACATCATCTACAATGTCTAAAACAGGAGGAATAGCCAGGGGCCTGTGCTGGGGTAA
Source organism: Protopterus annectens (assembly GCF_019279795.1). Lineage (NCBI taxonomy): Eukaryota > Metazoa > Chordata > Ceratodontiformes > Protopteridae > Protopterus > Protopterus annectens. The sequence goes on from NC_056737.1 coordinate 1,776,457,881, forward strand.
TAAAAGGAAGTCCCTGAGCCTTTTCTTGGATTCTGAGTAATCCTGGCTCTCCCAATGGAAATGCTCCTTCAAAGTATGCAGGGTCTCTCCAAAACAATAATCCTCAGGAGGAGAGGCTAGAGGGATAGATTCTTCGGCGTCAGAATCCTCACAAGGAGGAAGAAGAGGAGTCAGAAGAAATGGAAACCTGATCTGAAGATTCATATTCTATATCTTGCCTAGGCCTCTCATCAGGAGAGGGATGGGAACCCCTGATCAAAGTAATTAGGTCTTCGACCATTTTAAGCATCTGTTTTTTTAGGCATGGAGGCCTGTCCAGGAGAATGCTGTACTTGTTTCTTTGTCTTTAGAGCTGTTTTAGTCTTTGTCTTTGAAGCTGAAGATGGCTTTACATATAACTGTGCAGGCCTGAAAACACCCTCAGAAGCCGATGCCTGCTCAGCGGCTCTGGACCCATCGGAGGGAATAGTTTCCAAGTGTCCAATACCTTGAGTTTCCAGAGGCCTAGTCAGCTCCACGTGGGAGCCGGAAGCGGCCTGTGGCTCTGAGGTAGTGGGCATCAGGGGCTGTGAAAGCGCCTCACTGAGAACCGGTGAACCGGTGACAGGCCTAACTGAAGCCTTGTCGTCGGTTTTGGACCTCTGATGCCTGTCTTTTTCTTTTTCTTTGCGCTTTTTATAAACTCTGGTAGTCGGCTAATCTGACGGCATTATATAATTGAATCTTCTGCCAAAGTAATGAAATGCAAAATCGTTCTGATGCTTATAGTGCGTTGGTTAAATCTAGCACAAAACCGACAACTAGCAACGTCGAGGTCAGGGCCTAGGCAAGGAATACAGTAAGAATGAAAATCCTTATGAGGTATTTGATTCTCACAAGAAATACAATTATTAACTTTTTCTGACATCGGTCTGGAGCAAGAAAAAAGTTTCCCCAACGGGGTACTTAGCTTTAATGAAGACTTTGGATCTGAAATTCGAATTTGAAAATCTCAGGAGTCGGCCGACCAGCACTTGCGAACTGCTTTTGCTTCGGGCACCGCGCAGCAAGAAAGACTGAAGAAAATGGCGTCGGCTGCATCTTTATACCCCTGGCGCACTGACGTCAGGGAGGAGGCGACAGCAACCGACGCCGGACCCAGACTTTGGAACTCGGGCCGACTGCAGGTAGCCTGCCAGCAGGATAACTCAATTGCAATGACTGCAACAGTGAAACACGATGAACATCATCAATGACTGGAAACCAATTCTATCAGGATATAAATGTTTTTACTGTAACAGACATTCTAACAAAAAATCAGGTGGAGGTTTTATGACAGGGATTAAAGATAATTATGAAACCTGTGATTATTACATGTTCAATGATAACACCAATACTACACTGTGACAATAAAGACAACCCTGGAACATGCAACAATTGCTGGAGTGTAGAGACCACCAAAGTCAAGTGCAGATAGGAATTCATACATTTCTTGCATGAAACACAGGAGGGAAGAATAACATTAGCTAGAGACTTAAATTTACCAGAAACAGACTGGAATAATACTGATTCAACAATGTTAGTAAGGAAATTATTCACAGAGTATATTCATAAACAACAGTTGGTTCAGATTGTAAAACAAACTACCAGGGGTCGGAACATACTACATATTGTTTGTGTTCCCAAAGAAGTTACTGTAACTTCAACTCAAGTTTTATTTACCACCATTGATGTGCAGTGATCATGGGGTTATTAAAGTTAATTTGTTGCTAGATAATTCTGCCAAACTGAAATCTAAACCAATGCACAGAGGGTTAATTACAGATTATATGGAAGCAAAACAGTCATATGTAAAACCAACTGGAATGAGGTGTTCAGTGGAAAAACTACAGATGGAAAGTACAGTTTTGTACCTACCATAAATGTAGATGTCCGAGAGGTATGCATCTGCAGTCCTAACAAATGGGTTGTCCTGGCCTCAGGCAGCCCTTCGGTCGGCCGGATTCCAAAGTCTGGGTCTGGCCTCGGCTGGTGTCGCACTTCACCCGACGTCATAGCTGCAGTTCTTCGGGTATAAAGGCATCAGCCGACGCCATTTTCCTCAGTGTTTCTTGCCCCAGATGCCAGATGCCCTCTAGGAAGGCTAAATTTGGATAAATGCAAATGTTTCCAAACAACAGAGAGCAAATAGAAATAAACATGTATATACATATATACAAACAAATACACCATAATAGATTCCCCAGCTAGCTACAAGATGGGCAAATACCCTAGGAGTACCACAGAGTGGAAGGAGGGTGGGTAATCCTGACTGCAGATGCATACCTCTCGGACATCTACATTTATGGTAGGTACAAAACTGTACTATGTCCTTCAAGGATGCATCTGCAGTCCTAACAAATGGGTAGAATACCATAGCCAAACTGGGGGAGGAGGCCCTAACTAGATTATGGTGTAGCTAAGATCCCTTGCAAAACAGCAGTGGCAAAACCTGCTCGGGATCTGGAGTATAAGGGTAGATTATAATGCTTGGCAAATGTATGCACGGAGCTCCAAGTAGCAGCCTCTAAAATGTCTTTTGTAGCCACTCCTCATAAAAAAGCTGTAGTAGTGGCTGTAGCCCTTGTGGAGTGAGGTCTGATATTTTCTGGAGTTGCCTTTCCATGATAAGAATAACAAAATCTAATGCAATTTCCTATCCATTTTGAGATTGTCTGTTTTGAAATTGCTTTTCCTTCCATTCCTGTGGCATATGCTACCAGAAGCTGGTCAGTTTTTCTATTGTTCTTGGTTCTGTCCAGGTAGTAGCAATTGCCTATGCACATCCAAGGTATGCAGCAGTCTTTCTCCCCTGTTCTGTGGGTTGGGGAAGAATGTAGGTAGGTGGATTGCTTGGTTTAAAGATACCCTGGAGACCACCTTTGGCATAAAGGTAGGATTAGTTCTCATGGACACTCTATCCTGATGGAAGATAAGGAAGGGTTGCACTGCCATTAATGCCTGTAATTCAGAAACCCTTCTTGCTGAAGTGATTGCAAGCAGGAAAGCAGTTTTCCATGATAAGTACTGTAATTCTGCTGTTGCTGCTGGTTCAAAAGGGGAAGTGTCAACTTTTCTAGTACAAAGTTCAAGTCCCATGTAGGCAATGGTGGCTTCCTTGGAGGCTTTACATTTTTGATTCCTCTCAGAAACTGCCTGAGTAGAGGATGAGAGAAGACTGGAGGATCCATGTTGTATTCTGCTGAAATAGCTGACGCATGAATCTTAATGGAGGAGTAAGATAGGCAATTGTGGAAAAGTTCTGCTAAGTATTCCAGGATGTTAGCTATGTTTACCAGTGCTACATTTTGCCCTTTTGCTGCACTCCAAAAGAGACATCTTTTCCATTTCGCTGAGTAAGTTTTTCTTGTTGAGGGTCTGCGAGCTTCCAAGATAATGTCTTTAACCCTTTGAGATAAATCTGGGTTATTTTGTCTCATGCAATGCTCCAAGCAGCTAGCTGCAGTGTTTTCAGGTTCGGATGCAGGGTTTTGAAGTTCTGTGTTAGCAGTAAAGGAACCAGGGGTAGAGGCCATGCGAGTTCCCGAGACATACTCCTCAGTAGTGGGTACCAGTGCTGCCTCGGCCAGTCTGGAGCTATCAGGATGATCCTTGGGTGGTCTTCTTTGATCTTCAATAGCACCTTGTGCATCAAAGGAAGAGGTGGGAATGCATATGCTGTCAGGTTTTTCCAACTGAAAGATAGGGAGTCCACCTTCCAAGCAAGTGGGTGGTATGTCCTTGTGCAGAATTCAATTGGTGATTGTGTGGAGATGCGAATAAGTCTATTTCTGGTAGTCCCCATTTCCTTGTGATGGATTTGAAGATGTCTGGATGCAGCATCCATTCGTGGGCATCCGTGGTAGTCCTGCTTAAGATGTCTGCTAGTATGTTTTCTTTTCCTGGCACAAATATTGCCTTGAGCTGTATGTTGAGGCTTAGAGCCACATTCCAGAGATCCATTGCCATCCGGCATAGAGGATATGAATGTGTGCCTCCCTGTTTGTTGATATACAACATAACTGTGGTGTTGTCCGTCCTTATCAGCAATTGTCCCTGTTGGAGAAATGGACTGAATGACTGAATTGCCAGTTTTACTGCCAGCATCTCTTTTTGGTTTATGTGCAGGTTTAGCTGGTCTTGAGTCCATAAGCCTTGTATGCATTTGTCCAGCATGTGTGCCCCCCAACCGAGGTCTGAGGCATCTGTGGTGATAGTCTGGCTTGGTTGAGGGCTGTGGAAGGGCAGTCCTTTGTTCAATTGACAGGCCTGAGCCCACCATCGGAATTCTTGCTTCAGGCATGGAATTATTGGAATTTGGGTTTCTAGGCTGTGCTTGTGCTGAGACCATAAATTCCTGAGGTACCATTGCAACTTCCTCATATGCAGTCTGGCATGTGGGATCAATATTATGCAGGATGCCATGTAACCCAGGGCTTGCAGGATTTTCCTTGCTGTAAGCTGGTTCTGCGTTGTTAATGCCATGAAGTAGAGTGGAAGGTGCTTTTGTTTTTCTGCTGTGAGGGATGCCATTTGATTTGATGTGTCCAGTTCCGCACCCAAGAAGGTTATCCTTTGGGATGGCAACAGCCTTGACTTTTTTATATTGACTGTGTATCCCAAGGCTTGCAGTAGATGAATGACCCTTTTCAAGTCTTTTGTTAATTTGTCTCTGTTGTCCGCTTGTAACAGGCAGTCGTCCAGGTAAGGGTAAATTTGAATTCCTGGAGCCTGCAATGAGCAATTACTGATGCCAGGCATTTCGTGAATACTCTGGCAGTAGATAAGCCAAAGGCAATGCTGAGAATTGATAATGCTCTGATCCTGCAAGAAATCTGAGGTATCTTCTGCAATTTGGTCGTATGGGGACGTGCAGGTATGCCTCCTTGAGATCTAGAGTTACTAGCCAAGACTCCTTGCCCAGCATGGGAAGAAGCTGCTGTAGAGTCAGCATTTTGAATTTTGGGACAATGAGGTATGTGTTTAGTGCGGACAGGTCTAGAATAGGTCTCCATTGATTTTCCTTCCTTGGCACCAGGAAAAGTCTGGAGTAAAATCCTTGCCCTTGTTCCATAGATGGTACCTTTTCTATAGCTCTCATCCTTTTAAGTTGTCTATTTGTTCTAGAGCGCTTGCCATTTGATTTGGAGGTAGGTTTGGCATTCCTCTCTTCCTTGGTAGAGTATGGAAGTGAAACCTGTAAGCCTTGTCTATTGTCTGTAAAATCCATTTGTCTCCTGTAATGCAATGCCAGTTTACTGAAAATAAGGCTAGCTTTCCGCCTAAGGGTGCTTCTAGTTGTTCCCTGGTAGGTGGCTTCAGAGCCAAGTCACTGTGATTGTCCTGTGGAAGTGGTAGTGGCTGGATCTGCAGCAGTACTTCGCTGGTTGTTAGGCTGCCACTGACGTCCCCTGTAGGCACCTCTGGATTGACCTCTGCCTCTTGTGCGCCTATTCTTGCCTCTCTGTGTTCTGCTGGTGTCTGGAAAGGACCAATTCTTGGAAGGCCAGTTCCTAGTAAACCTTGGAGGCTGGACCTGTAAGAAATCCTTGACTGTCTGGACAGATTTTGCTTTCTCTTCCACCTTCTTCAGCACTTGCTGTGCAGGAGAGCCAAACAAATTGTGTTTATCCATGGGAGCATCTAGGATATTTGATTTTACATGGTCTGGTAATGACTGCTCTTTTAACCATGCATGCCTTCTGATCACTGTACCAGTCATAGCTAATCTAAAGGATGACTCCAGTGCATCATAGCCACATTTTAAGGAATGGTTACTGACCTGCTGTATGTTATGTACCATTTCCTGAAGAGACTTTCGATCTAAAGCTTCAGGTGAGGACAACTTTTTAGATAACTGATCTAACATAAATTCCTGATACTGAATCATGTGGAATTGACAGTTTAAGGCCCTAGCCGAAAGAGTAGCAGAAGTATAAACTTTTTTACCCCATCTCTCCAAGGCCCTAGATTCCCTTTCAGAGGTAGCTGCTACAGCCTTGGGGCCCTGTGAAATAGTTTCAGGATCTGCAAAAGGAGCCTTATACAAGTGATTATGTGTGTCCGGAACCCTGTAGTATCTGTCGGGCTTAGCAGGGGCCGGAGGGAGTGAATCAGGAGCAGTACAAGCATCATTAAATGCATCATCCACAGCTGTAAGTACTGGAGGAATGGCTAAAGGCCTATGCTGTGGCAAATGCAAAAAAGTCCTAAGCCTTTTCCTAGAGTCTGAGAAATCCTGACCCTGCCATTGAAATTGTTCCCTCATAGCATGCAAGTTTTCCCCAAAAGAAAATTCCTCAGGAGGAGAGGCAGAAGAAATGGAGTCTTCTGCATCAGAGTCCTCATATGGAGAATAAGGGCCCTCAGGAGGGTTTGTATTTTCTGATTCATCTGAGGAGTAATCAGTAGAAACTGGCTCAGGGGGTTCTGCTCTAGGCCTCTTCTCTGGAGGGGGTTGAGAGGCCCTATCATGGTGAGACTGGGATCCCCTGATCAAAGAAATGAGATCCTCTGCTAGACTAAGCATTTGAGTACTAGAGCTAGGCCTGTGAGAGGGGGCTTTAGTAGGCACGGCCTTGGAAGATTTAGCTGCTTTAGCCCTGGCAAAGGCCTTAATTGACATGGATGCAGGGGGCCTAGCAGCTCCACGTGCAGGAGTAGATACATCTAGGGGAATAGTATCTGATAAATCCTGAGAGTAGGTGGAATTTCAGTAGCAGATTCAGCCATGCTAGAAGAGGCCTTGGTAGTAGGAGGCATGCTTTCGGCCGAAGGAAGAACCGCAGACTCGGTTTCAGCCGAAACCGAGACACTCGCGGTTGGCTTAACCACGGTTTCGGCCGAAACCGCGGACCGCGAGTGTCGGTCCTTTTCCTTACGCTTTTTAGCTAAATGTGAAGTCGGAGTCTCCGACGGCATGATATAAGCAAAAGCGGAGCCGAAAAACTCCTCTGCAAACTCCGACCGACGTCTAAGCGTCCGTCGGTTGAAAGAAGCACAGGCTAAACAAGCTGCTACGTCGTGGTCTGGGCCTAAACAAGGTAGGCAAGTAAGAGTGGAAGTTTTTATGAGGTATTTGTTTCCCACAAGTTAAACAGTTATTCACTTTTTCTGACATCGGCTGAGGCAAGAAAGAGTCCCCAACGGGGTACTTAGCTTTTTAGAAGTCTTCGGTAGTAGTAATCTCTGGATCTGACCGACCGGCACTTGCAAACAGCTTCTGCTTCGGGCGCCACGCGGCAAGAAAGACTGAGGAAAATGGCGTCGGCTGATGCCTTTATACCCGAAGAACTGCAGCTATGACGTCGGGTGAAGTGCGACACCAGCCGAGGCCAGACCCAGACTTTGGAATCCGGCCGGCCAAAGGGCTGCCTGAGGCCAGGACAACCCATTTGTTAGGACTGCAAATGCATCCTTGAAGGACATTGTGGAAAGTTTTGAAAGATAAATTGAGTGCAAAAAGTCAAAAAAATGTTTAACATCAGGATCTAGGCATAAAACATCAGAGGGACATATTTCCATAAGAACAAGATATCTGATTAAGATTAGAGACAAAAAAATATAAAAAATGGAAGAGAGGTCGAACTAGAAAGTACAGTTTTGTACCTACCATAAATGTAGATGTTCGAAGATCCACATTGCTGCAGTCCTTACACTTGGGGGTAGTCCGCTGTCCTCGGTCGGCCCGAATATCAAAGTATAAGGCTGACGTCGGTCAAGGCGCATTTGTCTGACATCAGGACGTCAGGGTACAAATGCGCATGACCGACGTCATATCCTCAGTCTTTTCTTGCCCCAGATGTCAGAAGACCCTAAAAATGAAGGTCACAACCAAAAGACAGCAAACAAACAAACAACCACCCTTGCACTAATGATATGTACAATATATATACAATATACACAATATTTACACCCCAACCCACACAACCACCTCTAACTACAGAGGGGAAGGAGGGAGGTAAATTGGACTGCAGCAATGTGGATCTTGAACATCTACATTTATGGTAGGTACAAAACTGTACTATGTTCTTCATCTCACATTGCTGCAGTCCTTACACTTGGGTAGAATCCCAAAGCAGAGGTAAGGGAGGATGGCCAAACTATAAGGAAGCAGGAGCTGCCAAAATGCCCTGCAAAACAGCAGTGGCAAAACCAGCCCTGGATTTAGAGTAAAGTGGTAGGTGATAATGCCTAGAGAAAGTATGCACTGAACTCCAAGTAGCTGCCTCCAAAATATCCTTGGTTGCCACCCCTCAAAAAGCTGTCAAGTGGCAGTAGCCCTAGTGGAATGAGGCCTAATCCCAGCTGGAATCTCCTTGCCATGATGGGAATAACAGAAAGCAATGCAAAACCCAATCCACTTAGAAATAGTTTGTTTTGACACAGGCTTGCCCTGAGAACTCAAAGCAAAAGAAACAAATAACTGCTGAGACTGCCTAAACCCTTTAGTTCTGTCCAAATAATATCGCGCGAACTGCCTGTGTACATCTAAAGTGTGCAAAATCTTTTCCCCTTTATTTTGGGGATTTGCATAAAAGTGGGCAAATGAATAGTTTGGTTTAAAGCCACACTAGAAACCACCTTAGGCATAAAGGAAGGATTAGTACGTAAAGATACCCTATCCTTATGGAAAATTAAGAAAGGCTCAACGCCATAAGGGCCTGCAATTCAGAAACCCTTCTTGCAGAGGTAATGGCCAACAAAAAGGCAGTCTTCCATGATAAATATTTCAACTCAGTAGTAGCTGCAGGCTCAAAAGGTTGTAGAGTGAGTTTCTCCAACACAAAATTGAGATCCCAAGCAGGAGTAGGAGCCCTTCGTGGGGGTCTTATATTCTTTGCCCCTCTAAGAAATTGCTTGAACAAAGGATGAGAAAACAATGGTGGGTCACAATCATAGTGAGCCGAAATTGCTGCAGCATGAACCTTAATAGAAGAGAAGGACAAACCTTTGTCCAGTAACTCAGTAAGATATTGAAGAGCCACACTTAAATTAGGCTCAGAAACATCAAAATCCTTTGCTGCACTCCAAAATAAAAATCTCTTCCATTTATCAGCGTACACTTTTCTTGTACTAGGCCTTCTAGCTTCCAAAATAACATTCGAAACTTGCTGTGGAAGTGGAGGCCCATTATGGTTCAAAACAGAATATGCCAGGCTGTTAGGTGCAGAGAGTGAAGCTTGACATTGAGCAAATGACTGTCCTCCTGAGACAACAGGTGTGGAATCGAAGGCAAAGGCCATGGAGGCTTCCGTACCAGGCTTCTCAGTAATGGGTACCAATGCTGTCGAGGCCAATCTGGAGCTATCAAAATCATCCTTGGCTTGTCTTGTCTGACCTTTAGTAGTACCTTTGGGAGGAGAGGCAGAGGCGGAAAGGCATACACATGAAGATTGCTCCAATTGAAGGAAAGAGCATCCACTTTCCAAGCTGTGGGATGAAACCTTTTGTGCAAAACTTTGGCAGCTGGTGGTTTAGTGGAGAAGCGAACAGATCTATGTCTGGAGTTCCCCATGACACTGTCAATTTCTGAAATACATGAGGATCCAGTTTCCACTTTCGTGGGGATCCATAATTAGCCTGCTCAACACATCTGCTAAGGAGTTCTGTGCTCCCGCAGAAACCTTGCCTGAAGATTGAGCTGTAAACTGAGAGCAGTCTCCCACAAAATCATTGCTTGCCTGCATAGAGGATAAGAATGTGTTCCCCTTGCTTGTTGATGTACCACATGACAGTTGTGTTGTCTGTTAGAATCAACACCTGCCCTGGAAGAAGTAAATCCTTGAAAGCTATTATTGCAAACTGGACTGCTAACATCTCCTTCAAGTTGATATGTAGATGTTGTAGTCTGGCAGGCCACTTGTCCTGTATCCACTTTCCATTCAGATGAGCTCCCCAAGCTTTGTCTGAGGCATCTGTCGTTAAAATGTGACTGCCTCTGGCCGGGTCACAGAGAGTCCCTTGTTTAGGTGACATTCCTGAGCCCACCACAAAAATTCCTTTTGAATGCAAGGTATTATTTGAATGACAGTGTCCAGATCCTGGCAGTGCTGTGTCCATACATTTTGAGATACCATTGTAGCTTCCTCATATGCAGTTTGGCATTGGAAAGCACCAGAATACAAGATGCCATGAACCCTAAGGCTTGAAGGACTGTCCTTGCAGTCAGCCCGGACTGATGAGATAGTTGATGGAAGTAAAGGGAAAGATTCTTTTGTTTGTCCGGGGTTAAAAAGGCCATCTGGGATGCTGTATTCAGTCTTACACCCAGAAAGCACATGTCTTGAGAGGGTACTAGACTGGACTTTATTTCGTTCACAGAATACCCCAGGCATCTTAGCACTGCTATCACATATTCCAAATGATGAAGAAGCTCGTCCCTTCCTTGAGCCAGAATCAGGCAATCGTCCAAATAAGGATAAATCTGTATTCCTTTTAGCCTGAAGAAAGCTATCACTGGAGCCAGAACCTTCGTGAACACTCTGGGTGCAGTAGATAAGCCAAAGGGCAATGCAGAGAACTGATAGTGAGAAGTCCCAGCTCGAAAACGCAGATACTTCCTGCAACTTAGTCAGATAGGAACATGAAGGTAAGCCTCCTTGAGATCCAAAGTTACCATCCAATGATCCTTGCCCAGCAGAGGTAAAAGCTGCTGTAACGTCAACATTTTGAACTTGGGAATGTCCAGATAAGTGTTGAGGATAGATAAATCCAAAATTGGTCTCCACGTGTTCCCCTTCTTTGGTACTAGGAACAGGCGAGAATAAAATCCTAGGCCCACTTCTGGCATAGGGACCGGCTGTATGGCCCCTATTTGGAAACAGAGAAATCCAAAACAGGAGGTATAGCCAAAGGCCTATGCTGGGGTAAAAACAAAAATTCCCTAAGCCTTTTCCTGGAATCAGAGAAGTCCTGACCTTCCCACTTAAAATGCTCCCTCATGGAATGAAGAGTTTCTGAAAAAGAAAAATCCTCAGGAGGAGAAGCAGAAGGAGTAGAATCATCCACATCAGAATCAGAATAAGGAGAGTACTCCTGCAAGTCTTCAGCCGAAGACTCTGAAGCATCCGAAGCCTGCTCAAAACTCCCTAGCTCAGGCTCCACCCTAGGTCTCTTATCAGGAGGGGGCAAAGAACCCCTAATCAAAGTAATCAAATCTTCTGCCATTTTAAGCATATGCTTCTTGGGCACAGTTCCTGAAGAACTAGGGGTGACACCAACTGAAGCTAAACCTGGCCTGCCTCTGGGAGAAGCCTTGGAAACAGAAGGAGAGGGCCTAACCACCCTAGGCAGGGAGGGGAGTATAGTAACCTGAGAAGCCCCATCAGCCTGACCTGCCTCCTGAGAGGCCACATCCTGCAATAACAAATTCTCTCCCTGGGATCCCAAAGAAACCTCCGGTGGAACCACCGCTCCACCGACACCTCTAAAGAACCGTCCGCACGGAAGGTTCCTCCAGCCTAGGCTTAACTGCTTTGTCCTTGCGCTTCTTCGAAGAAGCGGGCGTCGGAGCATCCGACGGCATTTTATAATTGCACCGCTTCCAAGACTAACCTGGCACAATCTAATCTTCTCTTTATAGTGCGCTTATTGAATCTAGCACAAGAGCGACACCCAACAACGTCGTGCTCAGGCCCTAAACAAGGAATACACAAAGTATGATAGTCTCTATGCGGTATCTGTTTCCCACAAGAAATACAATTATTCACTTTTTCTGACATCCGGTAAACCACTGAGGCAAGAAAAAACTAAAATATTCCCCAACGGGGTACTTAGCCAACTTTGACTCGGTCTGAAATTCCGAAATCGAACAATTTCAGAACGCCAACCGGCACTTGCAACGCTGCTTCTGCATCGGACCATGCGGCAAAAAAGACTGAGGATATGACGTCGGTCATGCGCATTTGTACCCTGACGTCCTGATGTCAGACAAATGCGCCTTGACCGACGTCAGCCTTATACTTTGATATTCGGGCCGACCGAGGACAGCGGACTACCCCCAAGTGTAAGGACTGCAGCAATGTGAGATGAAGAACATCTCTGAAAACTGAAATAAACAAGCTGGAGAAACAAGCATAGTGTGAGACAAGATCAAGAAAATGTATATAAAGCTATTGAGCATAATAGGAAACATTTTTATAGATACATAAGATGTGGAAGGAGTAAAGACATACAAACTGATAAACTGTGCAGATTCTAAAATGTATTCTCAGACACAACAGATTATAGTTAGATTTACAAAATCTTATGCAAAGCAGTTTGGCACCACAAAAGAGGTGATAAGTTGTCCTAGTGACATCCAGGTAACCCCAGACCCTGGAATCAAATTAGATTATATCAAAAAAGAACTGCGCAAACTGGATCCAAACAAAGCGCAGGGAAGAGACAGAATTAGTAACAATGACCTGAGAACACTTCAGCAAGAACTTACAGTACCATTATATCTATTATTCACTAGATCATACAAATATGGGGAGATTCCTCAGTATTGGAGACATGCACTTATTAAACATGTCTTCAAGGGAAAGGGGAGTAGGACAAACACAGAATCATATAGACCCTTAAGTCTACTTTCATGTTGTGGAAAATTAATGGAGAAGGTAATTTTGGATAGATTATTGGTAGAACTGGATAGGCTGGGACTAGAAACCATATATCAGCATGCATATGTTGAAAACAGATCTATTACCACCTGTAACGTGATGTCCTATAACAATACAATAACAGCTAAGAATGAAAAATTATGCTGTGATGTAATTTACATAGACAACTTCAGCATTTGACAGGAACATACACAAAGCACTGATCAATAAATTAGTACAACTAAGTATTGATGTACTCTTGATAAGATGGATAGCTGCATGGCTTACAAATAGGACATGGCAAGTATCACACAGCAACTGGACAGGTGAAATCCTTGGTTACAGTCAGGGTGTCCCACAGGGTTCGGTCCTACGCCCTTACTTGTTTAGATTGCATCTTTCAGACCTAACATTTTCATCTGAGGTATTCTACAGTCTATATGCAGACCTGAAATTAGGTAAACTGATTACAAGTGTTACAGATGAGGCAAGTCTGCAAAATAACTTGACAAACTGACCATTTGGGCACAGGAGAATAATCCGCTGATAAATACATTAAAAACTAAGCATATGAGATTTGGGAGACAAACTGAAAGGTGAATATTTAATACAGCACACAGTGATTGAAACTGCATACTCGTTTAAGGACCTGGGTATATGGGTAGATTCAGCTACGAGTTTTTCTAATCATATCAACCAACTGGTTAATGACAGTTACGGAACTATAGGTTGTATAAAAAGATTTATAAAGTCTAGGAAATTAAAAATAATGAAGTCATTGTTTGTTAGTTACATTAGACCCAAACTTGAGTAAGGAATAACAATATGGAAACCCTATAAGAAGACAAGCATATACCAAGTGCATTCATGGATGTGAAAATCTAAGTTATTATGAAAGACTAAGATATCTGAACTTGTACAGTGTCTCGTACAGATATTTAAGAAGAGCTCTTATTCAGGTATACAGGGCATTTAGGGACAACTACCTCTGGGAATGTTTGGGGTTATCAAAAAGTACTAGAGAATCATCAGACAACATACGTAGAAGGTTCTATAGGAATAAGAAGTGTACTAATTGGTTCTCTGACAGAGTAGCTGATGCATGGAACAGACTACCAAATTACATTAAAGTAAGCACTAGTTTAGATATTTTTAAGAACAGCCTGGATACTTATTATGGGAACAAGTGTTTTGGTATACTGCCAAGCTAGAAGGGCATTTATGCCCGTGCTTGAAATATTTGTATGTCTGTAGGTCACTGTTCACCATTTCCATGATAATTCTTTCCATGGTGTGTCATTTCCATGATAATTCTTAAAAGTCCTTTGCATACAAGACTAGTAACACTTTTAGGTATGTAGTTTACCTGGTTCCACAGGTGGCCCAATCTTGTGCATGGGGATGTCATTTGCAGTTCTCCATTCGTTTGGCACTAAGCCTATAAGGAGGCTGTAGTAAAATAGTAATTCTAGCAGTGCTGATAGGTTGTTTCATACTGTTAATAAGGCATCCTGGGACATTACTGGAGGTCAATGATGCAGTGTTCTTGGCATTGGAGAGTGCATTGAAGAACTCTTCCCTAGTGACAGTTGGAGGAGTTATGGTTCAGGGTATTTCTTGAGTGGCTGATCTCTTGAAGGCTTGTTAGCGAGGTGCTAAGATATTAAATTCTTTTTTAATGGCCATTTGGTTTGTTTGTTGTATTTAGTTTTTTTCTTTTCATTTCTTGAGTGGTGTCAGGGTGGGTTAAAATTAAGAGCTAAATCTGTCGGCAGTAGATTTTCTACATCTTCTAGCTTAGTACAGGTGATCCGATTTACAATTAGTTCTGCACATTGTTGTGTACTGTCTTTGTGGTTGTGGACACAGTTGAAAAAATATCCTGTGATTGTCCTTGGCTCCGGAAGTTACTTTTACCTCATATTTGACTTTGACAAGACCCGATTTGCCTCCTGATTTACTTGTTTAGGTTGAATAACATTTTAACCTTGCACCCAATTTTGGCTATGATTTTCTTCCTTTTATTATACAACCTATTTATGTTTTATGTTTGGATTCCATAGGGGGTGATTCTTGTTTTTCAAATCTGTCTTTTGCTTATTCTAGGTTGGTACAGCTATATCAATGCCACCATTAACATGACTGTACCGGGTTTTCATGAGCAATTCCACAGAGACAGTGGTGTTTTCAGGGTTTCTTTCTTTCTTTTTTTTTTTTTTTTGGGGGGGGGGGGACTTGAAATTTTGCTAGGGTGTTACTTAATAATAGGAAGTTCACCTCAGAATAATTCCTAAAAGTTCCAGGGATAGAGGAGGTAATGGGTTTTATTTTTTATTTCAAAGGAGACAGCATTATAGTACAACCTGATCAATGAAGAAAGTACACTGGGTAGTCGACATTATGTGAGGATTAGGTCAAGGACTTCAGCATCTAGCATCCCAGCACAGACTAGCTGGTTCAAGCTGTTTCTGTTCATAACGTCCAGATCTTTCTGGGCCTGCACGTCTGGGGTAGTGCAAAACTCCCATCTTATAGTGGAGTAGTTAAAGAAGCCCATGAATATGGTGCTGGGTTGAATGTGTAGTGTCTCCAGTAAATTACAGTACATTTTGGGTCAAAGAGGGGGACCTATACCTCACAAGGTCAAGGTAAGGGAAATTGCCAATGGTAATCTGGATGTGGAGAGGCTCAAGCACATCATGCAGTCTGAACGGCTTTGAGGTGCATTTGTTTTTGATGTAAATTGAGAAACCTCCACCTTTAGTCCCTTCCTGTACAGTAGCTGGTCCAAATGCATTGAAAGCATTATAGTCCTGCATTGTCAAGGTTCCATCAGCGACTGAAAACTATGCCTCACTAACTGCACAGACATCTACATTCTCCATGTGAGGAGAACTTGCTTAGAACTCCTGGCATTGAGCCATAACACCTTTAGAATTTCTTGGGTAGCTTTTATTATGCTGGAAGGTTTATCAGGTTGGCACTACATAAAAAGGCACACTATGGGAAGGGCAATTTTTAGCTAACAATTGAAAGCTTAGAGGGGACAGGTGCAGACCATTGTTAGGAAAGCAGCATGGTCTGCTGACCATATCTTCCCACACTGACGAATACTGTACCCCTTGAGTGGTACCAAAAACGAAAAGTACAGATGTGTACACTTACCATAAATGTAGATGTTCGAGTGTATTCACTGTTGCAGTCATCACACTTGGGTTATCTGCCTGCAGGTAGCCCTCAGTCGGCCCGAATACCAGAGTCTTGGGATTTCTGTGTCGGATGCTGTCGCCACTTCCATAATGTCAGGTTATCATGGGTATAAAACAGGCAGCCGATGCCATTACATAATTTTTTCTTGCCCCAAATGTCAGGAGCCCCCAAAACAGGAAGCGGTTACATGGTGTGGAACACCTCTAGTAAAAAGTAAATACCACTGCCATAAGATATGGCCAAAAAGAGGATAGAAAGAAAGAATAGAAAAGTCAGGGGGCTGGAGGGATGGTAAAGTACAGTTGTGTACCTACCATAAATGTAGATGTTCGAGTGTATTCACTGTTGCAGTCATTACACTTGGGTTATCATGCTGGCAGGCTACCCGCAGTCGGCCTGAATTCCAAAGTCTAGGTCCGGCGTCGGTTGCTGATGCCTCTTCCCTAATGTCAGTGCGCCAGGGGTATAAAAGATGCAGCCGACGCCATTTTCTTCAGTTTTTCTTGCCCCAGATGTCAGGTGCCCCCAAACTGGTAGGCTGAAAATTATGCCAATAAGTACGCATGCACAAAAATAAACATTTCCTTCATCTACAAGCAAATACACCACATAGGTTGTACAGGATAGAGAAGTACAGATAAGTCCCAGCAAAGAAAAGGGGGATGGTGGGTGGGTAACCTGGACTGCAACAATGAATACACTCGAACATCTACATTTACAGTAGGTATACAACTGTACTATGTTCATCGTGTTTCACTGTTGCAGTCATTACACTTGGGTTGAATCCCAAAACTGAGGTAGGGTGGCTGGTTCTATAAGGCGTTAGGGGTGGCTATAAGGCCCTGCAGCACTGCAGTGGTGAAGCCAGCTCTAGATTTAGAGTATAGAGGCAGATGGTAATGCTTGGTGAAGGTATGTACAGAACTCCAAGTTGCTGCTTCCAAAATATCTTTGGTAGGTACTCCTCTGAGGTAGGCAGCTGAAGTGGCTGTTGCCCTGGTGGAGTGAGATCTAATGCTGTTAGGTACAGGTTTCCCATGGTGTGTGTAGCAGAAACATATATAGTGTCCTATCCATTTTGAAACTGTCTGTTTTGAAATGGCTTTTCCCTGTGCTCCTGCAGCATATGCTACCAATAATTGCTCAGATTTTCTGAAAGCTTTGGTTTTGACCAAGTAGAAGCGTAAAGTACAGTTTTGTACCCACCATAAATGTAGATGTTCGAGTGTTCACACTGCTGCAGTCATCACACTTGGGTTATCCTGCCGTCAGGCGGTCCCGCAGTCGGCCAGAGTTCCAAAGTCTTGGTCCGGGATCGGTTGCTGTCGCTTCTTCCCTGACGTCAGTGCACCAGGGGTATACAAGAGGCATCCAACGCCATTTGTTTTTCTTGCCCCAGATGTCAGGTGCCCCCAAGTAGATAGGCAATACATATTGCTAATAAAACATATAAAAGGAATACCTTCAGTTACAAGCAAATACACCACAAAGGTTGTACAGGATGGAAAGGTATAGAAACGTTCAGCTAGGTCAGAGGTGATGGAGGGAGGGTAACCTGGACTGCAGCAGTGTGAACACTCGAACATCTACATTTATGGTAGGTATAAAACTGTACTATGTTCATCGTGTTACACTGCTGCAGTCATCACACTTGGGTTGAATCCCAAAGCTAAGGATGGGCGGTGGAACTAAACAGGGTTTGGAGAAGCTAGTAGGCCCTGCAGAACTGCAGTGGCAAAGCCAGCTCTGGTTTTAGAGTATAGAGGTAAGTGATAGTGCTTGGTGAAGGTGTGCACTGAACTCCAAGTTGCAGCCTCCAAAATATCCTTGGTTGGCACCCCTCTTAGGAAGGCTGTTGATATTGCTGTAACCCTGGTGGAATGGGGCCTAACGTTACCAGGTACAGGTTTCCCATGGTGTGTGTAGCAGAAACGGATGCAATGTCCTATCCATTTTGAAATGGTCTGTTTTGCGATAGCCTTTCCTTGTGATCCTGCAGCATAGGATACAAAGAGCTGGTCAGATTTTCTAAAAGGCTTAGTTTTATCCAAGTAGTAACGTAATTGCCTGTGAATGTCCAAAGAGTGTAGGAGCCTTTCCCTTTTGTTCTGGGGGTTTGGATAAAAGGTGGACAAATGAATGGTTTGGTTTAGGGCCACACCGGATACCACCTTTGGCATAAAGGAAGGGTTAGTTCGTAAAGCGACTCTGTCTTGATGAAAAATGATGAAAGGCTCCACTGCCATTAGGGCCTGTAGCTCTGAGACTCTTCATGCTGAAGTTATTGCTAGCAGCAGGGCAGTTTTCCATGATAGAAACTGTAAATCAGCTGTAAAAGCTGGTTCAAAGGGCGGTAGTGTAAGTTTTTCCAAAACAAAGTTGAAATCCCAAGTTGGTGTTGGTGCTCTCCGGGGCGGTCTTATGTTCTTAGCCCCTCTGAGGTACTGTCTTAGTAATGGATGTGAAAATCTAGGCGGATCCGTGTTGTACTGAGCTGAAATAGCTGAGGCGTGGATCTTAATAGATGAAAAGGGAAGTCCTTTGTGCAACATCTCCGTTAAATATTGTAGAATCTGAGGAATATTTGGGACAAGGGGATTTGGCCTTTAGCCTGGTTCCAGGAGCAGAATATTTTCCATTTGTCTGAATAGGCTTTCCTGGTCCTGGGCCTCCTGGCCTCCAGAATGACATCCATAACAGCTTTAGAGAGAAGTGTTGACTGGTTGTTTACATAATTTGCCATGCAGCCAGATTTAATGTCTTGAGCTGACTGTAGAATCTGACTGTTTTGCTGAGTGAGCAGGTGAGGAATTTGAGGTAAAATCTATGGTGGGCCTTGAGCCATGTTCCTTAGTACTGGATACCAGTGTTGGCGTGGCCAGTCTGGAGCAACGAGTATCATTTGTGGCCTCTCTAATCTGGCTTTCAGCAGTAACTTTGCCAGAAGAGGCAGTGGAGGAAAGGCATACACAGTTAATGTTTTGCAACTGAATGAGAGGGCGTCCACTTTCCAAGCTAGTGTGTGGTATGTCCTTGTGCAAAATTTCCGTAGTTGGTAGTTTTGGGGGGAGGCAAACAGATCTATGTCTGGGCTCCCCCATTTTTGAGTTATCATTGCGAATACTTGTGGATCTAGTTTCCACTCGTGAGGATCTATGATGTTTCTGCTTAGATAGTCTGCGAATGTGTTTTTCTTTCCTGGCAGGAATTGTGCTTGTAGTTGAACTTGGTAGGTCAGTGCTGTGTTCCACAAGGTCATTGCTTGCCTGCACAGGGGGTAGGAATGCGTGCCCCCTTGCTTGTTTATGTACCACACCACTGTGGTGCTGTCCGTCTTTATTAGGAGTTGTCTTGGATGTAGGCGGTCCTTGAAAGCTGTTAGGGCATTTTGTACAGCTAGCATCTCTTTTTGATTGATATGTAGATGCCTTTGATCTGCAGACCATTTGCCCTGAATACACTGTCCAGCCATGTGTGCTCCCCAGGCATAATCCGATGCATCTGTTGTTATAGTTTGCCTGGCTGTGGGTAAGGTAAAAGGCTGACCCTGGTTGAGCTGACATGCCTGAGCCCACCATAGAAACTCCTGTTGAAGGTAGGGAATGCGTGGTATTATTGTTTCCAAGCTGTGGCTGTGTTGCGTCCATACGCTTTTCAGGTACCATTGTAATTTCCTCATATGCAGTTTTGCATATGGTATTAGTAGTATGCAAGATGCCATGAATCCCAAGGCCTGCAGAATTTGTCTTGCTGGGAGTTGGGTCTTTGTTGCCATCAATTTGAAGTATTGAGTCAGTTGTCCTTGCTTGTCTGGCGTGAGATAAGCCATCTGGGCTGTTGTATTTAAGCTGGTGCCCAGGAATATTATGTCTTGTGAGGGCACTAGTTTTGACTTCTTTTCGTTTACTGTATACCCTAGGCAACTTAATAGGTTTTTGACAAACGCCAGACGCTTTAAAAGAATGTCCTTGCTTTCTGCTTGAATAAGGCAGTCGTCCAGGTATGGATATAATTGAATTCCTCTTTGTCTGCAGTATGCAATTACTGCTGACAGGCATTTTATGAAGACCCTGGGCGCAGCAGACAAGCAAAGGGCAGTGCAGAGAATTGGTAATGGGATGAACCTGCTATAAATCGGAGGTATCTTCTGCAATTTTGTCTGATAGCGACATGCAGGTATGCCTCCTTGAGGTCCAACGTTACTAGCCAAGCCTTCTTGCCCATCATGGGAAGAAGTTGCTGTAGTGTTAGCATCTTGAATTTGGGTACTTCCAGAAATGTGTTTAGAATTGAGAGGTCCAGAATGGGTCTCCAGGCTTTGTACTTTCTGGGGACTAGAAAGAGTCTTGAGTAAAATCCTTGTCCTTGCTCTTGTGTAGGAACCTGTTGAATGGCTCTCATGTCCAGGAGAGCTGTAATTTATTTTTGAGCCACTGCCCATTGATTTGGTGTCAGGTTTGGCATTCCTTTTATCCTTGGTAAAGTTTGAAAGTGGAATCTGTATCCTTGAGATACAATATTTAGGACCCATTTGTCTTTTGTGATGATGTGCCAGTTGTCTGCAAAAAAGTGCTAGTTTTCCTCCCAAGGGAGCTGCCAAGAGGGATTTGCTTGGCAGTCTGAGGGGTAAGTCATAGTGGTTGTCTTCTGATAGTTTGAGACCAGTCATCTCCTCCTTTCTGGGTTGTGGCACCCCATTGTCGAGGCTTGTAAGAGCCTTGTGGCTGACCTCTGCCCCTTGGGCGTCTGTATTTGCCCCTCTGTGGTCTGGCAGAAGCTGGAAAGGACCAGTTTTTGGTTGGCCAATTTCTGCTGAAATGAGGGGGTTGAACCTGTAAAAAATCCTTGACCGTCTGCATAGATTTTGCCTTATCCTCCATTTTCTTTAAAACCTCTTCTGCTTTTACACCAAATAAAACATCCTGCTGTAAAGGTGCATCCAATAACTTTGCTTTAACATGATCAGGTAAAGTTTGTTCTTTTAACCAAGCATGCCTACGTATGACAGACCCTTGTCACTGCTGCACTACAAGAAGCTTCCAATGAATCAAATCCACATTGCAAAGTATGTTTTCCCACTTGTTCAGCCGCATGCAACAAATCTTGCATTTCCTTGTAATCAGGCTGCTCTGTATGTGTGATCATTTTTTGTTTTAATTGAGACATCAAATATTATTGCTATTTCAGCATGTGAAACTGGCAATTTAAGGTCCTCATAGCTAGAGTAGTTGAGGTATATACTTTCTTCCCCATCTGTCTAGTGCTCTAGAATCCCTTTCAGAGGGTACAGGATTTTTAGCAATAGAGGCCTTGGACCCTGGGAAATGGTTTCTGGATCAGCAACAGGGCTTTTATATAGGAATTTGTGTGAGTCAGGGACTCTGTAGTATCTGTCTGGTTTGGCTGGTGCAGGAGGTAGTGAATCTGGGTTAAGGCTAGATTCTGAATAGACACCATCCACAATGTCTAACGGGTGGAATAGCAAGTGATCTGTGCTGGGGTAGTAAAAGGAACTCTCAGAGCCTTTTCTTAGAATCAGAGTAATCCTGGCCTTCCCAGTGGAAATGTTCCCTCATGGTATGTAAAGTTTCCCTAAAAGAGTAGTGTTCTGGGGAAGATGCTGAAGGAATAGACTCTTCAGCATCAGAGTCTTCATAAGGGGGAAACGAGTATTCCTGTTCCTCAGAAGAATCTGAGGAAATTGAAACCTGGTCAGAGGAAGTGTAGTCCTCCTCCTGTCTAGGCCTTTTATCAGGAGGGGGATGGGAACCCCTGATTAGGGTAATTAAGTCTTCAGCCATCTTAAGCATCTGCTTCTTAGGCATGGGGCCTTATACTGGAGACTGCAGTCTTCTTGGCTGTTAAAGGAGTTTTCAGCTTTGCATAGGATTTAATAGTGAGTGTAGTCGGTCTGAAGACACCTTCTGCAAATGAAGGCGTTTCAACTGCACCGGAATCTCCTTCAGCCATGGAGTCGGAAGGGCCTAAAGCTAAAGGTTGTGGAGGCCTAGCAATCTCCACTTGGGAATCGGATGCCGCCTGGGGTTCTAAATCAGCGGGCGTCAGGGGCTGCATAGGCGCCTCACTGAAAACCGGAGAACCGGCAACTGGCCTAGCAGAGGCCTCAGAGTCTGGTTTGGGTTTCGGCTGCCTGTCCTTATCTTTGCGTTTTTTATGCATTCCAGTCGTCGGTTGCTCCGACGGCATGGTATAATTAAATTTCCTACCAAAATAATGTCGGGCGAAATCAAACAGACGTTTAATAGTTCATTTGTTAAACCTAGCACAAAACCGACAACCTGTGACGTCGTGGTCTAGGCCTAGGCAAGGAATACAATAAGAATGAAAGTCCTTATGAGGTATTTGCTTCCCACAAGAAATGCAATTGTTAACTTTTTCTGACATCGGACTGAGGCAAGAAAAGGTCCTCCATTGAGGTACTTAGCTTTATTGAAGACTTCGGTCTGAAATTCGATTTGAAAATCTCAGGAGTCAGCCGACCGGCACTTGCGAACTGCTTCTGCTTCGGGCACCGCGCAGCAAGAAAGACTGAAGAAAATGGCGTTGGATGCCTCTTATATACCCCTGGCGCACTGACGTCAGGGAAGAAGCGACAGCAACCGACGCCGGACCAAGACTTTGGAACTCTGGCCGACTGCGGGACCGCCTGATGGCAGGATAACCCAAGTGTGATGACTGCAGCAGTGTAACACGATGAACATTTGCCTGTGTATGTCCAAAGAATGCAGTAGTCTCTCCCCTTTATTCAGTGGATTTGGATAAAAAGTTGGCAAGTGAATAGTTTGGTTTAGAGCCACACTTGATACCACCTTTGGCATAAATGTAGGGTTAGTTCTTAAAGACACCCTGTCTTGGTGGAAAATGATGAAAAATGGTGCAAGGTTCCACTGCCATTAGTGCCTGTAATTCTGAAACTTTTCGTGCTGATGTTATTGCCAGGAGCAGAGCAGTTTTCCAAGAGATATATTTTAAATCTGCTGTGTTAGCTGGCTCAAAAGGAGGTAAAGTTAATTTTTCCAACACGAAGTTGAGGTCCCAAGTTGGAGTTTGTGCTCTACGGGGCGGTCTTAAGTTTTTAGCCTCTCTGAGGTACTGCTTTAGCAAAGGATTAGAGAAAATTGGTGGATCCATGTTGTAATGAGCAGAGATGGCAGAGGCGTGGATCTTGATGGATGAAAAGGAGAGGCCCTTGTCCAGCATCTCGGTTAAATATTGTAGTATCTGAGGAATATTTGGGACAAGAGGGTCTAGGCTGTGAGCTTGGTTCCCGGCACAGAATCTCTTCCATTTATCCGAATAGGCTTTCCTGGTACTAGGCCTTCTGGCCTCCAGAATTACATCCATAACAGCTTTGGAGAGAGGCATTGCTTGCTTGACTAAAGAATCTTCCATGCAGCTAGGTTTAAAGTCTTTAGCTGGCTGTGAAGTATCTGATTGTTGTGCTGAGTCAGTCGATGTGGGATTTGAGGCAA
Organism: Protopterus annectens; assembly: GCF_019279795.1. Lineage (NCBI taxonomy): Eukaryota > Metazoa > Chordata > Ceratodontiformes > Protopteridae > Protopterus > Protopterus annectens. The sequence continues at coordinate 1,776,481,186 of NC_056737.1, forward strand.
AATCCAGGGTGTTCCTTGTGCTAAGTTCTTTAAGATTGGGTACCAGTGCTGGCATGGCCAGTCTGGTGCAATCAGGATCATCTTTGGCTCTTCCTGCCTGGCTTTTATGAGTACCTTTGGAAGGAGAGGTAGTGGTGGGAAAGCAGATACTTGTAGGTTTCTCCAGGTGAATGAGAGGGCATCCACTTTCCATGCTTGTGGATGGTAAGTCCTTGTGCAGAATTTCTGTAGCTGGCAGTTCATTGGGGATGCAAATAGATCTATGCCCGGGCTCCACCATTTCTGTGTTATCATTCTGAATATTTGTGGATTCAATTCCCATTCGTGGGGATCCAAGATGTTTCTGCTTAAGTCGTCTGCTAGTGTGTTTTTCTCTCCTGGCAGGAATTGTGCCTGCAGATGAACTTGGTAGTTTAGAGCTGTGTTCCACAAGGTCATGGCTTGTCTGCAGAGGGGATAAGAGTGAGTGCCCCTTTGCTTGTTTATGTACCACATAACTGTGGTGATGTCAGTCTTTAGTAGTAGTTGCCCTGGATACAGTAGGTCTTTGAAGGCTATAAGGGCATTTTGTACAACTAGCATCTCTTTTTGATTGATGCGAAGATGCCTTTGTTCTGCGGGCCACTTGCCCTGAATACATTTTCCTGCCATGTGTGCTCCCCAGGCGTAATCCGGAGTATCTGTTGTCAGTGTTTGCCTGGCTGTGGTTTGAGTAAAAGGCTGTCCCTTGTTGAGGTGAGAAGCTTGAGCCCACCATCGAAACTCCTGTTGAAGGCAAGGAATTAATGGTATAACGGTTTTCAAACTTTGACAGTGTTGTGACCAGACATTCTTTAGGTACCATTGTAGTTTCCTCATATGCAGTCTGGCATAAGGAATTAGTAGTATGCAAGATGCCATGTAACCCAAGGCCTGCAGAATTTTTCTTGCTGGGAGTTAGGTTCTTTACGCCATCAATTGAAAATATTGAGTCAGTTGTCCTTGCTTGTCTGGCGTGAGATAAGCCATCTGGGCCGTTGTATTCAAGCTGGCACCCAGGAATATTATTTCTTGTGAGGGCACTAGTTTTGATTTCTTTTCGTTTACTGTGTACCCTAGGCAACTTAATATCTTTTTTACAAACGCCATATGCTTTAGAAGAATGTCCTTGCTCTCTTGAATCAGGCAGTCGTCCAGGTACGGATACTTTTTGAATTCCTTTCTGTCTGCAAAATGCAATTACTGGTGCCAGGCACTTTGTGATGACCCTGGGCACAGTAGATAAGCCAAAGGGCAGAGCAGAGAATTGATAACGCATTGAAACAGCTATGAATCTGAGGTATCTTCGGCAGTTTTGTCTGATAGGGACATGCAGGCATGCCTCCTTGAGGTCCAAGGTTACAAGCCAAGCTTTCTTGCCAGCATGGGAAGAAGCTGCTGTAGTGTAAACATTTTGAATTTCGGAACATCCAGGTAAGTGGTTAGAGAGGAAAGATCCAGAATGGGCCTCCAGGCTTTGTCCTTTCTGGGAACCAGAAAGAGTCTTGAGTAAAATCCTTGTCCTTGCTCCTGTGGTGGCACCTTTTGAATAGCTCTCATGTCCATGAGTGCTGTTATTTGTTTTTGAGCCTCTGCCCATTGATTTGGCGGCAGATTTGGCATTCCTTTTAACCTTGGCAGAGTGTGAAAGTGAAACCTGTAACCTTGAGATACAATGTTGAGAACCCATTTGTCTTTGGTGATCATATGCCAATTGTGACAGAAAAGTGCCAGTTTTCCTCCCAAGGGGGCTGCCAAGAGAGAGCTGTTTGGCAGCTGTTGTGGGAAGTCATTGGGACTGTTTTTTATATGGTTGGGGCCTGTCTTCCCCTTCTTTCTGGCCTGATGCACCCCATTATCGAGGCCTGTAAGAACCTTGTGGTTGACCTCTACCTCTTGGACGTCTGTATCTGCCCCTTCGAGGTCTGTCTGTAGCTGGAAAGGACCAATTCTTTGTTGGCCAATTTCTTCTAAATCGAGGAGGCTGAACCTGTAAGAAATCCTTCACAGTTTGCATAGATTTTGCCTTATCCTCAATTTTCTTTAATACCTCTTCTGCCTTAACTCCAAATAACACATCCTGCTGCAAAGGTGTATCCAATAGTTTTGCTTTAACATGATCTGGTAGCGTATGTTCGTTTAACCAAGCATGTCTTCTAATGACAGAACCTGTAACTGCTACTCTACAGGAGACCTCTAAAGAATCAAAACCACATTGCAAAGTATGTTTTCCCACTTGTTCAGCTGCATGCAATAAATCCTGCATTTCCTTAAAATTAGGAGGATCTGACTTTGGAAGCATTTTTTGTTTCAACTGAGACATCACAAATTGCTGATATTTTAGCATGTGAAACTGGCAATTTAAGGCTCTCATTGCTAAAGTTGCAGACGTATATACTTTCTTCCCCCATCTGTTTAATGCTTTAGAATCTCTGTCAGAGGGGATTGGATTCTTTGCTGATGAGGCCTTAACCCTTTTGGGTCCCTGAGAAATAGTTTCAGGGTCAGCAACAGGGCTTTTATAAAGAAATTTGTGTGAGTCAGGGACTCTGTAGTATCTATCAGGCTTAACTGGGGCTGGAGGTAAAGAATCAGGATTTAAGCTGGATTCAGCATATACATCATCCACAATATCTAACACTGGCGGAATAGCAAGGGGTCTGTGTTGAGGTAATAAAAGGAAGTCTCTGAGCCTTTTCTTGGATTCTGAGTAGTCCTGGCCTTCCTAATGGAAATGCTCCCTCATGGTATGTAAGGTTTCCTCAAAGGAGTAGTCCTCAGGCGGAGAGGCTGATGGAACTGATTCCTCAGCATCAGAATCCTCATAAGGGGGTAAGGAATATCCTAGGTCTGAGGATGAATCTGAAGAGATGGGACACCTGGTCGGATGAGTCATAGTCTGCATCCTGTCTAGGCCTTTTATTAGGTGGAGGATGGGACCCCCTGATCAGGGTGATTAGGTCTTCGGCCATTTTGAGCATTTGTTTCTTAGGCATGGAGGCCTGTCCTGGAGAATGCTGTATTTGTTTCTTTGTTTTTAAAGGAAGTTTAGACTTAGCAGAAGGTTTAATGCTTAACTGAGTAGGTCTGAAAATACCCTCTGAAGCTGCGGGTTGTTCAGCTACTCCGGATCCCTCTGAAGGGATAGTTTCGGTAGGCTGAAAATCTTGTGCGTCCGAAGGCCCAGCCAACTCCACGTGGGAGTCAGTGGCGGCCTGTGGTTCTACAGAAGCGATCGTCAGGGGCTGTGAAGGCGCCTCGCTGAAAACCGGAGAACCGGCGACTGGCCTAAAAGAGGCTTCGCCGTCAGTTTTGGGCCTCAGATGCCTATCCTTGTCTTTGCGCTTTTTATGTATTCCAGTCGTCGGAAGTTCCGACGGCATGGTGTAATTGAATTTTCTGCCAAAATATGTCGGGCAAAATCAAACCGAAGTTTAATAGTGTACTTGTTAAACCTAGCACAAAACCGACAACCAGTGACGTTGTGGTCTGGGCCTAGGCATAGGATACAATAAGAGTGGAAATCCTTATGAGGTATTTGCTTCCCACAAGAAATACAGTTATTATCTTTTACTGACATCGGACTGAGGCAAGAAAAAGTTTCCCCAATGGGGTACTTAGCTTTGTAGAAAACTTTGGTTCTGGATTCGGAATGAAAATCTCAGGAGTCGGCTGACCGGCACTTGCGAACTGCTTTTGCTTCAGGCACCGCGCGGCAAGAAAGACTGAAGAAAATGGCGTCGGCTGCATCTTATATACCCCTGTCGCACTGACATCAGGGAGGAGGCGACAGCAACCGACGCCGGACCAAGCCTTTGGAACTCAGGCCGGCTGGGGAACCGCCTGATGGCAGGATAACCCAAGTGTAATGACTGCAGCAGCGTAACACGATGAACATCACATCATCCACAATATCCAACACAGGCGGAATAGCAAGGGGCCTGTGCTGAGGCAATAAAAGAAAATCTCTGAGACTTTTCTTGGATTCTGAATAATCCTGGCTCTCCCAATGGAAATGCTCCCTCATGGTATGTAAAGTTTCCCCAAAAGAGTAATCTCAGGAGGAGAGGCTGAAGGGATTGATTCTTCAGCATCAGAGTCCTCATTGGGGGGGGGGTTAAAGAGTATCCCTGGTCTGAAGAGGAATCAGAAGAAATGGAAACCTGGTCAGAGGAATCATAGTCTGTATCCTGCCTAGGCCTTTTATCAGGAGGGGGATGGGAACCCCTGATCAGAGTAATTAGGTCTTCAGCCATTTTGAGCATCTGTTTTTTTAGGCATGGAGGCCTGCCCAGGTGAATGCTGTACTTGTTTCTTTGTCTTTAATGGAGTTTTAGACTTAGTTGTAGTTTTGATGGTAATCTGTGAAGGTCTGAAAACACCCTCAGAAGCCGATGCCTGCTCAGCGGCTCTGGACCCATCTGCGGGGTTAATTTCCATAGGCCCAATACCTTGAGTTTCCAGAGGCCTAGAAATCTCCATGTGGGAGTCGGAGGCGGCTTGTGGCTCTGAGGTAGCGGGCATCAGGGGCTGCGAAAGCGCCTCACTGAGAGCCGGCGACTGGCCTAGAAGAGGCTTCATCGTCGGATTTGGATCTCGGATGCCTGTCCTTAACTTTGCCTTTGCGTTTTTTTATGTATTCCGGTCGTCGTTTTTTCCGACGGCATGGTATAATTGAACCTCCGGCCAAAATAATGGCGAGCAAAATCAAACCGACGTTTAATAGTGCGCTTGTTAAATCTAGCACAAAACTGACAACTAGTGATGTCGTGGTCTGGCCCTAGTAATGGAATGCAGTAAGAATGAAAATCCTTATAAGGTATTTGCTTCCCACAAGAAATGCAATTATTAACTTTTACTGACATCGGTCTGAGGCAGGAAAAAATTTCCCCAACGGGGTACTTAGCTTTATTTAAGACTTCGGTTCTGAAATTCGACTTCGAAAATCTCAGGAGTCGGCCGACCGGCACTTGCGAACTGCTTTTGCTTTGGGCACCATGCGGCAAAAAAGACTGAAGAAAATGGCATCGGCTGCATCTTATATACCCCTGGCACACTGACGTCAGGGAAGAAGCGACAGCAACCGACACCGGACCAAGACTTTGGAACTCTGGCTGACTGTGGGACCGCCTGATGGCAGGATAACCCAAGTGTAATGACTGCAGCAGTGAAACATGATGAACATCTGCAGCATGCACACACCAACCCCACCAAAGCAGACAAATCTCTAATTGCTCATCTGCTCATTCAGTGCATCTCACATACACCCTAAGCAGTCTGCATAATAAAATGCACACACAATCTACAGAAACTTCCAACTGATTATTCACTCAGAAGCATTCACAGACACACACAAATCCCATACACTAAAAGCATTCTCTCAAATACACTTACAAAAATCAAGCTATGCACACCTCTGAATAAACAGTTAAAACACACACACATACACACACAAGGCTTCTAGTTGTGAGAATAATCAATCACTTACCAGATGTATGCACAGACACACTCAAAATCCATGCATTCATCATTCTACCTCACACACACAAATTAGACCATCTGAACCTCCAATAACTCAAACTCAAAACACACACACACACACACACACACACACACATACACCTTTACCTACTAATCCCTGACTTGGCACATATATTTCACCTACTAAAACCAGATGCTTAACTTAGAGGATTCAACTTGACAAGTTCTCTACTTGTGATCCAGTCAATTAAAGAAACTCAAAAGTATGCCTTTTTTTGCAGTTATCAATTACCTCAGCATCACCATTTGGGCCACAAACCCTCTCCTGAAGTGCATGTTTGTATAAATATAAGCAAGGGAGAAACCTCACAAAAAGTACAGATTTGTACCTACCATAAATGTAGATGTCCGATAGGAATGCATCTGCAGTCCTTACAAATGGGTAGTCCTGTCGTCAGGCAGCCCTTCGGTCGGCTGGATTCCAAAGTCTGGGTCTGGCTTCGGCTGGTGTCGCACTTCACCCGACGTCATCGCTGCAGTTTTTCGGGTATAAAGGCATCAGCCGACGCCATTTTCCTCAGTGTTTCTTGCCCCAGATGCCAGGTGCCCTCTTGGATGGCTAAATTTGGATAAATGCCAATGTTTCCAAATAGTAGAGAGCAAACACATAAAATAAAGTACAGTTTTGTACCTACCATAAATGTAGATGTCCGAACAGGATAGCATCTGCAGTCATAACAAATGGGTTGTCCTGTCGTCAGGCAGCCCTTCGGTCGGCCGGATTCCAAAGTCTGGGTCTGGCCTCGGCTGGTGTCGCACTTCATCCGACGTCATCTCTCCTGGTCTTCGGGTATAAAGGCATCAGCCGGCGCCATTTTCCTCAGTGTTTCTTGCCCCAGATGCCAGTTGCCCTCTTGGAAAACTAAATTTTGGGTAAATGCCAATGTTTCCAAAAATAAATAGTAGGCAAACACAAAAAATAAGTATGTATGTACATATATACAAACAAATACACCATAAGAGATCCCCCCCTAGCTAGCTATTAGAAGGGTAAATACCCCAGGAGTACCACAGAGGGGAAGGAGGGAGGGTAATCCTGACTGCAGATGCTATCCTGTTCGGACATCTACATTTATGGTAGGTACAAAACTGTACTATGTCCTTCAAGGATGCATCTGCAGTCATAACAAATGGGTAGAATACCATAGCCAAACTAGGGGAGGAGGAAGAAGAATTATGGTGTAGTTAGGATCCCTTGCAACACAGCAGTGGCAAACCCTGCTCGGGATCTAGAATATAGAGGTAAGTTGTAATGCTTGGCAAATGTATGCACGGAGGTCCAAGTAGCCGCCTCAATAATGTCCTTGGTAGCCACTCCTCGTAAGAAAGCTGTGGTAGTGGCTGTAGCCCTTGAAGAATGAGGTCTTATGTTCTGTGGAATTTGCTTTCCATGGTAGGAGTAACAGAATCTTATGCAATTTCCTATCCATTTAGAGATTGTCTGTTTGGAAATTGCTTTTCCTTCCCTTCCTGTTGCATAGGCTACTAAAAGTTGGTCAGTTTTTCTGTTACCTTTGGTTCTGTCCAGGTAGTAGCGTAACTGTCTATGTACATCCAGGGTATGTAGCAGTCTTTCCCCCCTGTTCTGTGGATTGGGAAAGAAGGTGGGTAGGTGGATTGCCTGGTTTAGAGACACTCTGGATACCACCTTAGGCATAAATGTAGGATTAGTTCTCATGGACACTCTATCTTGATGGAAGATTAGGAAGGGTTGTACTGCCATTAGGGCCTGTAGTTCCGAAACCCTTCTTGCTGAAGTAATTGCCAGTAGGAAAGCAGTTTTCCATGAAAGGTGTTGAAGATCTGCTGTTGCTGCTGGTTCAAATGGAGGGAGTGTCAACTTTTCTAGCACAAAGTTCAAGTCCCATGCTGGTAATGGTGGTTTCCTAGGAGGTTTTACATTCTTGATTCCTCTGAGGAACTGTCTGAGTAGAGGATGTGAGAAGACAGGGGGATCGAAGCTGTATTCTGCAGAAATAGCTGATGCATGTATCTTGATGGAGGAATAGGACAGGCCTGTATGTAGAAGCTCTGCCAAGTACTCCAGGATGTTAGCAATGTCTATTTTTGAGACATCTTTTCCTCTTTCAGTACTCCAAATGACAAACCTTTTCCATTTTCCTGCATAGTTCCTTCTTGTTGAAGGTCTGCGGGCTTCAAGGATAATGTCTTTCACCCTTTGGGATAAGTCTGGGTTAGTTGCTGTTACTTGATGTTCCAGGCAGTCAGTTGCAGAGTTTTTAGGTTTGGATGCATGATTTTGTAGTTGTTCTGAGTTAACATCAAAGGCATCAGGGGTAATGTCCACGTCCTCCCCCGAGACATGCTCCTCAGCAATGGATACCAGTGTTGTCTTGGCCAATTTGGAGCTATCAGAATTATCCTTGGACGTTCCTCTTTGATTTTCAATAGTACCTTGTGCATCAAAGGGAGAGGTGGAAATGCATATGCTGTCCGACCTTTCCAACTGAAGGATAGAGAGTCCACCTTCCATGCTAGTGGGTGGTATGTCCTTGTGCAGAATTTCTTGAGCTGGTGATTGAGTGGGGATGCGAATAGGTCTATTTGTGGCATTCCCCATTTCTTTGTGATGGCCTTGAAGATGTCCGGGTGTAGCATCCATTCGTGAGCATCCGAGGTAGTTCTGCTTAACATGTCTGCTAGGATGTTTTCTTTTCCCGGTACAAATATTGCCTGTAACTGGATGTTGTAGCTCAGAGCCATATTCCAAAGGTCCAGAGTCATTCTGCATAGGGGGTATGAATGAGTGCCTCCCTGTTTGTTGATGTACCACATGACTGTGGTGTTGTCTGTCCTTATCATTAAATGGCCTTCTTTGAGGAATGGTCTGAAATTCTGGATTGCTAGTTTTACTGCCAACATTTCTTTTTGATTTATGTGCAGGTGCAGCTGGTCTGGAGTCCATAATCCTTGTATGCATTTGTCCAGCATGTGTGCCCCAGCCTAGATCTGAGGTCCGTTGTGATGGTTTGGCTTGCTTGAAATTTGTGGAAAGGCAAGCCTGGGTTTGACTGGCATGCTTGAGCCCACCATAGGAACTCTTGCTTCAGGCATGGGATTAGTGGGATTTCGGTTTCTAAGCTGTGCCTGTGTTGAGACCATAAATTCTTTAGGTACCACTGTAGCTTTCTCATATGCAGTTTGGCATGGGGGACCAGGATTATGCATGATGCCATGAAGCCCAAGGCCTGCAGTACTTTTCTTGCTGTTAGTTTGTTCTGTTTTGTTAATGCCAAGAAGTAAAGAGGGAGTTGTTCTTGTTTTTCTGCAGTTAGGAATGCCATCTGTTTTACTGTGTCCAATTCCGCACCCAAGAATGTTCTTGTTTGGGATGGTATCAGTCTTTACTTTTTTAAATTGACTGTGTATCCCAGGGCTTGTAGTAAGCAAATGACTTTTTGTAAATCTGTTGTCAGCTTGCTTTTGCTGTCCGCTTGTAACAGGCAGTCGTCCAGGTATGGATAAATTTGGATTCCCTGTAGCCTGCAATGAGCGATTACTGATGCCAGGCATTTTGTGAATACTCTGGGCGCAGTAGATAAGCCAAAGGGCAATGCTGAGAATTGATAATGCTCTGATCCTGCAAGAAATCTGAGGTATCTTCTGCAATTTGGTCGTATGGGGACATGCAGGTATGCCTCCTTGAGATCTAGAGTTACCAGCCAAAACTCCTTGCCCAGCATGGGAAGAAGTTGCTGAAGGGTCAGCATTTTGAATTTTGGGACAATGATGAATGTGTTTAAGACGGACAGGTCGAGAATAGGTCTCCAACTTTTCTCTTTTCTTGGTACTAGGAAGAGTCTGGAGTAGAATCCTTTGCCCTGTTCTGTTAGTGGTACTCTTTCCACAGCTCTCATCTTTGTTAATTGAGCTATCTGTTTTAGAGCTTCTGTTTTTTGATTTGGAGGTAGGTTTGGCATTCCTCTTTTCACTGGTAAGGAGTGGAAGTGAAACCTGTAGCCTTGGTCTATGGTCTGCAAGATCCACTTGTCTTTTGTGATATAGTGCCAATTTTTTGAAAATAAGGCTAACTTTCCGCCTAAAGGTGCTGCTATTTGTTCCCTGGTAGGCGGTGTCAGAGCCAAGTCACTGTGATTGTCCTGGTGCAGTGGCAGTGGTTGTGTCTGTGCCTCGCTGGTTATTGCCTTGCCACTGGCGTCCTCTGTAGGCACCTCCTCTGGATTGATTTCTGCCTCTGGCACGTCTATTCCTACCTCTCTGAGATTTTGAGGAGTCTGGAAAGGACCAATTTTTGGAAGGCCAGTTCCTGCTAAACCTTGGTGGCTGAACCTGTAAGAAATCCTTGACTGTTTGTACAGATTTTGCCTTCTCTTCCATTTTCTTCATTACTTGCTGTGCAGGAGTACCAAATAGACTGGCCTTATCCATAGGAGCATCTAACAGCTTTGCTTTAACATGATCCGGCAAGACCTGTTCTTTCAACCATGCATGCCTTCTTATAACAGTGCCAGTCATGGCTGATCTAAATGAAGCCTCCAGTGCATCATAGCCACATTTTAAAGAATGGTTACTAACCTGCTGAATGTTATTCACCATTTCTAAAACATATTTCTTATCTAAGGAGTCATCAGAGGACAATTTCTTAGTTAACTGATCAAGCATAAACTCTTGGTATTGGATCATATGAAACTGACAGTTCAAAGCTCTAGCTGAGAGAGTAGCAGAGGTGTAAACTTTTTTCCCCCATCTCTCTAGGGACCTGGATTCCCTTTCAGAAGGGAGAGGGTTTTTTGCTGAGGTCGAAGCTACTGCCTTAGGCCCCTGGGAGATAGTCTCAGGATCTGCAAGTGGGGCTTTGTATAGGTGGTGATGAGTGTCTGGTACCCTGTAAAACCTATCTGGTTTGGCAGGGGCTGGAGGTAAGGTATCAGGAGCAGTGCAAACATCATTAAATGCATCATCCACAACAGGCAGAACTGGAGGTATAGCTAGGGGCCTGTGTTGTGGTAAGTGTAGAAAGGTCCTAAGCCTTTTTCTTGAATCTGAGAAATCTTGTCCCTGCCATTGGAATTGTTCTCTCATGGCATGTAAGGTTTCCCCAAAGGAAAATTCCTCTGGTGGAGAGGCAGATGGAATAGATTCTTCAGCATCGGAATCTTCATAAGTAGAAAAAGGAGCCTCTGGATGGTCAGTATTGTCTGAGTCATCCGAAGAATCATCAGAGGACACTGGCTCTGGGGGCTCTGCTCTAGGCCTTTTTTCTGGAGGCTGAGAGGCCCTGTCTGGGTGAGATTGGGATCCCCTAATTAAAGAGATGAGATCCTCTGCCAAAGTAAGCATTTGTGAACTGGAACTGGGCCTGTGTGAGGGGGGCTTAACAGGCACTGATTTAGCAGTTTTGGCTGCTTTAGCCATGGCAAAGGCCTTAATAGACATGGCTGCAGGAGGCCTAGCAGCACCACGTGCTGGGGTAGAGACATCCAAAGGGATGGTGTCTGATAATTCAATAGAAACCACATTAGTAGGCAAAACTTCAGAGGCCGATTCAACTAGGGTAGCAGGAGCCTCGGTAGTAGTCATGGATTCGGCTGAAGATTGACCCGTTTGCTCGGTTTCGGCGAAACCGAGACACTCATGGTTTGCTTAGCCGTGGTTTCGGCGAAAGCGGACCGAGTGTCGGTCTTTTCTTTGCGTTTTTAACAATTTGAGTAGTAGGAGGATCCGGCGGCATAATGTCGCAAAATCTGAGCTGAAAAACTGTTCAGCAAACTCCGACCCGGCCTAAGCGTTTGTCGGTTGAAGGAAGCACAGGCTAAACAGGCTGCTACGTCGTGGTCTGGGCCTAAACAAGGTAGGCAGTAAGTGGAAATCCTTATGAGGTATTTGTTTCCCACAAGTTAAACAATTATTTACTTTTTCTGACATCGGCTGAGGCAAGAAAGAGTCCCCAGCAGGTACTTGGCTTTTAGAAGTCTTGGTAGTATTCGGTAGTAGTAATCTCTGGATCTGACCGACCGGCACTTGCGAACAGCTTCTGCTTCGGGCGCCACGCGGCAAGAAAGACTGAGGAAAATGGCGTCGGCTGATGCCTTTATACCCGAAGACCAGGAGAGATGACGTCGGGTGAAGTGCGACACCAGCCGAGGCCAGACCCAGACTTTGGAATCCGTCCGACCGAAGGGCTGCCTGACGACAGGACAACCCATTTGTTATGACTGCAGATGCATCCTTGAAGGACATGCATGTATGTACATATATACAAACAAATACACCATAATAGATCCCCCCCAAGCTAGCTAAAAGATGGCAAATACCCTAGGAGAACCACAGAGGGGAAGGCGGGTGGGTAATCCTGACTGCAGATGCATTCCTATCGGACATCTACATTTATGGTAGGTACAAAACTGTACTATGTCCTTCAAGGATGCATCTGCAGTCCTTACAAATGGGTAGAATACCATAGCTAAACTAGGGGAGGAGGAAAAAAGGAGAGATTATGGTGTAGTTAGGATCCCTTGCAAAACAGCAGTGGCAAAACCTGCTCGGGATCTAGAGTATAAAGGTAAATTGTAATGCTTGGCAAATGTATGCACGGAGGTCCAAGTAGCAGCCTCTATAATGTCCTTGGTAGCCACTCCTCGTAAGAAAGCTGTGGTAGTGGCTGTAGCCCTTGTGGAGTGAGGCCTGATGTTCTCTGGAGTTTTCTTTTCATGGTAGGAGTAACAAAATCTAATGCAATTTCCTATCCATTTGGAGATTGTCTGTTTTGAAATTGGTTTTCCTTCCTTTCCTGTTGCGTATGCTACCAGAAGCTGGTCAGTTTTTCTATTGGACTTGGTCCTGTCCAGGTAGTAGCGTAATTGTCTATGTACATCCAAGGAATGCAAGAGTCTTTCTCCCCTGTTCTGTGGGTTGGGGAAGAATGTATGTAGGTGGATAGCCTGATTTAAAGACACTCTGGATACCACCTTAGGCATAAATGTAGGATTTGTTCTCATGGACACTCTATCTTGATGGAAGATCAGGAAGGGTTGCACTGCCATTAATGCCTGTAGTTCAGAGACCCTTCTTGCTGAGGTGATTGCCAGCAGGAAAGCAGTCTTCCAGGATAAGTATTGTAATTCTGCTGTTGCTGCTGGTTCGAAAGGGGAAGTGTCAATTTTTCTAGCACAAAGTTCAAGTCCCATGCTGGCAATGGTGGTTTCCTGGGAGGTTTTACATTTTTAATTCCTCTCAGAAACTGTCTGAGCAGAGGATGAGAGAAGACAGGAGGATCCAAGCTGTATTCTGCTGAAATAGCTGATGCATGTATCTTGATGGAAGAATAGGACAGGCCTGTATGGAAGAGCTCTGCCAAGTACTCCAGGATGTTGGCTATGTTTACCAGTGCCACATCTTCTCCTTTGCAGTACTCCAAATGAGATATCTTTTCCATTTTGCTGCATAATTCTTTCTTGTTGAAGGTCTACGAGCCTCAAGGATTATGTCTTTAACCCTTTGGAATAAATTTGGGTTAATTGCTCTTATGCAATGTTCCAGGCAGTTAGCTGCAGAGTTTTCAGGTTTGGATGCAGGATGTTGTAGTTGTTCTGTGTTAACAGTAATGGGATCAGGGGTAGTGTCCATATTTGTTCCCGAGACATGCTCCTCAGCAATGGGTACCAATGTTGTCTTGGCCAGTCTGGAGCTATCAGAATGATCCTTAGACGTTCCTCTTTGATCTTCAAAAGCACCTTGTGCATCAAAGGAAGTGGTAGGAATGCGTATGCTGTCAGGTTTTTCCAACTGAAAGATAGGGAGTCCACCTTCCAAGCAAGTGGGTGGTACGTCCTTGTGCAGAATTTCTTTAGCTGGTGATTGAGTGGGGATGCAAATAAGTCTATTTGTGGTAATCCCCATTCTCTTGTGATGGCTTTGAAGATGTCCGGATGCAGCATCCATTTGTGGGCATCTGTGGTAGTTCTGCTTAATATGTCTGCTAGAATGTTTTCTTTTCCCTGGTACAAAAATTGCTTGTAACTGAATGTTGTAGCTCAGAGCCACATCCCATAGGTCCAGTGCCAGCCGGCATAGAGGATATGAATGTGTGCCTCCCTGTTTGTTGATGTACCACATAACTGTGGTGTTGTCTGTCCTTATCATCAACTGACCTTCTTGGAGAAATGGTCTGAATGACTGGATTGCCAATTTTACTGCCAGCATTTCCTTTAGATTTATGTGCAGGCGCAGCTGGTCTTGAGTCCATAAGCCTTGTATGCACTTGCCCAGCATGTGTGCCCCCCAACCGAGGTCTGAGGCATCTGTCGTGATGGTTTGGCTTGGTTGACTGTTGCAGAAGGGCAATCCTGTGTTTGATTGACAGGCCTGAGCCCACCATAGGAACTCTTGCTTCAGGCATGGGATTATTGGAATTTTGGTTTCTAGGCTGTGCTTGTGTTGGGTCCACAAATTCTTTAGGTACCACTGTAGCTTTCTCATATGCAGTCTGGCATGATGGACCAGAATTATGCAGGATGCCATTAAGCCTAGGGCTTGTAGTACTTTTCTTGCAGTTAGATGGTTCTGCTTTGTTAATGCCAAGAAGTAGAGAGGTAGTTGCTCTTTCTTTTCTGCAGTTAGGAATGCCATTTTTTTGATGTGTCCAGCTCTGCACCCAGAAAGGTTATTCTTTGGGATGGAATCAGTTTTGACTTTTTTATATTGACTGCATATCCCAGGGCTTGCAGCAGGTAAATGACTCTTTGTAAGTCTTCTGTTAGCTTGCTTTTGTTGTCCGCTTGTATCAGGCAGTCGTCCAGGTAGGGATAAATTTGGATCCCCTGAAGTCTGCAATGAGCAATTACTGATGCCAGGCATTTCGTGAACACTCTGGGCGCAGTAGATAAGCCAAAGGGCAATGCTGAGAATTGATAATGCTCTGATCCTGCAAGAAATCTGAGGTATCTTCTGCAAATTGGTCGTATGGGGACGTGCAGGTATGCCTCCTTGAGATCTAGAGTTACCAGCCAAGACTCCTTGCCCAGCATGGGAAGAAGCTGCTGTAGGGTCAGCATTTTGAATTTTGGAACAATGAGGAATGTGTTTAAAGCGGACAGGTCGAGAATAGGCCTCCATTTGCTCTCTTTTCTTGGTACCAGGAAGAGTCTGGAGTAAAATCCCTTTCCTTGTTCCATAGATGGTACCTTTTCCACAGCTCTCATTCTTAATAGTTGAGATATTTGCTTTAAAGCTTCTGCCCCTTTGAGTAGGTGGTAGGTTTGGCATTCCTCTCTTTCCTGGCAGAGTATGGAAATGGAACCTGTAACCTTGGTCTATAGTTTGCAAAATCCATTTTTCCCTTGTGATGCAATGCCAGTTCTTTGAAAATAAGGTTAGCTTTCCACCTAAGGGTGCTTCCAGTTGTTCACTGGTAGGCGGTGCCACAGCCAAGTCACTGTGATTGTGTTGTTGTAGTGGTGGTGGCTGCGTCTGTGCCTCGCTGGTTGTTACCTTGCCACTGGCGTCCCCTGTAGGCACCCCTGGATTGGTTTCTGCCTCTTGAACGCCTATTCCTGCCTCTCTGTGCCTTAGAGGAGTCCGGAAAGGACCAATTCTTGGAGGGCCAGTTCCTGCTAAACCTTGGAGGTTGAACCTGTAAGAAATCTTTCACTGTTTGTACAGATTTCGCCTTCTCTTCCATCTTTTTTAGTACCTGCTGTGCAGGGGAACCAAATAAATGGACTTTGTCCATGGGTGCATCCAAAAGCTTTGATTTGACATGGTCTGGTAATGCCTGCTCTTTCAACCATGCATGTCTCCTGATAACTGTGCCAGTCATGGCTGATCTAAAGGAAGCCTCCAGTGCATCATAGCCACATTTTAAAGAATGGTTACTAACCTGCTGTATGTTATGTACCATTTCCTGAACATATTTTTTTATCTAAAGATTCTTCAGAGGACAGCTTTTTAGTTAACTGGTCAAGCATAAACTCTTGATATTGAATCATATGAAATTGGCAGTTCAAAGCCCTAGCTGACAAAGTAGCAGAGGTGTAAACTTTTTACCCCATCTCTCTAAGGACCTGGATTCCCTTTCAGAGGGAGGGTTTTAGTAGATGTAGTTGCTACAGCTTTAGGGCCCTGGGAGATAGTCTCTGGATCTGCAAAGGAGCCTTGTATAAATGGTGATGAGTGTCCGGGACCCTGTCGAACCTATCGGGCTTAGCAGGGGCGGAGGTAATGAATCAGGAGCAGTGCAAGCATCATTAAATGCATCATCTACAACAGAAAGAACTGGAGGTATAGCTAAAGGCCTATGTTGTGGCAAATGTAGAAAGGTTCTAAGCCTTTTCTGGAGTCTGAGAAATCTTGGCCCTGCCACTGAAATTGTTCCCTCATAGCATGCAAGGTTTC
Organism: Protopterus annectens; assembly: GCF_019279795.1. Lineage (NCBI taxonomy): Eukaryota > Metazoa > Chordata > Ceratodontiformes > Protopteridae > Protopterus > Protopterus annectens. The sequence continues at coordinate 1,776,497,119 of NC_056737.1, forward strand.
CCCAAAGGAAAATTCCTCAGGTGGAGAGGTTGAAGGAATGGACTCTTCAGCATCAGAGTCTTCGTAAGGGGAATAAGGAGCCTCAGGAGGGTCTGTATGTTCTGAGTCATCAGAGGAATCATCTGTGGATACTGGCTCAGGGGGCTCTGCTCTAGGCCTCTTCTCTGGAGGTGGATGAGAGGTCCTGTCTGGATGAGGCTGGGATCCACGAATTAAAGAAATGAGATCCTCAGCCAAAGAAAGCATATGGGAACTGGTGCTGGGCTTGTGAGAGGGGGGTTTGGCAGGCACCGTTTTTGAAGCTTTGGCTGCTTTAGCCCTGGCAAAGGCCTTAATAGACATGGCTGCAGGAGGCCTAGCAGCTCCACGTGCAGGGGTTGAAATATCCAAGGGAATAGTGTCTGATAATTCCAGAGAAACCGCAACAGAAGGTTGGATTTCAGAAGCCAATTCTACCAGGTTAGAAGAGGCCTCGGTAGAAGGCATGGTTTCGGCTGAAGAAAGAACCGCTTGCTCGGTTTCGGCCGAAACCGAGACACTCGCGGTTTGCTTAACCGCGGTTTCGGCCAAAAAGTACAGTTTTGTACCTACCATAAATGTAGATGTTGTTCCACATCATTGCAGCTGCAGTCCTTACATGGTATAGCTGTGTCCCTGGTCCCCGAATAAGTATATGGCTGACGCCGCGCGGGTCATGATGATTAAACTGGCGCCAGGGCGTCAGGGTATAAATCGCAATGGAGCCATATCCTCAATCTCTCAGTCTTTTTCAGATGTCAGAAAAGAAGAAAGACCAAAAAAAAAAAAAACCAAAAACCAAACCAACACCCCCAACCCCCATACCACAACTAACAACAAAATTAGTATAAACTGTAAACACCTAACCACAACCACACACAAACACAGAGGAGGGGAGAGGCGACGGATTGCACTGTGATCTTCGTGGTCTTCGATTTCTACATTTACAATTATGGTACAAACAAAACTGTATATTCTCTTCTCCGCAACATGATCCCTCCACTTGGGTAGTATAGGAAAGCAACAGAGGTAGAAGAGGATGGCAAAAAAAATAGAAGCAGGAGCCTCAAAAAACCCAGCCCTAGATTTAGAGTAGAGAGGAAGGTGGTGATAAGAGAGAGGAGAGTGTATGGTAGCTTAGAAATGTAGCCAAGAACTGTAAAGTCAAAGCTTCCTTAAATTCCTTCGTTGACAAGAGCTAGAAAGGCTGTAGTGGGTGGCAGTAGCCTGCCCTGATGGGGTCTGTAGGCTGTGCTTGCCATAATGCAAGAATGAAAATAAATAAAAAAAAATTGCTTTAGAAAGGTTTGCTTTGACACAGGCTTGCCTGCTTGCCTAACAACTAAAAGTAAAACAAACAAACCTGCCTGACAACTGTCTGAGTCCTAGCTCTAAGTGTAGTCCGTAGCGTAACTGTCTGTGCACGTCCTCTTTATTTTGGGGTTTTTCCCTGCATTTTCTTTATAAAAATAAAGTGGGTAAATAAAAAGACTTTACCACATGAACTTAAAGGAAGCACAGGTGCATAAAGGAGGTTTAGTGCGTAAGATACCTATCCTTATGAAGATCACTAGGCCTAAGCAGCAAGAGGGGCTGCTTCTTCAGAACCCTTCTTGCAGAGGTAATGGCCAACAAAAAGCAGTCTTCCATGACAAATATTTAACTCAGCAGTAGCTGCAGGCTCAAAGTGTAGCAGGCAGGCTTTTCCAACAGCAGGGAGTCCCAAGCTGGAGTAGGGCTCGTGGGAGGTCTTCTTATCTTCTTGAATCCCTCTGAGAGAAAGCTGAGAGAAAACAAGGTGGATCACAGTCAACAGTGAGCAATGTTTGCTGCAGCAGTTTTATGCGAAAATGGGGAAGCAAGAAATTGTGGTTCAGTAAGATATATAAGAGAGATAAAAATAGAAAGAAAATCACACACCTTGCACACACAAATGCTGCACAATCAAGCTCACACTCCATCCACTTTCCTTGTACTACTTGTTCCTATACTTAGTCTCCATTCTTCCTTTACATTCATTCAAACTTGTTGAGGAAGTTGACAGCTGCGAGCTGCTAAACAGGATATGCCATGATGTGATGAGAAAGAGAATGAAGCTGTGAATGAGTAAAAATGAAGCTTGAAATTGAGACAACAGTTGAGGAACGCCACTAAAGGGGCCGCGGTGGTAGTAGGTACTCATTTCTTCCCAATAGGGTACCGGTGCAATCTGGAGCTATCAGGATCATTCTTGGTTTGTAGTTTCACACCTTTATAGCAGAACACAACCTTTGTAGAGTGAAGTGGTGGAAGGCATATACATGAAGGTTTTCCAAAAGAAAGAAAGAGCATGGCCCTGCCAAGCTGCCTTATCCTGTTTTTCCAAGCAAAACTGTGTTTTTAGAGGAGAAGCGAAACGAACTATATCTGGTGTTCCCTTCTGTGTGACACACTACTGTTAATGGATTTCTTTCCACTCTCCACATCAGTGGACACTCGATTAAGCATCTGAACACATCTGCTAAGGAGTTCTGGCCGGCAGAAACCTTCCGCTAAGATGTCTTGCAGAGAGATTTTCCCATAGAAGAGATGCTTGTCTGCATAGAGGGTGCTTGTAGTACTTGCTGCTTGTGATGTAGTATGTTTGTGTGTTGTGTTGTCTGTTAGAACAGTGTACCACATGACAAGAAAATTGTTCAAGAAGCTGTTAAAAATAACTCATGAAACAAATTGACTTCTTTATGTTGAAGTGTAGATGCTTTAGGTTGATATGTAGATAGGCACATCTCCTTTGCCACCATACCGATGAGCCCCCAAAGTGTGTCTAGTCCCCATGTTATTTGTCTCTGACTTGCCTTGTTCGGGTCACAGAAAGTCCTTGTTGTTTAGAGTGACATTGCTGAGTTTGGAAGAAATTACCTTTTTTCTGAGGTGAGGTATTATTGGAAGCAAGGTGTTGAGAGCATGCAGCAGTGTGTCCATAGATTCTTGAGATACCATTGCCGGCTTGAGATACCATGTTTGGGACCAGAAGCGCACCAGAATACTAAGAAGCCATGAGCCCTAAGAGCTTGAAGGACTGTCCTGATAGTCACTGGACTGAAGGGAAATGAAGGTTGGAGTTAAGTTGTTTGTCCGGGGTTATGAAGGCCATCTGGAAGAAGGCCATTCAGAAGGTCATCTGGGAAAGGCCATCTGCTGAGCACATGTCCTGCACAGGTACTAGGCTGGTTTTGTTTACTCAGAGGTACCCTTGGCATCTCTTCAGACAGTTAATAACATACTTTTGAAATACCCACAATGGTGTAATGCCTAGAACAGGCGGGGAATCAGGCTGTCGCATGACGTCCAAATGTCTGTATTAAAATATATTCATTATCACTGAGCCAGGACGCAAAGGGCAATTGGGAGTGCAGTGGATATAAGCCAAAGCTCTAGGTGCAAGGGCAAGCCAAGCAGGATATAGCCTGAATTGAAATGAATGGGACATGCCAAGAAATCCATTGAGATCCAAAGGCCCATCAGGATAGAAAGCTGGAGGGGGGTAAGCAATGTCAGGTCTCCTGACTCAGTGAATGTTTGGAGTGGTGGGGTGTCAGCGTTGGAAAAAGAGAAATCAGAATTTGGTACCCGTCCTTTCCCGGACAAATCCACTAGGAGGTTGCGAGAGAGTCTCCTCTCATTTGCCTTTTTCATATAGCGAGGTTATAGCCCTCTCTGCCTCAATATGGATGTTGGCTAATATTTGTAAATTGATATTGATATTTGTTGGATGCCCTTAAAAGGTGTTGGTAAGGTGTGATAAAACGGACCCATGAGCGGTGGTAAGGTATGGAAATAAAACCTGTAACCGTACTCAGTGATCTTTGAAAGTGTCTTGGAAGCTCCCTAAAGTTTTCAGTTTTTCTGGTTGGTAGTGGGTCTCTTCCGGTCATTGGGTGTTAGGACCCCTGCCTCCCTGAAGAGTTGAAAAGGTAGGTCTGCCCCTGTCTGAAAGGAAAAGGCCCTGCCCCTGCCTCCCCTGCTAGACCTACCCCCCCTGTCCCTGTCCAAGAAGGGTGTGTCACGCCCTTTTGGGCCTGTTCTGCTAAACTTTGGTGCTGACTATGTATCAATAGGGTAAGTATTATATCACTTTTTGCTTTTTCCATTTCTTAAAAATGGTGGTCAACAGGCGAAACGACAACAACAGTGAATTGATTTAGAATTGTCCATCTCCATTTTTAATACTGCTTCAAAAATTCTGATCCGTAACAATCCAGATTACGAAGGAGGGTAAATCAAGTGGCAGCTGGAACATGCTCCAGCTAAATTTGCCATCTGATAGTAACAAGGGTGCCTTCAGAGGACAGTGCAGATCTTGCCCACCCTGGAAGTAGAGATACATTCTGCACCTTCAATTACCTGTAACTTTTACTGTGAACCTGTGTAAGCATGTAGATCTGATAGATCTAATTCCAATTTTATATGGAATTGACAATTTAAAGCCCTCATGGCTAAAGCTGAAGAAAAGGAGATAGATTTGATATCTCAGCATGTGGAATTGACTTGGATTTCTCCTGGAAAGCCTTACAAGCCACAGGCTTTTTTACCCTCTCTGCCCCTGAGTAGCTGTCTCTGGATCTGCCCTAACGATTTTTAGATAGTATCCTCTATTTGTGGCTTCCCCCCTTAAAGCTGTCTCTAAACAGCCTCTCTTCTTAAAGAGCACCTCAGAAGAACATCTTCACCACAGCTTCAGGGGTGAGGTAGAACAAGGATCGGTTTAAAAGGCCCAGGAGAAAGGTCAGCCTTCCATTTAAATCAAGAAAACACAGGCCAGACAGCTAGAAACGCTCCCAAGGCCTATGAGCCTAATGGGAGTGGAAAAGTCCTGATCTTATCAGAGTAAACTTTCCTCACAGAAATTCAGACCTTCATCCAAATCAGAACCTCTGATTCAAAAGAAAAAAGGAGGGGAAAAAGGAGAAGCCTTTTCATAGCAGTCAAGGGGCCTAATCATCCAAATTCTTTCTGGCTCCTAAACTCCGCAAATCCTCTTGGAAACAATTGAAATATGTTCATCTTCAGCAACCACCCTTACAGCTGAAGCTTTGCTAGGAGGGGAGAAGCCTTAGCCAACAGCTCAGCCATCTTAATGCCCTATCTTGCAGAGGACAGGGCCTGGGGAGGGCCCAGGAGCACCTGCTACAGCTGAACCTGGCAACTGCCTGGAAGAAGGCTTACTCTTGGCCACCTTCCAAGGACACTTCCCTGTGACAGGGGAGAACAGCCCTCTAAGAACCGAACAGCAGCCTCTGTGGCCCCTTCAGCATCCTAGCCTAGGTGTTCCTCCCTCCTGGGACTCTAAAGTAGGGAAGGCCTGTTGATTTTTGTAATTGCACCGGCCTCTGGCGTTAACGGAGTGCTCAAATCTCCGGCGCCTAGTGCGTTCCGTGGAAATCTAGGTAGCGCCTCCTTGTTCTGTCGGTAGTTTCTAGCGGAACCGGCGAATTTTAAAGCCGTAGTAGTCCCTTGTCCAAAGACTAACCACATAACACGAAAGCGCGTTATTGGATTTGTCTGTTCTAATAAAATACTGAGGCGTTATTTAAGTACGCTCTAGCAAGGGTACAGGCCAAAAACGCAAAAATATGAAATATTGTTAGTCCTAATCTCAACGCCGTTCCTACAAGAAACCATTTTCTTCTGCATTTCTGACGCAAAAAAAAAGAAACAATTTGCTTCTGCACCAACCACGCTGGCAAAAGACTGGGATAGTTTCGTGCATCATGCTCATGACCGGCGTCGGAGGACGCTGGTATTGGGCCGCGCCCTTGCAGCGCTGCTTATACATATGTGTAAGTCATGCGATACTGAGCTGAACCACCCAGTCATGGCCCGACGCCCCTGGCGTCCTGGAGCATCCGCGGACTGCGAGTGTCGGTCCTTTTCTTTGCGTTTTTTGGTAATTTGTGTAGTCGAAGGATCCAACGGCATAATATAGGCAAAATCAGAGCCGAAAAACTGTTCAGCAAACTCCGACCAACGTCTAAGCGTCCGTCGGTTAAAAGAAGCACAGGCTAGACAAGCTACTACGTCGTGGTCTGGGCCTAAACAAGGTAAGCAGTAGGAGTGGAAATCTTTATGAGGTATTTGTTTCCCACAAGTTAAACAGTTATTCACTTTTTCTGACATCGGCTGAGGCAAGAAAGAGTCCCCAACGGGGTACTTAGCTTTTTAGAAGTCTTCGAAGTAGTATTCGGTAGTAGAAATCTCTGGATCTGACCGACCGGCACTTGCGAACAGCTTCTGCTTCGGGCGCCACGCGGCAAGAAAGACTGAGGAAAATGGCGTCGGCTGATGCTTTTATACCCGAAAAACTGCAGCGATGACGTCGGGTGAAGTGCGACACCAGCCGAAGCCAGACCCAGACTTTGGAATCCGGCCGACCGAAGGGCTGCCTGACGACAGGACTACCCATTTGTAAGGACTGCAGATGCATCCTTGAAGGACATCAAAGGAATCAAAGTTGGTGCACACTTAAAAACCACAGTGGCAGTGATTTCCCATTGAAAACAACCCTTGGGGAGTTGTGGCTGATGAAAGTGTAAGGTTGTCTACAAACACAAGACAAACTTATAACCACAAACACAGCACTTTCTCGATCACACATAAAACACGCTTGCAGCACAACTCTCAAGTCTGACACCATCTGCACATCAGTTTCTATATAGGACAAAATTTGTATACGATTAATACATATAGTTTACATTCAAGTACCAGCTTAAAAAAAAAAAAAACTTCACCATCAGATTTACAACAAAGAGGATGGCAACCACGAGAGTAAATAGCATCAGGTCTCTCAATAATTTATTAAAAATCTGCAAAAACGTCAGTGAGGGCTCTACACGGAGGAAATTGGGTTTCCATCACAAATGTAGAATATGTAAAAGAGAAAATCATTACTGCATGTTTTCACTTTAAATCCAGGCATTCACTATCACTTCAATAATTACTTAGTGTAAAGCAAATTGTTTCACTGGTAGTTACAACTACTGGAAGCAGTGGTTGTATGTGTACTGCAAACAAACTCAGTTGGCAGAGTGCTATTTCAGCCTCAAAATACAGTGGATATAAAAGGTGTACACACCCTGTTAAAATACCAGGTTTCTGAAATATAGAAAATGAGACAACAATAAATCATTTCAAAACTTTTCCCACCTTTAATGTGACCTATAACCTGTACAATTCAATTGCAAAACAAACAAATCTGTTAGGGGGAAAAAATATAAAAAATAAAAAACATACAATAAGATGGTTGCATAAGTGTGCACACCCTTAAATTAATACTTTGTTGAAGCAGCTTTTGATTTTATTACAGCATTCAGTCTTATTAGGTACACACCTGCAATCAATTAGAGAGACTCAGACTAACCCCAAATAAAGTTCAGCTGTCCTAGTGGGATTTTCCTGACATTTACTCACTTGCCTGCTACAGCAAAAGCCATAGTTCGCACAGAGCTTACAAAGCATCAAAGGCGCAGGAGAAGGGTACAAAAAAATGTCCACAGCATTGGATATAACATAAAACACAGTGAAGCCAGTCATCAAAAAGTGGAGAAAATAAGGGACAACAGTGAAGTTGCAAGACGAAAACTGGTCAGGGAAGCTGCCAAGAGACCTACAGCAACACTGAAGAAGCTGCAGGAATTTCTGGTGAGTACTGGTTGTGTACTACATGTGACAACAATCTCCAGTATTCTCCATATGTCTGGGACTACGGGTTAGGGTTGCAAGATGGAAGCCTTTTCTTACACAGAAAAACATCCAGGCCCAGCTAGAATTTGCAAAACAATACATCAAGTCTCCCAAAAGCATGTGGGAAGATGTGTTATGGTCTGATGAGACCAAGGCTGAACTTTTTAGCCACAATTCCAAAAGGTACATTTGGCGCAAAAACAAAACTTTGCATCACCAAAAGAATACCATCCCAACAGTGAAGCACGGTGGTGGCAGTATCATGCTTTGGGGTTGCTTTTCTTCAGCTGAAACTGGGGCTTTAGTCAAGGTGGAGAGAATTATGAACAGTTCCAAATACCAGTCACTTTTAGCCCAACACCTTCAGGCGTCTGCTAGAAGGCTGAAGATGAAGAGGAATTCACCTTTCAACTTGACAATGACCCCAAGCATACATCCAAATCAACAAAATAATGGCTTCACCAGAAGAAAATTAAAGTTTTGGAATGGCTCAGCCAGAGCCCAGACCTAAATCCAATAGAAAATATGTGGGGTGATCTAAAGAGGGCTGTGCACAACAGATGCGCTCACAATCTGACAGATTTGGAGCACTTTTAAAAGGAAGAGTGGGCAAATATTGCCAAGTCAAGATGTGCCATGCTGACAGACTCCTACCCAAGAAGACTGAATGTTTAATTACACCTTTTGATTTAATTACAGCAAAGTATTAGTTTAAGGGTGTGGACATTTATGCAAACCAGCTTACTGTACATTTTTTTTATTTTTTATATTTTTCCCCCAACACATTTGTTTGTTTTTCAACTGAATTGTACAGGTTATAGGTCACATTAAAGGTGGAAAAGGTTTTGAAATGATTTATTGTGGTATCATTTTTTTAAATCATAAAAACCTGGCATTTTAACAGGGGTGTGTACAAGTTTTTTATTCACTGTATAATCAGAACAGAACTATACATATTCTAATGACAAAATAAGTTACTAAGAAATACCCACAACTAACGATATAGATGCATCTAGACACTAGTTACCATTACATTGCAGAAGAGAAGAACTGTTAATATAGCATCTGATTTCAGAACTACTGAAGAAGTACTGACAGGGTCAAGAATTTTGGCAAAAGGCTAGTCTTTAATGCCACTAACTTCACTTTCTGTCCACTTGTGACTACTACATTTGGCTTCTGAGCTCTTGTTCTCAGAGAAAATGCGCTCTCACTTTTTTTTACTGACATCGGTAAGAAGCAAGAAAAAGTTTCCCCAATGGGATACTTAGCTTTAGTTGAAGACTTCGGTTCTGAAACTCGAAAATGAAAGTTTCAGGAGTCGGCCAACCGGCACCTGCGAACTGCTTCTGCTTCTGGCACCGCACGGCAAGAAAGACTGATGTAATAGCGTCGGATGCATGGTTTATACCCGACGACCTGATGTCATGGAAGAAGGGACAGCAACCAACGCAGGACCCAAGACTTTGTTAATCAGGCTGACTGAGGGCTACCTGCATGCAGATAACCCAAATGTAATGACTGCAACAGTGAAACATGAAGAACATCTGCACTCTCACTTTGAAGAGTAAATACAAACCTGAACTTCAACAGCTAGAGAAACTTTTACAATGGCAGTAACAGAACAATTAATTTAATGAAAGCAGTGGCCATAAACATTGGAATTTATGGACAGATATACATAAAACATCATGTATTACATATGACAACCTTTTATGATGAGAATACGAGTTGGGTGACTTTAAAATAGTGAGGGAAAACAAACCTTGCCAATACGCTACATACACCTGCTGAGGAGAGAACACTGTGGTCCTACAACACGGACTGGGGAATGTTCTGCTGTGGTATGAAAGCACCTGACTATGAGCCTACTAATCAAGAGCTATTGAGAACACCTCAAACCTGCTGGGCCATGGCCACCTTTACTCTTGTCACATGGTTACACAAGACATTCACAAGCCCCATCCCTGCAAATGCAGCACCTACTGCAATACAACTAACTAAGTTTAGCAAGCTCTAATGTGTTACTCAGTGGTTATATAATCAATGTTGTCAAAACTGTAGTTCATTGTGTGCTGTTACGTAAAATACATGTCAAACACTAATTCTAAAACAAAAGAAAAAATAAAATACCGTGTGGCTTCCAACAGTTTTTTCATACACATACACAGAGCCTCAAGAAAGATGGAAACAAGAACAAAAAATACACAGTATACATAATGAAAATGTTGGGGGGACAAGGAATGAAGAACTGCAGTATTTTTTCTCCAGACTTTACAACACTACAATCCTAAAAGTAATAAGAAGCCTAAGGAAACTCACTGCATTCTCTGGATGGAAGATGTAAGAAGCTGGTGAGTTGTCGATTATGATCACTCTGTTCAAGTCTCGGCCCAGCCGGCTCAGATCCTTTACATAATTCCCTCGATGGAACACGCAGGACTCGCGGAACAGACGTGCACGGAAGGCACCCCATTTATCCAAAAGATCAGCAACAGGATCTGCATACTATTAGAATCAAGAAATAACGGATTCAGAACTGGTGAATGTAGTACTGCTAAGGTAAAAAAAGGAAACACCATTACAGCCTGATACCACCCATCAACTGTTCATAATAAACTAGGAGTCCATGACAGCAAAATCTCACTACTAATCAACACAGTCCACTAAAACAGAGTTTGAGATGCTACATAAATCTGTTAGCAGCTACAGTCTCCCAAGAAATACCTGGTTCAAGAGTCCTAACCAATATGCAAACAACTCAGTCATCCAAACTAGACATTTAACAAAATAAAAAGTTTTGAATTTAATATACCTATCGAGATTCAATACAGGAGTGCTCTAAAAATAGACTGTAACTTGACCAGTTCCTAAACTTGACGCATATACAGAAATGACCCAAACCAGCTTCCATTCATAATAAAATACTCAATCACAAGCAATATTCCAGTAGGATATACTCTCAATGAAGCCTTTCTGTAAAACTACTACTTACTTATTACAAAAAAACCTATCTGAAGCATCCAATATCGCTTCAAAACCCTTACGGTTATGGAAAACCTACCACTGTACCTTCTTTCCCACATCCCAGAAGCTTATAAAACAGAAGTTAAAAACTACCTCGGGAAGAAATACTTGCCGTAACATTTTACACGACAAAAAGAAAATGCTATCTACTACAGACTGCAGTCAGGAACAAGTTCACAAAACACTAAGGACTACCAGTTATGTTCAATCAATATTGTGTGACTGCCAGGCCATACTGGGGACTTCTCTCTTCCTTGTCAAGGAGCAACCTTGGAGTCTATATACATTAGGGAGTGGCACAGCCATCTTCATGTTGGGGGGGGGGGGGGGCTGCCCCTGTAAATTTTTTTTTTAATTATTTTATTTATTTTGTATTTTATTTTTTTCCAAATGCTGTTCAAATTCACGTACAGTTATTCTTTTGTGACTGCAATTGTACAAGGAAAGTACAAATGACTCAAGAGCCTAGCAGAAAAGCCTAGTACTCAAGTCTGGGATCGAAGGTAAAAAAACGTGCACAGCTTTGTCTTCATATTACAGATCATTTTATTCTATAATACAGGATAGATGTTTGGAAGATATTTACAATGTCAGTAAATATTACATTTATGGAGATTTTTTTTTTTTTTTTTTTTGTTAGCTCCGATATAATTTCAAGAAAGTCCAAGTATATCCTGATCATGCACTGCAGTTCTCATATTTAGAAAAAAATGTATTTTACCCAGCAAATATAAGGGAATCTGATACCTGGTAAAATTACAGTGGCTTGCATTTAGCACATGCCAACATAAAGTAATATTCCAAACACCACCTGATGCTTAGCTAAAATTTTAGTTACTTATATGTGAATATTTTCTAAAACACAATTCCAGCACCAGTCACAAATACCATAAATCTTTAAACAGATAAATGGAGCTGTTGTTAAAAAGTACAGTTGTGTACACTTACCATAAATGTAGATGTTCGAGTGTATTCAGTGTTGCAGTCATTACATTTGGGTTATCTGCTTGCAGTAGCCCTCAGTCGGCCTAATTAACAAAGTCTCGGGTCCTATGTCGGTTGCTGTCTCTTCTTCCGTGAAGTCAGGTCATCAGGGGTATAAAACATGCAACTAACGTCATTACATCAGTTCTTGCCCCAGATGTCAGGTGCCCTTCTAATGGCAAGCAATTAAATCTATAAATATACAACGTTATACCTCAAACAAAAAAGCAAATACACCAAAAAGCTTTTAAGCATTGAAAAGGAGAGAAGGGTTATAGCAAAAAAAAAAAAAAAAAATCAGGGGGCTGGAGGGAGGGTAACCAGGACTGCAACAGTGAATACACTCGAACATCTACATTTATGGTAAGTGTGCACAACTGTACTATGTTCTTAGTATTTCACTCTTGCAGTCATTACATTTGTGTAGATTCCCAAAGCTAAGGATGGGAAGAGGAATTCAGATATCATTAGGACCAGCTATAAGGCCCTGCAAAAAGTACAGTTTTGTACCTACCATAAATGTAGATGTTCGAGTGCTCATACAGCTGCAGTCATCACACTTGAGTTATCCTGCCATCAGGTGGGTCCTCATTCGGCCGAATTCCAAAGTCTAGGTCCGGCGTTGGTTGTCGTCGCTTCTTCCCTGACGTCAGTGCACCAGGGGTATAAAAGAGGCAGCCAACGCCATTTTCTTCAGTTTTTCTTGCCCCAGATGTCAGGTGCCCCCAGAAAGGAAGGCAAAACATGATATTATGCAAACATACAAAGTAGATAAATCAAAACAGTAGTTGCAAGCAAATACACCATAAAGGAACACCCCAAAGAGGTTGTATGTTAAAGGTGTTTGTCATAAGGCCTGTCCTAAGAGGGGAAGGAGGGAGGGTAACCTGGACTGCAGCTGTATGAGCACTCGAACATCTACATTTACGGTAGGTACAAAACTGTACTATGTTCATCGTACATACAGCTGCAATCATCACACTTGGGAAGAATCCCAAAGCTAAGTAAGGGTGGCAGGTACTAAGTGGAATTAGGAGGGGCTAGGATGCTCTGCAGGACTGCTGTGGCAAAGTCCGCTCTAGATTTTGAGTATAGTGGAAGGTGGTAGTGTTTGGAGAAAGTGTGCACTGAACTCCAAGTAGCTGCTTCCAAAATGTCCTTGGTAGGGACCCCGCTGAGGAAAGCTGCAGAGGTAGCTGTAGCCCTGGTGGAGTGGGATCTGATGTATACAGGCACTGATTTTCCATGAAATGAATAACAAAAGCGTATGCAGTGGGCTATCCATTTTGAAATAGTCTGTTTGGAAATAGCCTTTCCTTGAGCACCTGTAGCATAGGACACAAAGAGCTGCTCAGATTTCCTGAATGACTTTGTTCTGTCCAAGTAATAATGAAGTTGTCTGTGAATATCTAAGGAATGTAGTAGCCTCTCTCCTTTGTTCTGTGGATTTGGATAAAAGGTAGGTAAATGAATAGTCTGATTCAGAGCTACACTGGATACTACCTTTGGCATGCAGGTAGGGTTGGTTCGTAAGGAAACCCTGTCCTGATGGAAAATGATGAATGGTTGCACAGCCATGAGGGCCTGTAGCTCCAAAACCCTGCGTGCTGAGGTAATAGCCAGAAGGAAGGCTGTTTTCCATGACAAGTATTGTAGCTCTGTTGAAGAAGCTGGCTCAAAAGAAGGCAGGGTCAGCTTTTCCAATACAAAGTTGAGGTCCCAAGCTGGGGCTGGTGGTTTCCATGGGGGGTTTATATTTTTTGCCCCTCTGAGGAACTGCCTTAAAAGAGGATGTGAGAATAGAGGAGGATCTGTATTGTATTGTGCTGAAATGGCTGAAGCGTGGATCTTGATGGAGGAGAAGGAAAGGCCACTGTTTAACATCTCAGCTAGGTACTGTAAAATTTGGAGAATATTTATTACCCAAGGATTCTGGCCCTTTTCTTGATTCCAGGAACAAAATCGTTTCCATTTGGCGGAGTAGGTTTTTCTAGTAGAGGGTCTCCTGGCCTCCAAGATAACATCCTGCACCTCCTTGGAGAGGAGAGTCTTTTGGATAATTAAGGTATTCTCCATGCAGCTAGATTTAAGGTTTTGAGCTGGCTGTGAAGGGTTTTGTAGTTGTGCTGGGAACAACAGAAGAGGAACTAGAGGTAGGATCCATGGTGGTGAGTGTGACAGGCTCTTTAGGAGGGGATACCAGTGTTGTCGTGGCCAGTCTGGAGCAATGAGAATCATTTGTGGCCTCTCTGCTCTGGTTTTTAATAGAACTTTGGTCAGTAGAGGTAGAGGCGGGAAGGCATAGACGGTCAATGTTGTCCAATTGAAAGAGAGTGCGTCCACTTTCCAGGCCTGTGGATAATAGGTCCTTGAACACAATTTCTCCAACTGGTGATTTCTGTGGGTAGCAAATAGATCTATGTCTGGCTGTCGCCATGCCTGAGTTATCTTTGAGAAGACTTGAGGATGCAACTTCCATTCGTGTGGGTCTGTTATATTTCTGCTTAAGTTGTCTGCCAGTGTGTTTTCCTTCCCTGGCAGGAATTGTGCCTGTAGTTGAATTTGTAATTCCAGTGCTGTGTTCCACAGGGTCATAGCTTGCCTGCACAGGGGGTAGGAATGAGTCCCCCCCCTGTTTGTTTATGTACCACATGACTGTGGTGTTGTCTGTCCTTATTAACAGCTGGCCTGGATGCAGAAGGTCTTTGAAGGTCATAAGAGCATTTTGCACGGCTAGCATCTCCTTTTGGTTGATGTGTAGGTGCTTCTCTTTTTGGGACCATTTTCCCTGAATGCACTGATCTGCCATGTGTGCTCCCCAGGCGTAGTCTGAGGCGTCTGTTGTGATGGTTTGAGTTGCTTGAGGTAAACAGAAAGGGAGACCTGTGTTTCTTTGGCATGCTTGAGCCCACCACAAACATTCCTTTTGAAGGCATGGAATGAGTGGTATAATAGTTTCCAAGCTGTGGCTGTGTTGAGACCATAAGTTTTTTAGGTACCATTGTAGTTTCCTCATATGCAGCTTTGCACATGGTATTAGTAGGATGCAAGATGCCATGAACCCCAGAGCCTGCAGGACTTTCCTTGCAGTTAGTCTGGTTAAAGTTGCCATTTTGTTGAAGTATTGAGACAGCTGCCCTTGTTTGTCTGGTGTGAGGTAGGCCATCTGGGTTCTTGTATTTAAGCTGGCACCCAGGAAAATTATCTGTTGAGAAGGTATTAGTTTTGATTTCTTTTTGTTCACTGTGTAACCCAGAAAGTTTAATAGTTTTATTACAAACGCCAGATGCTGCAATAGAACGTTCTTACTGTCCGCTTGGATCAGGCAGTCATCCAGATATGGGTAGATTTGTATTCCTTGTTGTCTCCAGAAGGCAATCACTGATGTCAGGCATTTCGTAAACACTCTGGGTGCAGTAGATAAGCCAAAGGGCAATGCAGAGAATTGGTAATGGGTTGAACCTGCAAGAAATCTGAGGTATCTTCTGCAATCTTGTCTGATAGGGACATGCAGGTATGCCTCCTTGAGGTCCAACGTTACCAGCCAAGACTCCTTGCCCAGCATGGGAAGAAGCTGCTGTAATGTGAGCATCTTGAATTTTGGTACCTCTAGAAATGTGTTTAGAATAGATAGGTCTAAGATCGGCCTCCAGTCTTTGTCCTTCCTTGGTACCAGAAATAGTCTTGAGTAAAAACCTTGACCCTGTTCTTTTGCAGGTACCTCTTGAATAGTTTTCATAGCCATGAGAGTGGAAATTTGTCTTTGTGCCTCTGCCCTCTGATTTTGTGGCAGGTTTGGCATGCCTCTCATTTTCAGAAGGGTGTGAAAGGAGAACCTGTAGCCTCTGTCTATGATAGCCAGAATCCATATGTCTTTTGTAACAATGTGCCAGTTTTTTGAAAATAATGCCAGTTTTCCGCCCAAAGGTGCTGCCATTATAGTTTTGTTTGGCAGGCATAGGGGGAAGTCATTGTGTCTGTTTTCTAAATGACTGTGGTCTATCTTCTCCACCTCTTGGGGTTGGTGCTTGCCACTGTCTACCTCTGTAAGATCCTTGAGGTTGTCCTCGACCCCTTGGGAGTTTTGTATCTGCCCCTTTGGGGTCTGTCCGTGGCTGGAAAGGACCAATTTTTTGAAGGTCAGTTTCTGCTGAAGCGTGGAGGTTGCACCTGCAAGAAATCTTTAACTGTTTGCATAGATTTCGCTTTTTCCTCCATTTTCTTTAGTATCTCCTCAGCTTTAACACCGAACAATACATCTTTCTGAAGTGGTGTATCTAATAACTTTGCTTTGACATGATCTGGTAAGGCTTGCTCTTTGAGCCAAGCATGTCTACATATGACAGACCCCGTGACAGCAGCTCTACAAGAGGCCTCTAAAGCATCAAAACCACACTGCAAGGTATGTTTCCCCACTTGCTCTGCTCCATGCAACAAATCCTGCAACTCTTTCAAATCTGGTTGTTCTGCTTGTGTCATTTTGTTTTTCAGCTGAGATAAGAAGAACTGTTGGTACTTTAACATATGAAATTGACAGTTTAATGCCCTCATGGTTAAAGTGGCTGAAGTATACACCGTTTTCCCCCACCTTTCTAATGCTCTGGAATCTCTCTCTGAAGGTAAAGGGTTTTTAGCAGTAGAGGCCTTAATCCCCTTGGGACCCTGTGAAATTGTTTCTGGGTCAGCAGTATGGCTTTGATAAAGGAAATGGTGAGAATCAGGAACCCGATAATATCTGTCTGGTTTAACAGGGGCTGGAGGTAAAGAGTCTGGATTAAGACTGGCTTCTGCGTACACATCATCCAAAATATCTAAAACAGGAGGGATAGCCATGGGGCCTATGCTGGGGGAGCAGTAGAAATTCCCTGAGCCTTTTCTTGGAATCCGAGTAATCTTGGCCTTCCCAGTGGAAGTGCTCTCTCAATGTATGCAGGGTTTCCCCAAAAGAGTAGTCCTCAGGAGGGGAGACCGAGGGAATAGACTCCTCAGCATCAGAATCTTCAAAAGGGGAATAGGCGTAATCCTGGTCCTCAGAATGGTCTGAGGCAATAGAAGCCTGGCCTGAGGAAGGGCAGTCTTCCTCCAACCTGGGTCTTTTGTCTGAGGGGGGTTGAGAACCCCTGATGAGAGTTATCAAATCCTCAGCCATTTTAAGCATCTGTTTTTTAGGCATGGGGCCTTGAGAGGAGGTCTGAGGACCCTGTTTTTTAGTTTTCATTGCAGCTTTAGATTTAGTGAAGGATTTAATAGAAAAGGTGGTAGGCCTGAAGACGCCTTCAGAAATGGCAGGCCTCGCTAAATTTTCGGTTTCCCCGCCAAGAGTGGCGTCGGTATCTGCAGTGGGAATGGAGACCAAGGAACCTGCGACCTCGGGTATTAAAGTCACCGGTAAAATAGTTTCATCGGTAGTCAGGGGCTGCGTAGGTGCCTTGCTGAGAACCGGTAGTCGGCCTAAGCGTGGTCTCAGTACTTGGTGCAGGCCTCGGATGTCGGTCCTTATCCTTGCGCCTTTTGCCTAAAACTGGCGTTGGTGTATCCGACGACATGACATAATTAAATTTTTTGCCAAAAAAATGAAGGGCGAACTCCGCCCGGCGCTTAATAGTGAGCTTGTTAAACCTAGCACAGAAACGGCAGGCCGAGACGTCGTGGTCTGTCCCTAAGCAAGGTATACAGAAAGAGTGAAAACCCTTATGCGGTATTTGCTTCCCACAAGAAATGCAATTATTAACTTTGTCTGACATCGGTCTGAGGCAAGAAAAGTTTCCCCAACGGGGTACTTAGCTTTAAAGAAGACTTCGACTGAAATACTGTTCGTAAATCTCAGGAGCTGGCCGACCGGCACTTGCGAACTGCTTCTGCTTCGGGCACCGCGCGGCAAGAAAGACTGAAGAAAATGGCGTTGGCTGCCTCTTTTATACCCCTGCCGCACTGACGTCAGGGAAGAAGCGACGTCAACCGACGCCGGACCTAGACTTTGGAATTCAGCCGACCAAGGACCCGCCTGACGGCAGGATAACCCAAGTGTGATGACTGCAGCTGTATGCACGATGAACATCTGCAGTGGCAAAGCCAGCTCTAGATTTAGAGAAAAGTGAAAAATGGTAATGCTTGGTGAAAGTATGTACAGAAATCCAGGTAGCAGCTTCTAGGATGTCCCTGGTAGGTACGCTTCTGAGAAAGGCTGCAGAGGTAGATGCAGCCCTGGTTGAGTGGGGTCTGATCCTCTGTGGGATAGGTTTTCCATGGTGCTTATAGCAGAAATTAATGCAATGGCCTATCCATTTGGAAATGTTTTGCTTTGAAATAGCCTTTCCCTCTGTCCCTGCAGCAATTGCCACCAGCAGTTGTTCAGATTTCCTTTTAGGTTTAGTCCTGTCCAAGTAGAATCTAAGTCATCTGCGCACATCTAAGGAGTGCAGTATCCGTTCCCCTTTGTTCTGTGGATTAGGAAAGAAGGTTGGCAAATGAATGGACTGATTAAAGGCCACACAGGATAGCACCTTTGGCATGAAAGAGGGATTGGTCTTGAGGGACACTCTGTCTGCATGAAAGACGATGAAAGGCTCCACTACCATAAGGGCCTGTAATTCAGATACCCTTCTTGCTGAAATGATGGCTACAAGGGAAGCTGTTTTCCAAGAAAGGAATTTTAAATCAGCAGTAGCAGCTGGCTCGAAAGCAGGAAGGGTGAGTTTCTCCAATAAAAAGTTAAGGTCCCAGGCTGGAGTTGGAGCTCTCCTGGGTGATCTTAAATTTTTGGCCCCTCTGAGGAACTGCTTGAGCAGTGGAAGAGAGAAGAGGGGAGGTTCTGTGTTATTTATTTTTATTTTACATTTGTTAACCGGGCTAGTCTGACTGGATATATTTCCATTTTCAGCAGAGGCCCGGGGAGAAAAGCTCCTCAGAGAGATAATAACTATTACATGCAATGCAAAGAGAAGTAGTATACAAAATATACTGTATCAGGACAATATTATACAAGGAATCAAACTTATAATAGACATAAAATTAACACTTATACCAAGGAGTACTCATGGCTTTTGAAAACAAAACACAGGCATATGTTATTTAGAGTAATCAAACATTATAAGAAAGAGAAAAGGATATTTAAGGACAGCTATGTAAGTAGGATAGTTTTAGATTAGATGTTATAATGAGCTGAAATTGCTGAGGCCTGAATTTTTATTGAGGAAAAAGACAGGCCCTTGTGAAGCAACTCAGTTAAGTATTGTAAAATCTAAGGTAAATTGGGCACTGCTGTGCTCATCCCTTGAGATTGGTTCCAGGCACAGAATCTTTTCCATTTTTCAGCATAAGATTTTCTAGAACAAGGCCTACTTAGGCACAGAATCTTTTCCATTTTTCAGCATAAGATTTTCTAGAACAAGGCCTACTTGCCTCTAAATTGACATCCATCACTGGTTTACAAAGGGATGGTAAAGGAGAGCTTAGGTAATTTGGGAGGCTGCTAGGTTCAGTGTTTGAAGCTGAGGGTGCGGAATCTGGTTCTCCTGCTGAGACAGCAAGATAGGAGTCTGAGGCAGGTGCCATGGGGCCAACTGGGACACACTGCGCAGGAGGGGGTACCAGTGTTGGCGTGGTCAGGCTGGTGCAATCAAAATCATCCTTGGTTTGTCTTGTTTGATCTTTAGTAGTACTTTGGAGAGCAGAGACAGAAGAGGAAAGGCATAAACTAATAGGTTTTTCCAGCTGAAGGACAGAGCATCCACCTTCCAAGCTTGTCTGCGGGGAGTTCTTGCGCATAGTTTTTTCAACTGAAACTTCTGGGGGGAGGCAAACAGGTCTATATCTGGGCTCCCCATTTGCTTGTCAACATGTTGAAAATAGTACAGTTTTGTACCTACCATAAATGTAGATGTTCGAAGATCCACATTGCTGCAGTCCTTACACTTGGGTAGTCCGCTGTCCTCGGTCGGCCCGAATATCAAAGTATAAGGCTGACGTCGGTCAAGGCGCATTAGACTGACATCAGGACGTCAGGGTACAAATGCGCATGACCGACGTCATATCCTCAGTCTTTTCTTGCCCCAGATGTCAGAAGACCCCAACAAGAAAGGTCAAAACCCAAAGACAACAAAACCAACAACCAACCATCCTAGCACTAATAATATGTACAATATATACAATATACACAATATTTACAATCCAACCCACACAACCGCCTCTAACTACAGAGGGAAGGAGGAGGTAAATTGGACTGCAGCAATGTGGATCTTCGAACATCTATATTTATGGTAGGTACAAAACTGTACTATGTTCTTCATCTCACATTGCTGCAGTCCTTACACTTGGGTAGAATCCCAAAGCAGAGGTAAGGGAGGCTGGCACAACTATAAAGAAGCAGGAGCTGCCAAAATGCCCTGTAAAATAGCAGTGGCAAAACCAGCCCTAGATTTAGAGTAAAGTGGAAGGTGATAATGCTTAGAGAAAGTATGCACAGAACTCCAAGTAGCTGCCTCCAAGATATCTTTAGTTGCCACTCCCCTTAAAAGCTGTTGAAGTGGCAGTAGCCCTAGTGGAATGAGGCCTAATCCCAGCTGGAACCTCCTTGCCATGATGGGAATAACAGAAAGCAATGCAAAACCCAATCCACTTTGAAATAGTTTGTTTTGACACAGGCTTGCCCTGAGAACTCAAAGCAAAAGAAACAAATAACTGCTGAGACTGCCTGAACCCTTTAGTTCTGCTCAAATAATATCGCAACTGCCTGTGTATACCCAAAGTGTGCAAAATCTTTTCCCCTTTATTTTGGGGGTTTGCATAAAAGGTAGGCAAATGAATAGTTTGGTTTAAAGACACACTAGAAACCACTTTAGGCATAAAGGAAGGGTTAGTACGCAAAGATACCCTATCCTTATGGAAAATTAAGAAAGGCTCAACTGCCATAAGGGCCTGTAATTCAGAAACCCTTCTCGCAGAGGTAATGGCTAACAAAAAAGCAGTCTTCCATGATAAATATTTCAACTCAGCAGTAGCTGCAGGCTCAAAAGGTTGTAGAGTGAGTTTCTCCAACACAAAATTGAGATCCCAAGCAGGAGTAGGAGCTCTCCGTGGGGTCTTATATTCTTTGCCCCTCTAAGGAATTGCTTAAACAAAGGATGAGAAAACAATGGTGGGTCACAATCATAGTGAGCAGAAATTGCTGCAGCATGAATCTTAATAGAAGAGAAGGACAAACCTTTGTCCAGTAACTCAGTAAGATATTGAAGAGCCACACTTAAATTAGGCTTAGAAACATCAAATGCTTTTGCTGCACTCCAAAATAAAAATCTCTTCCATTTATCTGCGTACACTTTCCTTGTACTAGGCCTTCTGGCTTCCAAAATAACATTCAAAACTTGCTGTGGAAGCTGAAGCCCTCCAGGGTTTAAAACAGAATATGCCAGGCTGTCAGGTGAAGAGAGTGAAGTTTGACATTGAGTAAATGACTGTTCTCCTAAGTCAGCAAGTGTGGAATCGAAGGTAAAGGCCATGGAGGCTCCCGTACCAGACTTCTCAGTAGTGGGTACCAATGCTGTCGAGGCCAATCTGGAGCTATTAAAATCATCTTTGGCTTGTCCTGTCTGACCTTCAGAAGTACCTTTGGGAGGAGAGGCAGAGGTGGAAAGGCATACACATGAAGATTGCTCCAATTGAATGAAAGAGCATCCACTTTCCAAGCTGTGGGATGAAAACTTTTTGTGCAAAACTTTGGCAGCTGGTAGTTTAGTGGAGAAGCGAACAGATCTATGTCTGGAGTTCCCCATGACACTGTCAATTTCTGAAATACATGAGGATCCAATTTCCACTCGTGGGGATCCATAATTTGTCTGCTCAACACATCTGCTAAGGAGTTCTGTGCTCGGCAGAAACCTTGCCTGAAGATTTAGCTGTAAACTGAGAGCAGTCTCCCACAAAATCATTGCTTGTCTGCACAGAGGATAAGAATGTGTTCCCCCTTGCTTGTTGATGTACCACATGACAGTTGTGTTGTCTGTTAGAATCAACACCTGCCCTGGAAGAAGTAAATCCTTGAAAGCTATTAATGCAAATTGGACTGCTAACATCTCCTTCAGGTTGATATGTAGATGTAGAAGTCTGGCAGGCCACGTGTCTTGTATCCACTTTCCATTTAGATGAGCTCCCCAAGCTTTGTCTGAGGCATCTGTCGTTAGAATCTGACTTGCCTCTGGCGGGTCACAGAGAGTCCCTTGTTTAGGTGACATTCCTGAGCCCACCACAAAAATTCCTTTTGAATGCAAGGTATTATCTGAATGACAGTGTCCAAATCTTGGCAGTGCTGTGTCCATACATTTTGAGATACCATTGCAGCTTCCTCATATGCAGTTTGGCATTGGGAAGCACCAGAATACAAGATGCCATGAACCCCAAGGCTTGAAGGACTGTCCTTGCAGTCAGCCTGGACTGATGAGACAAGTGATGGAAGTAAAGAGAAAGATTCTTTTGTTTGTCCGGGGTCAAAAGGCCATCTGGGATGCTGTATTCAGTCTCACACCCAGAAAGCACATGTCCTGAGAGGGTACTAGACTGGACTTTATTTCGTTCACAGAATACCCCAGGCATCTTAGCACTGCTATCACATAGTGTAGATGATGAAGAAGTTCTTCTTTTCCTTGAGCCAGAATCAGACAATCGTCCAAATAAGGATAGATCTGTATTCCTCTTAGTCTGAAGAAAGCTATCACTGGAGCCAGAACCTTCGTGAATACTCTGGGCGCAGTAGATAAGCCAAAGGGCAATGCAGAGAACTGATAATGAGAAGTCCCAGCCCAGAAACGTAGATACTTCCTGCAACTTAGCCTGATAGGAACATGAAGGTAAGCCTCCTTGAGATCCAGAGTCACCATCCAATGATCTTTGCCCAGCAGAGGTAAAAGCTGTTGTAACGTCAACATTTTGAACTTGAGAATGTCCAGATAAGTGTTGAGGATAGATAAATCCAAAATTGGTCTCCACGTGTTCCCCTTCTTTGGTACTAGGAACAGGCGAGAATAAAATCCTAGGCCCACTTCTGACAGAGGGACCGGCTGAATGGCTCCTATTTGGAGCAGCAGAGAAATCTGTTTGTGAGCCTCTATTCTTTGCTGAGGAGGAACGTCTGGCATGCCTTTGAAGGGAGGTAAGGTATGGAAATAAAACCTGTAACCTTGGTGTATGATATCCAACACCCATCTGTCTTGGGTAATTAAACTCCAATTTTCTTTGAAAAGTGCCAACCTTCCTCCCAAAGGTGCTGCCAGTCGAGAAGACTCTGGCAGCTGAAAAGGTAGGTCATTGGGTCTGTTTACGAAAGGACTGACCCCTGCCCTCACCCGAAGACTGTGCAGGTGAACTCCTGTCCTAGGCCTGAAAGAGCCCTGAGCTCTGCCCCTACCCCGTCTAGACCTGCCCTAGACTGGGAATCATAAGAAGGATCGTCCACCCTTTAGTAGGCCAATTTCTGCTAAACTTGAGGCTGAACCTGCAAAAAATCCTTAACAGTCTGCATAGACTTAGCCTTGTCTTCCATTTTCTTTAAGACTGCCTCAACAGGTGAACCAAATAACACATCAGATTGTAAAGGAGCATCCAAAATCCTTGTCTTAACATGGTCAGATAAATTCTGATCCCTCAGCCAGGCGTGCCTGCGAAGAACTGACCCTGTGGCAGCCACCCTAGACGAGGCCTGTACAGCATCAAAACCACATTGCAAAGAATGCTTACCCACTTGTTCAGAGACATGTACCAAATCCTGTAACTCTTTACAGTCAATACCTTCCACCAGAGCATCTACCTTAGACTTCAATTGAGACAGTAGATAGTTTTGGTATTTCAACATGTGAAACTGGCAATTTAGAGCCCTCATAGCTAGGGTGGAAGACGTATAAACTTTCTTTCCCCATCTATCCAAAGCCCTAGCCTCTTTATCTGGAGGAACCGGATTTTTAACAACAGAAGCTTTAACACCCTTAGGCCCCTGACTAACAGTTTCTGGGTCCGCCCTAGGACTCTTAAAAAGAAACTTATGAGCTTCAGGCACCCTATAATACCTATCCGGCATAACAGGAGCAGGAGGCAAGGAATCAGGATTAAGAGAAGCCTCTGCAAACACATCCTCCACAACATCCAGAACAGGAGGTATAGCCAAAGGCCTATGCTGGGGTAAAACAGAAATTCCCTAAGCCTTTTCCTGGAATCAGAGAAATCCTGACCTTCCCACTTAAAATGCTCCCTCATGGAATGGAGGGTCTCTGAAAAAGAAAAATCCTCAGGAGGAGAAGCAGAAGGAGTAGAATCATCCACATCAGAATCAGAATAAGGAGAATACTCCTGCAAGTCTTCAGCCGAAGACTCTGAAACATCTGAAGCCTGCTCAAAACTCCCCAACTCAGGTTCCACCCTAGGCCTCTTATCAGGAGGGGGCAAAGAACCTCTAATTAAGGTAATCAAATCTTCTGCCATTTTAAGCATATGCTTCTTGGGAAAAGATCCTGAAGAACTAGGAGTGACACCAACTGAAGCTAAACCTGGCCTGCCTCTGGGAGAAGCCTTAGAAACAGAAGGCCTAACCACAGGGGAGTACAGTAACCTGAGAAGCCCCTTCAGCCTGACTTGCCTCCTGAGAGGCCACATCCTGCAATAACAAGGTCTCCCCCTGGGCCTCCAGAGAAACCTCCGGTGGAACCACCGGCTCCACCGATACCTCTAAAGAACCGGCGTCCGATGCGGACGACTTCGTCTACCTTGGGCTTAGCTGCTTTACCCTTGCGCTTCTTAGAAGAAGCGGACGCCGGAGCATCCGACGGCATAGTGTAATTGCACCGCTTCCCAAAGACTAACCTGGCTCAATCTAACCTTCTCTTAATAGTGCGCTTATTGAATCTAGCACAAAAGCGACACCCAACAACGTCGTGCTCAGGCCCTAAACAAGGAATACACAAGGTATGATAATCTCTATGCGGTATCTGTTTCCCACAAGAAATACAGTTATTCACTTTTTCTGACATCCGGTAAACCACTGAGGCAAGAAAAAGCAAAATATTCCCCACGGGTACTTAGCCAACTTTGACTCGGTCTGAAACTCGAACTCGAAAAATTTCAGAAGCGACGGCACTTGCAACGCTGCTTCTGCATCGGACCATGCGGCAAAAAAGACTGAGGATATGACGTCGGTCATGCGCATTTGTACCCTGACGTCCTGATGTCAGTCTAATGAGCCTTGACCGACGTCAGCCTTATACTTTGATATTCGGGCCGACCGAGGACAGCGGACTACCCAAGTGTAAGGACTGCAGCAATGTGAGATGAAGAACATCCTTGGTTTCAGTTTCCACTCGTGTGGGTCCATGAGGTTTCTGCTTAGTCTGTCTGCCATTTTCCTGGTAGGAATTGAGCTTGTAGATGCACATGGTAGCTCAAGGCTGTGTTCCACAATGCCATGGCTAGTCTGCAGAGGGGATAAGAATGAGTACCCCCCCTGCTTGTTTATGTACCATATAATAGTGGTGCTGTCCGTCTTTACCATTAATTGTCCTGAAAGAATGTGGCCTTTGAAGGCCGTCAGAGCATTCTGTACAGCTAACATTTCTTTCTGATTGATATGCAAGTGCATTTGACTTGGGTTCCATTTGCCCTGAATGCACTTCCCTGCCAGGTGAGCCCTCCATGCATAATCTGATGAGTCTGTTGTTAGGGTTTGGGTGGCAGGGAGGTGGAGTGTGAATGGTAGTCCCTTGTTTTGGTGGCAGGCCTCTGACCACCAAAGAAACTCTAGGCGTAGGCAAGGTATGAGAGGAATCATTGCTTCTAGATCCTGAGAATGTTGACACCATAGGCTTTTTAGATACCACTGCAGTTTCCTCATATGCAGTCTTGCACATGGAATTAGAAGAATGCAGGAGGCCATGAACCCCAAGGCTTGTAGTATTTGCCTTGCAGACAGTAGGGTTTTTGTGGCCACTTGTTTGAAGTAGGTTGTCAAATGAATTTGTTTCTCTGGCATAAGAAAAGCCATCTGGGAAGTTGTATTCAATTTTACTCCAAGGAATATGATTTGTTGATGGGGTACCAGGTGTGATTTATTTTCGTTTATGGTGTACCCCAGACAAGTGAGCACCCTTTGTACAAAGGCCAGATTCAAAAGTATATCCTGGCTTTCTGCCTGAATTAAACAATCGTCCAGGTATGGGTATATTTGAATATTTCTTTGCCTGCAAAATGTGATGACTGGGGCTAGGCACTTTGTGAATACCCTGGGCGCAGTACATAAGCCAAAGGGCAGTGCAGAGAACTGGTAGTGATTGTAGCCTGCTTTGAAGCGTAGATATCTTCTGCAAGATTCCCTGATTGGGATGTGCAGGTATGCTTCCTTTAAATCTAGTGTTACCATCCAGGCATCTTTTCCTAGCATAGGAAGCAACTGGTGAAGAGTCAGCATCTTGAATATTAGTATTACCAAAAATGTGCTTAGAGTAGACAGATGCAGAATAGGATGCCATGAATTGTCTTTTCTGGGTACCAGGAAAAGTCTTGAGTAGAAACCTTGTCATTTTTCCCCTTCTGGTACAGTTTGAATAACCTTTATGTTTAAAAGAGAGAGTATTTGCTTTTGAACCTCTGCCCACTGATTTGGGAGTTGATCTGGCCAACCTTTTGGCATTGGTAATGTGTGGAAGTGAAATCTGTATCCTTGGGACACTATACTTAAAACCCATTTGTCCTGGGTAATGAGTTCCCAGTTTCTGGCCTGCAGACCAGTCTTTTCCCCCTAAAGGAGCATTCAGTTGAGAAGTGCTTGGAAAGTTTAAAAACAAGTCATTGAGACAGTTTTCCATAGGGGGAGTCTTACTACTCCCAGATTTGGAAGCAGAATCCCCCCAACTGCTTAGTCTTGTGCATACCCTGGGACTGAAACCTGGGATTTCTGCTGTGTCTGGGTGTGGATTGAGAAGGCCAATTCTTAGACGGTCAATGCCTACTAAATCTTGGAGGCTGAACTTGTAAGAAATCTTTAACAGTTTGCATAGATTTAGCTTTATCTTCCATCTTTTTAAGAACTTCCTCAGCTTGGTTGCCAAACAGGCGGTCCTGATTTAAGGGAGATTCCAATCGTTTTAGCTTTAACATAATCAGGCAAAGATTGCTCCTTAAGCCAAGCATGCCTTCTGAGTACAGACCCAGTGACAGCAGCCCTGCAAGAGGCCAATAAAGAATCAAACCCACATTGCAAAGTATGTTTTCCAACCTGTTCAGCAGAATGCATTAAATCCTGTAATTCCTTATTTTCAGCACAGTCAGGAACCAACATAATTTTCTGTTTAAGCAATCCAATAATATGTTGTTGATACTTTAACATATGAAACTGACAGTTTAAGGCCCTAATGGCCAAGGCTGCAGAAGTGTAAACCTTCTTACCCCATCTATCCAGTGCCCTGGAGTCTCTATCAGAAGGGGTAGATTTCACCAAAAGAAAAATCCTCTGGAGGGGAAGCAGAGGGAACAGAGTCCTCTGCATCAGAATCCTCATAAGTAGATAAGGGTAAATCCAGATAATCAGAAAAATCAGAATCCTGGTCAGAAGATTCATAAACAATTTCAGTCCTAGGTCTCTTAGAAGAGGGTGGTTGGCTTCCCCTGATTAAAGTTATAAGATCTTCAGCTATTCTTATTTGTTTTTTAGGCATAGTGGCCTGAGCTTCGGCTTTATAGGCATGGTTCGAGGTTTAGGCCTTAAAGAAGGAGGCATCGGTTTCATATGCAAATCCATAGGCCTGAATACACTTTCAGAAGCCGGTGCCTGCACAGCGGCTCCAGACCCATTCAAGGTAGAGACATCCGTAGGTTCCACAGTTGAAGCATGTCGCGGGATGCCAGACTCCGAATGGGTCTCAGTAGAGGCCTGTGAATCAGAAGTAGCAGGTATCAGGGGCTGCGAAAGAGTCTCACTGAGTACCGGCGAACTTGCGACTGGCTTAGGAGAAGCATCGTCGGCAGCTTTGGACCTAGGCGGCCTGTCTCTATCTTTATCTTTGCGTTTTTTTTGGCATTCCGGAAGTCGGATGGCTTACCGACAACATTTCTGGATAATTGAACCGAGAACCGAAATATTTAAAGGTGAAAATATACAGACAATGGATAGTGTGTTGATTAAATAAAGCACAAAACTGACAACAAGGTACATCGTGGTCAGGGCCTAGGCAAAGAATACAGTACAAATGAAAATCTTTGTGAAGTATTTCCACAAGAAATGCAATTATTAACGTTTACTGACATCGGTAAGGAGCAAGAAAAAGTTTCCCCAACGGGGTACTTAGCTTTAATTGAAGATGTTGGTTCTGAAACTTGAAAATGAAAATTTCAGGAGTCGGCCAATTGGCACTTGCAAACTGCTTCTGCTTCGGGCACCGGACGGCAAGAAAGATTGATGTAATGACGTCGGCTGCATGTTTTATACCCCTGACGACCTGACGTCATGGAAGAAGGGACAGCAACCGACGCAGGACCCAAGACTTTGTTCATCAGGCCGACTGAGGGCTACTGCAAGCAGATAACCTAAATGTGATGACTGCAACAGTAAAACATGAAGAACATCAATTTAGAATAAAACCGCATGCCTTCTCCCCAGGAAGAGTGAAACACGTCTTTGATCACTTGAGGGTATTAACTTGATTATGGTCCCTAACTGCTAGGTGAAACACCTCTGAACTGGGGTCTTTCTAGAAACTGTAGGCGACATTCTTCTTTTATGAAGTTTAGCACCACTTGACCTGAGTAACTGCCTACCAAATTCCCTATAAAGGCAGACAAGCTTCCTTCAAGTTTTAGGGGAAGGGGTTGAAGCAGACTTTAGGGCTGGAGGGAGGCAAGAGTCAACCAATGTGAAACATTACTGACCCCTCTGGAGAAAGTCTTGGCCATGAGAGACCCCCCCAGCCTTTTTTGTCTAGTTTACTGTTTTTTTTTTTGTACTTACCACCTCCCCTTTGCTTTGGTTGAGAAGTTGCTACTGTACACCTAGGCACAAAGTTTTAAACAATCTCCCTAACACACCGGCTAGTTCCACTATTCTCCTACAGTTTCTTGTACACTTCCTGTGCAGGGGGTCCAAACAGAACTCCTTGCATAAGGTGGAATTGAGAATTCCTAATTTCACATTTTCTGGAAGGGGTAGCCGTTAACCAGGCATGCCTCAATGAGTAACTCTCATGGCTGCTGCCCTCCAAGATACAGCTACAGCATCATAACTACACTAGGTGGGCTGGCCAGCTGGCAGGAAAGAGGTCTAGCAACTCCTGCTTTAGATCTTTGTCTTCGAACCTCCTCACCTTGCTCATCACCTGTTCCAATAAGGTCTGCTGGTAAGACAGTATGTGAGAGTGGCAGTTTAAAGTCCTAAATGCCAAGGTAGCAGTTCTGTAGCCTTTCTTCCTCAAATCTAACCAGAATTCTACTCTCATCATTTGGAATGTGATTACTGGCTGGAGATGAAACTGTTACCTGGCTAGGATCCACAGACACCACATTGAGATTAGTCAAGATTTCTCTACAGATAAATGTGGGAATCCATGACCCTGTAGAAATACTCACGTTTCCTTGAAAGGGAGAAGGGAATTTGGCTCCAATGATACACTTTTAAAGACATCTTCCATGACCTCTAATACTGGAAGGAGAGCTAGAAACCTGGGTTCAGAGAGACCCATGAAGTCCCTCTATCTTTCTTGGGCTTCTTGGAATGCCACTGAAAGATCTCTCATTTTGTGGACTGTATCCCCAAATGGAAGACTCCAGTGGAGAAGCAGAGGAAAGGGTGTCTTCAAATTCTTTGGCTTATAGAAATCTGTTACACAGGCTGGCTCTTCAGAATCAGACTCCTCAAATTCTAAGACAATTACAGGGGTATCCACAAAGGAAAATCCCAATACCAACAACACTGCTTCTGGTTCAGACTAACTTAAGAAATCTACCTCATGTCAAAGCTCAGACAAGGGGCAGGACAGGGGTATTGCCCTGCATAGGCCAAGGCAAGCAGGACTGCACCTACATAGGTTTTGTTGCCTTGTGCCTGTGATACTGGGGGGGGGGGCTGCCTGAGGCTTCCAGTCTTGGGTGGGTGACAGAGACCTCACTATCCCTGAGACCTCTTGTACACATGTACAAATATTGTAGTGATCCCACCATCCCCTTTAGTTGTCACAAAAAGGGCCTCAGTGGCTGAAGGATCTGTGGTGACCAAAGAATGCCTGAGATTTCAGACTCTGAGGACATGCCATATACCAGGAGGAAGAGATCCTGCTGAATTGTCATGCCAGAAGCCTCTGCCACAAGAGACTCTGCAGTTGGGATCCAGGAAAGCATCTCTCCTAGTAAGGAATCTCTGTACTGAAGAAATCTCGAGTCTTCTGTAACATCCTCCTTTCTCCTCCCCTTCTTTTTCAAATGCTTCTTTTTAGGAAGTAGGCTCCCAGAGGACTTGGACAATGCCACAGCAGCCCTGAATCAGTAAACTCATGGAGAGAATGTTGGCAATGATGGACTGCCCTCCAGTAAATGATCACAGTGGGAACAGGAGTACATGATGAGCTCCAGCTCAAGGCAAAACGACACTGAGTGGCAGTATTTATGAGGTATTAGTTTACCACAGATCAACCAGTCACTGACTAGAATCTGTGTCAAACATTCACAGATTTCAATAATCGTGTAAAAAAATGTGGTCAAACAACACATTACAAGCAGTAATGTGATGCAACCTCTACTGCATAGCAAGGAAGAGATGAATATGGCACTGGCTGGTGTAGCTTTTATACTACTGAGTTCCTGGTGCCAAAAGCGGGGCAATGGCCAAAATCATAAACGGGAGGGGGGGGGGCTTTAGAAAATTGGCTGGCAGC
This sequence comes from Protopterus annectens, assembly GCF_019279795.1. Lineage (NCBI taxonomy): Eukaryota > Metazoa > Chordata > Ceratodontiformes > Protopteridae > Protopterus > Protopterus annectens. Next base: position 1,776,527,757 of record NC_056737.1, read on the forward strand.
AAGCTAGGATATTGCAACAACTGCAGACTGCAACAGTGAATACTATGATGAACATCTTCATTATTCACACCACTGAAGAAAAACCAAATCAGCTAGACTACAGTAACGCTGTGCATGACTCATTGTTCTCTCTTGTGTTACCACTCTTTCACATATATACAGCACAGTAAAGCAGCACAGGCTCACCTTAGCTAAACTTGCGGTGAACAGCACACACTCGAAAAGATCCCCCATTCGCTTCAGGAACTCATCAACATGTGGCCTTTTCAGAACGTACACCTAGAATGACAGGGCAAAGAGACATGGCTGAAAAATACAGTGGCACATAGTAAAGTAACACAACAACATACACATGAGCATCAAAGTAGCTCCTTAAACATAGAGTAAAAAAAGCATGCATGATCTGTTTATCTGAAGTGCTGCTAGCACTGCTCAGGATACAAAGGCACACAGCTGCCTGTATACACAGGAAAAATACCTGCATGATCTGAAATGGTATGCACCTGTAACATCCATGAGAAGGTAAAATGTCTTCAGGTATGCAGTTCCAGCAATAATAATTATAACTTCATGGTCACTGGATATGCTCAGCTTTTTAGATGAGTGTGGTGGGCACATGACCTGTATACACCAATAGCAAAAGAGACAGAGAGGGAGAGAGAGAGAGAGAGAGACAGACACACACACACACACACACACACACACACACACACACAAATAGATGGGGTGCACGACACTTCGGTAAACTAGATCCACACTTCCCAACTAGCGTGCTCACTTCTCTACCTACAAGATAAGGAAACATTCGTAACTTAACCAAAAGTATCATTAAAAAGAAGCTGGGAAGGCAAACTTATTGTGAGGTCGGCAGTTTCTTGGAAGTACAGTGAACAAACAGGACTTTGGAAGTAGTGAACTGCACTATTGCTAGGCAAGAATCCAGGAAATGGACATACAGCAATGGGAAGAGGCAAAGAGCTTGAGAGGGAAAGCTAGTTTGCAAACTACATTTTAGGTAGTCAGAGAAGCAATAAGATGCCTAGCTTCAGGAATAAAGTACAGTTGTGTACACTTACCATAAATGTAGATGTTCGAGTGTATTCACTGTTGCAGTCATCACACTTGGGTTATCTGCCTGAAGGTAGCCCTCAGTCAGCCGAATACCAGAGACTTAGTATTTCTGCGTCAGCTGCTGTCGCTTCAGGACTGATGTCAGGTCGTCAGGGGTATAAGAACAGGCAACCGATGCCATTACTTCAGTTTTTCTTGCCCCAAATGTCAGGAGCCCCCAAACGGGGAGCTCAGTTACGGTGGAAAAAACACCCCCAGCAAAAAGTATATACCAATAGCCTAGTAACGGGTGAGTAGGAGAGGTAGAGAGAGACAATACTCCAGCCGCTCTGACGTCGGGGAGGAGGCGACATCGGCCGACGCCGGACCCAGACTTTGGAATCTGGCCGACCGAAGGGCTGCCTGAGGCAGGACAACCCATATGTCAGGACTGCAGTTGCATTCTTGAAGGACATCCAGGACTGCAACCGTGAATACACTCGAACATCTACATTTATGGTAAGTGTACACCTGTACTATGTTCCTCGTGTTTCACTGCTGCAGTCATCACACTTTTGATTCCCAAAGCTGAAGAATGGCTGGAGGCAGTCAAGAAGAGTTGGGGCTGGCTAGAATGCCCTGTACGACTGCTGTTGCAAAACCCACCCTGGATTTGGAAAAGTAATCCAGAAACTTGCCTGCGTGTAGCCTGCTTTGAAGCATAGTTATCTTCAGCAAGACTCCCTGACTGGGGTGTGCAGGTATGCTTCCTTTAAATCTAATGTTACCAATCAGGCATCTTTGCTTAGCATAGGAGGCAGCTGGTGAAGACTCAGCATCTTGATTTTTGGAATCACAAAAAGGTGTTTAGAGTAGACAGGTCCAGGATAGGATGCCATGAATTGCCTTTTCTGGGTACCAGGAAAAATCTTGAGTAGAAACCTTGTTCCTTTTCCTCTTCTGGTACCAACTGAATAGCTGCTATGCTTAAGAGAGAGAGTACTTGCTTTTCTGCCTCTGCCCACTGATTTGGAGGTAGATCTGGCCAACCGCTTGGAGTTGGTAACGTGTGGAAGTGAAATCTGTATCCTTGGGACACTACATTTAAAACTCATTTGTCCTGGGTAATGAGTCCCCAAGTTCTTCGCATGAAGAGCAACCTTTCCCCCCAAAGGGGAAGTCAGTTGATTAGTGCTTGGAAGTTTTAAAAAAGAAGCCATTGAGACAGTTTACCATAGGGGGAGTTTTAATACTCCCAGATTTGGAAGTGGAGGCCCTCCACTGCTTAGCCCTGTGCGTCCCCTGGGACTGAAGCCTGGGTGCTCTCTGCTGTACCTGGGTTTGGACTGAGAAGGTCTGGAAGAGGCAGGAAAGGACCAATTCTTAGAAGGCCAATGCCTAATAAATCTTGGAGGTTGTGCTTGTAAAAAATCTTTAACAGTTTGCATAGATTTAGCTCTTTCCTCCATCTTTTTAAGAACTTCTTCTGCCTTGTTGCCAAACAAGCGATCCTGATTTAAGGGAGCATCCAGTAATTTTGCTTTAACATGATCTGGCAAGGATTGCTCCTTAAGCCAAGCATGCCTTCTAAACAGAGACCCAGTTACCGCAGCCGTGCAAGATGCCTGTAGTGAATCAAAACCACATTGCAATATATGTTTACCAGCTTGTTCAGCAGAATGCATTAAATCCTGTAAATCCTTATTTTCAGCACAATCAGGAATCAACATCATTTTCTGTTTAAGCAATCAAATAATATGCTGCTGATACTTTAACATATGAAACTGGCAATTCAAGGCCCTAATGGCCAAAGTTGCAGAAGTGTACACCTTCTTAACCCATTTATCCACGCCATGGAGTCTCTATCAGAGGGGGTAGGATTTTTGGGGGGGGGGGCAGAGGGAAAAGAGTCCTCAGCATCAGAATCCTCAAAGGTAGACAAGGGTAAATCCCGGTCATCAGAGGAAACAGAAATTTCAGAATCCTGATCAGAAGTATCATAAGCAAACTCCGTCCTAGGTCTCTTAGAGGGGGAGGGTTGGCTTCCCCTGATTAAAAGTCTTCAGCCATTCTTATTTGATTTTTAGGCATAGAAGCCTGACCATGCAGTTTGGGCGCCAGTTTTCTAGGCATGGTTTGAGTTTTAGGCCTTGGAGAAGAAGATGGCGCCGGTTTGATATGTAAGTCAGTAGGCCTGAATACACCCTCAGAAGCCGGTGCCTGCACAGCGGCTCCGGACCCATCCAAGGTAGAGACATAGTACAGTTTTGTACCTACCATAAATGTAGATGTCCGAACTGGATAGCATCTGCAGTCATAACAAGTGGGTTGTCCTGTCGTCAGGCAGCCCTGCAGTCGGCCGGATTCCAAAGTCCGGGTCCGGCTTCGGCTGATGTCGCACTCCACCCGACGTCATCTCTGTTGGTCTTCGGGTATAAAAGCATCAGCCGACACCATTTTCCTCAGTGTTTCTTGCCCCAGATGCCAGTAGCCCTCTTGCAGGGTAAAATTTGGATAGATGCCAATGTTTCCAAATAGATAGAGGTAAACACAACAATAAGCATATATGTACATATATACAAACAAATACACCATAAGAGACTCCCCCCCAACAGCTAGCTATTAGGAGGGTAAACACCCTAGGAGTACCACAGAGGGAAGGAGGGAGGGTAATCCTGACTGCAGATGCTATCCAGTTCGGACATCTACATTTATGGTAGGTACAAAACTGTACTATGTCCTTCATGGATGCATCTGCAGTCATAACAAGTGGGTAGAATACCATAGCCAACTAGGGAGGAGGATAAAGGTAGATTATGGTGTGTTTAGGATCCCTTGCAGTACAGCAGTGGCAAACCCTGCTCGGGATCTGGAATAAAGAGGCAAATTATAATGCTTGGCAAATGTATGCACGGAGGTCCAAGTAGCCGCCTCAATAATGTCTTTGGTTGCCACTCCTCGTAAGAAGGCTGTGGTAGTGGCTGTTGCCCTTGTAGAATGAGGTCTTATGTTCTGTGGAATTGGTTTTCCATGGAAGGAGTAACAGTATCGTATGCAATTTCCTATCCATTTGGAGATTGTCTGTTTGGAAATAGCTTTTCCTTCCCTTCCTGTTGCATAGGCTACAAAAAGTTGGTCAGTCTTTCTGCTACTTTTTGTTCTGTCCAAGTAGTAGCGTAGCTGTCTATGTACATCCAAGGTATGCAGTATTCTTTCCCCTCTGTTTTGTGGGTTGGGAAAGAAGGTAGGTAGGTGGATTGCCTGGTTTAAAGATACTCTGGATACCACCTTAGGCATAAATGTGGGATTAGTCCTCAAGGACACTCTATCTTGGTGGAAGATTAGGAAGGGTTGCACTGCCATTAAGGCCTGTAGTTCTGAAACCCTCCTTGCTGAAGTAATTGCCAGTAGGAAAGCAGTTTTCCATGACAGGTGTTGTAGGTCTGCTGTTGCTGCTGGTTCAAAAGGTGCTAGTGTCAACTTTTCTAGCACAAAGTTTAAGTCCCAAGCTGGTAATGGTGGTTTCCTTGGAGGTTTTACATTCTTGATTCCTCTGAGGAACTGCCTGAGCAAAGGTGTGAAAAACAGGTGGATCAAAGCTGTATTCTGCTGAAATAGCTGATGCATGTATCTTGATGGAGGAGTAGGACAGGCCTGAATGAAGAAGTTCGCCAGATACTCCAGAATGTTAGGCATATCTATGTTTGACACATCTTTTCCTCTTTCGGTACTCCAAATGACAAACCTTTTCCATTTTCCAGCATAGTTCTTTCTTGTTGAAGGTCTGCGTGCTTCAAGAATAATGTCTTTAACTCTTTGGGAAAGTTCTGGATTAGCTGCTGCTATGTGATGTTCCATGCAGTCAGTTGCAGCGTTTTAGGTTTGGATGTATGATGCTGTAGTTGTTCTGAGTTAACATCAAAGGCATCAGGGTATTGGCCACATGTTGTTCCGAGACATGCTCTTCAGTAGTGGGTACCAGTGTTGTCTTGGCCAGTTTGGGGCTATCAGGATTATCCTTGGATGTTCTTCCTTGATTTTTAGTAGTACCTTGTGTATCAAAGGAAGAGGTGGGAATGCATATGCTGTTAGGCCTTTCCAGTTGAAGGAGAGTGAGTCCACTTTCCATGCTAGTGGGTGGAATGTCCTTGTGCAGAATTTTTTGAGCTGGTGATTGAGAGGTGATGCGAATAGGTCTATCTGTGGCATTCCCCATTTCTTTGAGATGGTCTTGAAGATGTCCGGTGCAGCTTCCATTCGTGGGCATCCAGTGGTTCTGCTTAGTATGTCTGCTAGAGTATTGTCTTTCCCGGTACAAATATTGCCTGTAACTGAATGTTGTAGCTGAGTGCCAGGGTCCACAGCTCCAAGGTCATTCTGCATAGGGGGTATGAATGAGTGCCTCCCTGTTTGTTGATGTACCACATGACTGTGGTGTTGTCTGTCCTTATCATCAACTGGCCCTCTTTGAGGAATGGTTTGAACTTTTGGATTGCCAGTTTTACTGCCAGCATTTCTTTTAGATTGATGTGCAGGTGAAGTTGATCCTGTGTCCACAATCCTTGCACGCATTTGTCCAGCATGTGGGCCCCCCATCCTAGGTCTGAAGCGTCTGTTGTGATGGTCTGGTTTGGTTGACATCTGCGGAAGGGCAGGCCTGGGTTTGACTGGCATGCCTGAGCCCACCATAGGAACTCCTGTTTTAAGCATGGAATTAGTGGGATTTCTGTTTCTAGACTGTGTCTGTGTTGGGACCATAAATTCTTTAGGTACCACTGTAGTTTCCTCATATGTAGTCTGGCAAATGGGACCAAGATTATGCATGATGCCATGAAGCCCAAGGCCTGTAGAAATTTTCTTGCTGTTAACTTGTTCGGTTTTGTTAGTGCCAAGAAGTAAAGAGGAAGTTCTTTTTGTTTTTCTGTAGTCAGGAATGCCATTTGTTGTACTGTGTCCAATTCCGCCCAAGAATGTCCTTGTTTGGGATGGTATCAGCCTTGACTTTTGTAAATTGACTGTGTATCCCAGTCCTTGTAGCAAGTAAATGACCCTTTGTAAATCTGTTGTCAGCTTGCTTTTGTTGTCCCCTTGTAGCAGGCAGTCGTCCAGGTATGGGTAAATTTGAATTCCCTGTAGTCTGCAATGGGCGATTACTGATGCCAGGCATTTTGTGAATACTCTGCGCAGTAGATAAGCCAAAGGGCAATGCTGAGAATTGATAGTGCTCTGATCCTGCAAGAAATCTGAGGTATCTTCTGCAGATTGGTCGAATGGGGATGTGCAGGTATGCCTCCTTGAGATCTAGAGTTACCAGCCAAGACTCCTTGCCCAGCATGGGAAGAAGTTGCTGTAGGGTCAGCATTTTGAATTTTGGGACAATGATGTATGTATTTAAGGTGGACAGGTCGAGAATTGGTCTCCAACTTTTTCCTTTCTTGGAACTAGGAATAGTCTGGAGTAAAACCCTTTCCTTGTTCTGCTGTTGGCACTCTTTCCACAGCTCTCATGTTTGCTAACTCCATTATCTGGCGTAGAGCCTCTGTTTTTCGATTTGGAGGTAGATTTGGCATTCCTCTTTTGACTGGTAAAGTGTGGAAGTGAAACCGGTAACCTTGATCTATGGTTTGTAAAATCCACTTGTCTTTTGTTATGTAGTGCCAGTTCTTTGAAAATAAGGTTAACTTTCCGCCTAGAGGAGCTGCTATTTGTTCCCTGGTAGGCGGATTTAGGATTAAGTCACTGTGGTTGTGCTGATGTAGTGGCAGTGGCTGTGTCTGTGCCTCTGTTGTTACCTTGCCACTGTCGTCCTCTGTAGGCACCTCCTCTGGATTGGTTTCTGCCTCTGGAACGTCTATTCCTGCCCCTTTGAAATTTTGTGGAGTCAGGAAAGGACCAATTTTTGGCAGGCCAGTTCCTGCTAAACCTTGGGGTTGAACCTGCAAGAAATCTTTAACAGTTTGAACAGATTTTGCCTTTTCTTCCATTTTCTTCATAACCTGCTGGGCAGGTGTACCAAACAAACTTGTCTTGTCCATAGGAGCATCTAGCAACTTAGCTTTAACATGATCCGGTAAAGCTTGTTCCTTTAGCCATGCATGCCTTCTTATCACTGTGCCTGTCATGGCTGATCTAAATGAAGCCTCCAGTGCATCATAGCCACATTTTAAGGAATGGTTGCTAACCTGTTGTATGTTATTTACCATCTCTAATACATATTTCTTATCAAGAGATTCATCAGTAGTTAGTTTTTAGTTAACTGATCAAGCATAAACTCTTGGTATTGTATCATGTGAAACTGACAGTTTAAAGCTCTAGCTGAGAGAGTAGCTGAAGTGTAGACCTTTTACCCCATCTGTCTAGTGACCTTGCTTCCCTTTCAGAAGGAATGGGGTTTTAGCTGTGGTCGCGGCTACTGCCTTGGGACCCTGGGATATAGTTTCTGGGTCTGCAAGTGGGGCCTTGTAAAGGTGGTGATGAGTATCTGGCACCCTGTAAAATCTGTCTGGTTTGGCAGGGGCTGGGGTAAAGAATCTGGAGCGGAGCAAACATCATTGAAAGCATCATCCACCACAGAGAGAACAGGAGGTATAGCTAAGGGCCTGTGCTGTGGGAGGTGCAGAAAGGTCCTAAGTCTTTTTCTGGAGTCTGAAAAATCCTGTTGCTGCCATTGGAACTGTTCTCGCATGGCATGCAAGGTTTCCCCAAAGGAGAATTCTTCTGGTGGGGAAGCAGCTGGAATGGATTCTTCAGCATCAGAATCTTCAAAATTGGAGAAGGGAGCCTCAGGCTGGTCAGTTATGTCTGATTCATCAGCAGAATCATCAAAAGACACTGGCTCAGGGGGCTCTGCCCTAGGTCTCTTTTCTGGGGGCTGAGAGGCCCTGTCTGGGTGAGATTGAGATCCTCTAATTAAAGAAATTAAATCTTCTGCCAAAGAAAGCATTTGAGAACTAGAAGAGGGCCTGGATGAGGGGGGTTTAACAGGCACTGATTTAGTAGTCTTGGCTGCTTTAGCCCTGGCGAAGGCCTTAATGGACATGGCTGCTGGAGGCCTAGCAGCACCACGTGCTGGGGTAGAGACATCCAAGGGGATGGTGTCTGATAAGTCAACCACCGTAGTGGGTAAAATTTCTGAGGTCGATTCAAGAATTGTAGCAGGGGCCTCAGTTGTAAGAATAGGTTCAGCTGTACTTTGAGCAGTTTTCTCGGTTTTAGGCGAAACCGAGGCACTCATGATTTGCTTTGCCGTGGTTTCGGCCGAGACCGCGGACCGCGAGTGTCGGTCTTTATCTTTGCGTTTTTGGAAGATTGGGTAGTCGGAGGATCCGACGGCATAATGTACGCAAAATCAGTACCGAAAAACTGTTCTGCAAACTCCGACCGACGCCTAAGCGTTCGTCGGTTGAAAGAGGCACAGGCGAACAGGCTGCTACGTCGTGGGCTGGGCCTAAACAAGGCAGACAGTAAGAGTGGAAATCTTTATGAGGTATTTGTTTCCCACAGGTTAAACAATTGTTAACTTTTTCTGACATCGGCTGAGGCAAGAAAGAGTCCCCAACGGGGTACTTAGCTTTAGAAGTCTTGAGTAGTATTCGGTAGAAGTAATCTCTGGATCCGACCGACCGGCACTTGCGAACAGCTTCTGCTTCGGGCGCCACGCGGCAAGAAAGACTGAGGAAAATGGCGTCGGCTGATGCTTTTATACCCGAAGACCAACAGAGATGACGTCGGGTGGAGTGCGACATCAGCCGAAGCCGGACCCGGACTTTGGAATCCGGCCGACTGTAGGGCTGCCTGACGACAGGACAACCCACTTGTTATGACTGCAGATGCATCCATGAAGGACATCTGCAGGTTCCACAGCTGAAGCATCTTGCGACATACCGGACTCCGAATGGGTCTCAGTAGAGGCCTGCGAATCTGAAGAAGTGGGTATCAGGGGCTGGGAAAGCACCTCACTGAGTACCGGTGAACTGGGCGGCCTGTCTCTGTCTATATCTTTGCGTTTCTTCGGAATGTCAGTAGTCAGATAGCTTACCGAAGACATATCAGGATAATTGAACCGAGCACCAAAATATTTAAAAGCACAAATATACCGACGACGGATAGTTTGTGGTTTAAATAAGGCACAAAACCGACAGCGAGGTATGTCGTGGTCAGGGCCTAGGCAAGGAATACAGTACGAATGAAAATCTTTATGAGGTATTTGCTTTCTACAAGAAATGCACTTATTTACTTTTACTGACATCGGATTAGAGCAAGAAAAAGTTTCCCCAACGAGATACTTAGCCTTTAGTTGAAGACTTTGGTTCTAAAACTCGAAAACGAAAATTTCAGGAGTCTGCCGACCGGCACTTGCAAACTGCTTCTGGTTCGGGCACCGCACAGCAAGAAAGACTGATGTAATGACGTCGGCTGCATGTTTTATACCCCTGACGACCGGATGTCATGGAAGAAGAGACAGCAACTGATGTAGGACCCAAGACTTTGCTAATCAGGCCAACTGAGTGCTACTGCAAGCAGATAACCTAAATGTAATGACTGCAACAGTGAAACATGAAGAACATCTCTGGGAGCAGTAGATAAGCCAAAGGGCAATGCAGAGAATTGAAAGTGTTGCTCCCCAACCTGAAGCAAAGGAACTGCCTGCAACTTTCCCTTATTGGGATGTGCAGATAAGCCTCCTTGAGATCCAACGTTACCAGCCATGAATCCTTGCCCAGCATTGGTAATATCTGTTGAAGGGTGAGCATCTTGAATTTGGGAATCACCAAAAAAGTGTTTAGAATGGACAGATCCAGAATAGGGTGCCAGGTGCCCCCTTTCTTGGGTACCAGAAAAAGTCTTGAATAAAATCCTAGGCCTGCCTGATTTGCAGGAACTGGCTCTATAGCCCCCATAGTCAGTAGAGAAGAAATCTGAGTTTCTACCTCTGCCTTGAGAGTTTTGGGTATGTCTGGGTACCCTTGTAAAACAGGGAAGGTGTGAAAGTAAAACTTTTAACCTTGGTTTACTATATTAAGCACCCAACTGTCATCTGTGATGGTAGATCATACCTCTGCGAACATGGCTAACCTTCCCCCAAAGGAAACCCAGGGTCTGCAGAGGTAGGCACAAGAAGGCCGGAGTCATTGAGAGTGCTTGCTTTGGGAAGCTGGCTTAGAACTCCCCGAATTTAGCAGAAGAAGAATGCCATTATTTATCCCTTTGAGGGGCAGAAGCATGCCCTCTGAAAGATCTGAAACCCCTAGGCCTAGAGCAACCCTGCTTGCCAGGATCGGGGAAAGACCAATTCTTGGAATGATAACGCCTACTAAACTGAGGAAGCTGAACCTGAAGGAAATCTTTTACAGCTTGCGTAGATTTTGCCTTATCCTTCAACTTTTTCAGCACCTCCTCAGCCTTATTACCAAAAAGATTGTCCTTGTGCAAAGGAACATCCAGCAATTTAGACTTAACCGGTTCAGAAAGAGGCTGCTCCCTGAACCAAGCATACCTTCTAATTACGGAACCAGTGGCTGCTGCTCTGCAGGAAGCCTCCAAAGTGTCAAAACCACAATGAAGTGAATGCTTATTAACTAAAGTGGCAGAATTCGGTAAGTCTTGTAAATTATGGTCTTCCGTCATGGAAGGAATATCTCCAAGTTTAGCCTTAATAGCCACCAACATATGCTGCTGATACTTAAGCATGTGAAAAAGACAATTCACGGATCTAATGGCAAGATCTGCAGAAGTACAGACTTTTTTATCCCACCCGTTCAAGGCCCTAGATTCCTTATCAGCAGGCACAGGGTTTCTAGCAATAGTAGCCTTAACAGCCTTGGGGCTTTGAGAAATAATTTCTGGATCAGCAGTAGGGTTTCTAAAAAGGAATTGATGAGATTCAGGAACCCTGTAATATCTATCCGGTTTTCTGGGGGCAGGAGGAAATGAATTGGGAGTTAAAGAATTGTCCATGAAAACATCATCCACAACTTCCAAAACTGGAGGTATAGCCAGAGGCTAATGCTGTGGCAAATCTAAAAATTCCCGGATTCTTTTCTTAGACTGTGGAAAGTCCTGACATTCCCATTTAAAATGCTCCCTAAGAGTATTCAAAGTATCCTCAAAGGAAAAATCTTCTGGAGGAGAGGCAGAAGGGATAGAGTCCTCAGCATCAGAATCCTCAAAGCCAGAAAAAAGTTGAGAATTTCCTTCTTCACCAGCAGACATACTGGAAATCTCAGAATCTGAGACAGACAAAATATCAGGAGATAATTCCTTAGCCCTCTTTGAAGGGGGGAATGAGAGCCCCTAATCAGGGAAAGAGAATCACCAGCCATCTTTACCAACTGTGACTGAGGTACAGGAGGGGAGGCTGACGCCTGCTTGTGAGTAGGTTTGTGGCTGGAAGGTTTACTAGCAATCCGGAAGGACTCGGGAGGCCTAGCAACTGCAGAAGTCTGAGCTAAGGTACTCGGTCTGGTTCTGGTCTCATATCGAAAAGAAGAGGCATTAGAAGCCGGTGCCTGAAAAGCGGCTCCGGACCCATCTGAGGCAGCGACAAGTGGAGGGTCTGAAGATGAAATAGCAGCCTGCGGCATGGAGGACTTCGTAGAAGTCTCGGCAGAGGCTTGCGGCTGAAAATCTGCGGGCTGCAGGAGCTGCGAAAGCACCTCACTGAGTACAGTTGTGCTGACGACCAATTTCACCGGTGCGTCATCAGTAGATTTAACCCTAGGCCTGTCGCGGTCCTTGTCTTTGCGTTTCCTAGGAAAATCCAAAGTCGGGAGACCAGAAGACGCCATAGCGATGAACTTAGGCCAGACTCCGTACTGCTTATACAAAATCTTAGTGCTACAGCGTATGGTAGGCGGGTTAAAGGAAGCACAGAGATCGCAGTTAGGGACGTTGTGCTCAAGGCCCAAACAAGTTATACAATACGAATGGAAATCACAGTGCAGAATCTCTTTTCCACAGGCAAAACAGTTATTAACTTTATCAGACGTTCGTTAAAGCAAGAAAAGAGGATCCCCAACGGGGTACTTACCTGAAGGCGTCTTCAACTTGGCAGTCGGAAAGCAAAATGATGGTAAACGGCCGACCGGCACTAGTGCGAATTGCATCTGCTTCGGGCTCTGTGGCAAGAACGACTGAGGAAATGGCATTGGCTGCCTCCATTTACACCTGACGTACTAACATCAGTTTTATAACCGGCAGCAGCCGACGTCATATACCAAGTACTCTGGTATTTGGGCCGACTGAGGGCTACCGGGAGCCAGATAACCCATATGTGAGGACTGCAACAGTGAAACACAAAGAACAT